>NC_133342.1:20060056-20392556 GCF_030506205.2 Paramisgurnus dabryanus | reverse complement strand
GTGCAATTTATGGTTTTGTGGTCTAAGGTCACATATGTGTATGAAGTTTTGTTGTAGTAAATGGTACTGGTAAATGGGTTTTTAATAAATATCAAATTAATTGTTAAAAACGTTTACAGAAGTAATAATAAGCTGGTACAATGTATTAAGTCATTAACAGGAATTGTGAAATTTCCTTGGTATGTAATCCATAGGATATGTAAATGACCTTAGTCACACCCAACCAATGAAATGTCAGCTTTTAATAACGAATTCATAACACTAACATTGTTCTTGTGTTACAATGGTGTTACAAGGTATGTTTGTTATTAAACAAATTTTAAGAACAAATGTAATAAGGATGTGAAACGTTTTAATCGTGTCTGTGTTTATTTGCATTAATTTTGGTGCATTGTACATTGTAAAGTCTGCCATTTAAAGTTTTATGCAAAATTCATTTTTCTAATGACAATTTTTCACTGTAGGTCTTAGAGATGCATGATATTGTATATTTGTCGATATCTGATGTGCTCGTAAATAACCTCTAAGTCATTATCGGCCAATAACATTGACATGTCGATAATATTGTGCATCAGTAGGTATGGATCTAAATGATCAGTTTTTAAGCAAAAAATTATTAGACTTACGAAACAATATAATTTAAATATTAAACATCTATATACAGGTTTAGAGTTTTCAGATTTTATTTACAAATCTAGCTGTATGGACAATTTAAAGAGCACATCCATGCAAAATCTATTTTTACAAAGTTTGGACATAAACGTGTGTTGGCAGTGTGTGATTACATCAACCCTACAATGAAAAAAATCTACCTATTCATTTTTTATCCCCATGAAACCAAAGTCTCATTAAGACGTGCTGTTTTGATTCTCTTGTTAATGTGACATCACACAAACAAAGCCCCACCCATGGCCAATGACTGACTGGTTAATTTTACCCAAAATTTGTACCTTTCCTAAATGTTGTAGAGCTAATGCAGCTAAAGATACTTTTGTCTCAGATTGTACTCACAGGATCTGTTTTTAACCAAAATCGCTCACTTTCTGCCAGTAAATGAGTGAGGAGATGTAGCTCATTTGATTTAAAGGTACACATATGAAAGCAGCGTTTTTGCTCCAATCCAAATAGGGCCATTTTGGACATGCTATAACAAATGATCTGTGGGGTATTTTGAGTTGAAACTTCACAGACACATTTTAGGCACACCTGAGATTTAACATAACACCCTAGGCAAAACAGGTGCCCTTTAAGCCTTGTATTGTAATTACAAAACTATGTTAATACTATGGTATATTACTTCAATTGTTGTACTAAAAGCAGATATTTTTATGCTTTATTTTATAAATCTTTAGTTAGACAGCCTTGCAATATGTTTTCTGTATTGTTTAGGCATGTTGTAGTAGCTTCGCTGCCTGTTTCCTGCTCTTATAGACATTAAGGTTGTTGTCACAGTATTAAGATATCTTTTATCTGGCTGATGCTCTAGAGTAAGCGAAAATCGTGACTCGGCATGCACAAGACTCCTAAGTCCAGCCATAGACCTGTCTATGGCTTCAGCCTGCAGCTGCAATGAAACATCTTGCCAGGTCCCCTGGAAGAGCTTCACCATGTCATCCACCAGCCCTGATGTGTAGCCTTGATCGAGAACCTCTTTAGGCCAACCTGGAGCCAGAGTCGCATATGGGTAGATTTGATTGACAGATCTCAAGAACTCTTCTCCCGTCATGTAGCCTTGGATACGGAAGACTCCGTGGGCTACGTCCATGTTGATCCAGGTGGGGTGGTGGAGAACGTCCTTGTCATAGGCTTGTCGGAGGAGCTCCAGTGATGGGTTAAGCTGACTCTGGGACTTTATCCTTAAGTAGACTCCCCATGGCTTTTTGGAGGCAAGAATAATATCCAGGCAGTCCTGAAGAGGCAGCTCAGGTTGGGATCCCTGAATGACAGGAATATTTGTTTGGCCTGTGCTAGATATAACTGGAATCACAAGCATTCCTCCACTGCTGTCTGCAGAGAAATATTAGGCATTAAGATATACCAAATGTTTGTTAATATTTATGTGACTGCATGATAAAATGCTACCTCTGAGCAAAGATATCAGGGAATATTTGTCAGTCACAGTATCCCACTGAATGTTGAGACCATCACCGTTCACAGGCTTAAAATAGTCGACAATATCTCCACCTGGATAGAATCTTCTGGTTCTGTTACTCTTTTCTGAAACAAAAATAGGTCTGGGTTAATTCATATTCACAAAGGGTAATGTATGACACGACTGTATTATCACTCACCAACAGCTTCTTTGAACTGCGAGAGCACTGGCTCATAGATGTCATAGTAGATATGCTGAGGATTGGTGTTGTCTCTGATGAAGAGAAGATCGTTCACGCTCGGGTTCTCCTTACCTTGCCAGAGGGTTAAGCTGAACCTGATCATAACCAATGACAATGATTCAGAAGAAATTTTCTAATGTCACGAAATGAAAGTACACTCTTCCTCAACAAGTCACATGTATTTGAGGTATTCATGTCTGTAGCACAAACAGCGTGGGATGTGTTAGGTAGGGGGTTGACCAAACCCTTAACCATAGCAAGCACCACAAACTACTTTTAAAGGGACATTCCACTTTTTTTGAAAATATGCTTATTTTCTAGCTCCCACAGAGTTACAAATTTGATTTTTACAATTTTAGAATCCATTTAGCCAATCTTCTGGGCTGGCGGTACCACTTTTAATATAGCTTAGCATAATCCATTGAATCTGATTAGACCATTAGCATCATGCTCAAATTTTTTTTCAATATTTTTCCTATTTAAAACTTGACTCTTCTGTAGTTACATTGTGTACATTGTGTCGTACAAGCTGCAGCAGGCGCAAAGATATTACACAGCACCTGAAAATAGTTCCCTGCTATTGAAAGTTAACCAAGGGGACTATTTTCAGGTGCTGCGTAATATCTTTGCGCCTGCTGCAGCCATTGTACGACAGCAAAATCCTTGATTATTACGCCAGAATGAGAGTATAGTTCCTAGCCATATCGGCCTAGAAAATCACAACTTTTAATTTTCCGTCAGTCAAGTTTTAAATATGAAAAATATCAAAACTCTTTGGTCATTTTTGAGCGCAATGGTAATGTCCTAATCAGATTCAATGGATTATGCTAAGATTATGCTAAAAGTGGTACCACCAGACCCGGAGATCAGCTGAATGGATTCCAAAACGGTAAAAATCAAATGTTTAACTCTAGGGGAGCTGGAAAATGCGCATATTTTCAAAAAAGTGAAGTGTCCCTTTAAGTTACCTTGAAGACTGATTGAGTAGCCAGCTCAGGTGTGGCCACCCATTCTTGGCCATCAATGCATGAACAGGAAAAGTGATCTTCTGGGGGAGGTGTCTTATAGTAGAGTACATCTTCTCCACCATGCTGCGAGTGTATGACACATTTGGAAAGCTGGAGAGGTAAAGAACTGTCCATCCTGGAGAGATGGTGACATCAGGAAATTTCGTCTGAATGAGCCCTAAAAATCTTTTAATAAAAGTAAAAAAAAAAAAAACGCACTGTCACTAACTCAAATGCAATAAACATACCACAAAACAGTGTTTCAAGTAAGTGTTATCAAATAATAAATCAAATTCAATGGCAACTTCATGCTCTTACTCAGAAGCATTGATCACTGGCCAAAAGTTAGGGACGTTAGGACCGGGGAGAATATCTGCATTTATCCACACTGGCCGGTTGATTCCCGTCTGGTTTTTCACTCTCAGCAGCTCCAGTGATGGTTCCACAGCATTAATGCTCTTAAAGTCCAGTTTAATCCCTTAAAGAGAATGATTACGCAAGAGTTATTAAACTACTAGTGACATCAAACATGACCTAAGAGTCCATAATTTTTACCTTTCTCTGATTTGAGAACAGCATCCAGCCACTCTTCCAGAGTGTTGTCACTGTATACGTCTGGTGGATGAGCCATAATGGGAGTATTGGTTTCATTAGCTGTGTTATGACCTTGTACATTTACATCAGCCTCCAGGACCATAGTATCACCTGTAACGTAAACAGTTTATAGGCCATTTAACACGTAATTATGTAATAATACTCATATGGTGGTTTGTAATCAGAGCAGCTGTATTGTATGTAATTAAAAGTGACTGACTGAAGTTCAACATTGCGCTTTAGCAGTGGCGGCTCGTGACTGCTCATCTGGGGTGCGCAAATTCAAAATACGTGTTCGGAGTGTCAAGCGTGTTGCTCGTGTTTTTAAAATATGCGTTTGTTGCGTCATGTGAACCATGTGCATGGTGACCTGGCAAACGCGAGTGTCTCTTTCATCATAAACCCTTTAGACGCGTCTGCAGCTGGCACTTATTTAGGAGGATCACTCGACGCGCAGAACACATATTTTGAAATTACAAACCACACACATGATGGGCTACATACACGTTGTGACGAACTTCGCATCGAGCCCCCCTTAAAAAAGAAAACCGGCCGGCACTGAGCTTTAGTTCAAAATAAAACATAAACCTGTGTAAAATAGAGCTATTACTTACTGTTTAGGGCCTTTGTCATCTCAGATTTATTGTTGGCGGCGTGATACCAGGTTGCATACAGACCATCTTTCTCCTTAATCTTTCCAGTTTGCAGAAGAAATTCGAGCATATCTCCATTAGATGGGAAAGGATCCTTGGGGACTGAACTATCTGAGGTCATGCACAAACAGTATGCACAATTATACATTTCACCAAAAAAATCAGTATTTGAACGGTTTACACATTTAAATCTGAATAAAACAAACTTAATGAAAATCGCATGATCTTAATGTGTAGTTTTTTGCAAATTATAAATCAATGTCACATATATATATAGTGGCGCTTTCCCAGACAGGGCTTATCCTAGTCCCAGACTAAAATGTATGTTTGAGCTGTCTTAATTCAAAAACATGACATATCTTAAAGGGACACTCCACTTTTTTTTAAATATGCTAATTTTCCAGCTCCCCTAGAGTTACTGTTTTATTGAAAAAAAGTCCCCTTGGTAACTTTCAATAGCAGGGGATTATTTTCGGGCACTGCGTTATATCATTGTGCCTGCTGCAGCCATGTTACGGCAGCAAAGTCCTTGATTATTACTCCAGAATGAGAGTATAGTTCCTAGCCATATCGGCCTAGAAAAATCGCAACTTTTAATTTTCCATTGGTCTTACTTAGTACAGGATGGAACTACAGAAGAGTCAGGTTTTAAATAGGAAAAATATTGAAACTCTTTAGTTAGTTTAGCGCGATGCTAATGGTCTAATCAAATTCAATGGATTATGCTAAGCTATGCTAAAAGTGGTACCACCAGACCCGGAGATCAGCTAAATGTATTCCAAAACTGTAAAAATCAAATGTTTAACTCTAGGGGAGCTGGAAAATGAGCATATTTACAAACAAGTCGAGTGACATATCAGTGCCGTTGTTAGGTCTCATTATGCACACCAGTATTGTTTTTGTAAAAACTTTGCCCTAAAATATCTAATGCCTAGTCCTGGATTAATCTGGGAAACTGCTCCTTAATATATATTCCATGTCAAACCACAATGTAGTAACATGAATCAATAATGCAATAACAGTGAACAGGGTCCATACCTGAGTTTGTGGTCAGAATGATTAAGGGTATAGCAATGATGAGAAGAAGTACAATCAGACCAAACCCAACACATAACATTATAAACTGTTCTCTTGTAAAGATGCCCAGAATTGCTTTTGGCTCCTTTCCATCTCTTTCTTCATTCTCCTCTTTGTTGCTGTTCTTTTCTTCTTTATAATCCATTGTGTTGTAATATCAATGCAAGATCTCCTGAATGTTTGTTCTGTAAGTGTCAGATTGTTCTGCACCTGGCGTGCAATGTTATTAAGTGTGTTGTGTTATTTCCTGAAGTCTAATCATTGAGGACTTTCCATTGCCTTTTATCAACAGACCATAAAACGGTGTGAAATCGCATTGGCCGCACTTTGTATTCTTGCTGGAAACAACTGAACATGAAGCGGCTTTATTTTCTTTGTTAAATAAAGTGATCATTAACTGTGCGCATGCTGTAGAGAACAAACTTGCTTACGTGTAACAGATTTTAAATCCTTTTTTTTAATACAGGTACATTAAAATATATTTTTTCAAAAGAAAACTAAACATAAACTACTGTAAACTACATTGTAAAAAAATTCCGTAGAAATTTCAATGTTATTGCAGCTGGGTTGCCGGTAATTTACCGTAGATTTACATTTATGTTATTTACTGGCAAGAGTTTGTTCAAAGTTAAATAAATTTCAAATATTAACAAGTCTTTATCTTTACAGAATAAAACTATACAATAACCGCCTCATGCAAAGCATTCTGGGAACCAGAAATCATCATCAACCTTTTTCTGTTTTTTGGTCCAGATTTTGTTTCCCAGAATGTTTAGCTTGATGCTGTTTTTTAGTTTTACTCTGTAAAGATAAAGACTTGTAAATGTTTAATTTTCATTTAACTTTGAACAAAATGTTGCCAGAAAAAAACATAAATGTAAATCTACGGTAAATTACCGGCAACTCAGCTGCAATTTCTACGGAATTTTTTTACAGTCTAGGTGTGAAAATGTCTCTGTGCTACAGTGATGTTATCTGATTTTCTTATCTAGAGCTGTTTGAGGCCTAGATGATTTTTCAGGTAGAATGAGTCTTATCTTTCTCTTTGGTGACCCTTCAGCTGAAGAGACATATTCTTGGATAACAGGTGCCGGAGAGCTCATTTGGTCCAAGCTGCCAGTCTGATCATCAGTGTCCTGTGAAACAGCGGATTCACTCACAGGAAGGGCAGAACTTGGATTATTCAGCTGCGGAGTTTCGGCTGCATCTGTAGTGCTGCTATATTGACTGTTTAGTTGTGTTAAATTGGATGTTAGTGGGAGTATTGGTGGCACAGAGCTCTGCAGGCTTTGGCCTTCAGTGCTACAGCTAAGGAGAGTCTCTAACAAACAGTCAGTCAATAGCGATTCCCCCTCCATAGGAACAATATTTTCTGATTCATCTGGGGTAGCACTAGTTACAGTTTCTTTTGCAGCATCATCAATATCCTGAGATTCAAAACTTGAAATTTTGTTTTTATTTTTAGAGTGTTTTGCTTTATGGGAAGATGTGCTTTGTTTTTTTGAGGATGATGCATCTTCATCCTCCTCTTTTCTTGAGTCATCAATGTTCTCCTTTGATTTTCTGCTGGTCGTCTTTTTTCTAGATTTTTGCTTCTTGCTTCTCAGTTTTTCTTTTTTGTCTTCTTGATTCTCTTCATCACCAGACTTGGCGTGAACCCTGGTTTTTCGAAGAGGGTTCAAATTTAATTTAACCTTAAGTGTCTTCTTGTCTTGTGTTTTGGATTTGTGGGTTTTTAAATGCCCCTGCGTGCTACTTTTAGTCTTAACTGATTTACGGTCGCTTTTCTGCGCAGATGTCTTAGAGCCTTTTATCTTACTCTCCCCTTTGTGTCTGTCAATAGGCTTGGTGAAGACACGTTCCTCAGATCCTGATAGATCAAAAGTAACACTCCTTTGAGAGGCTAACTTAAATCCCGGCTCAGTGGATTGACTCTCACCACATTTCCCAGTGCTGGATCTATATCCCAAGACGTCTCTGTATAGCATAGCGTCATGCATTTTTTCTCCATTTTGAAGTCTGTTCTCAGAGTGATTTTGAAGCAGAAAGCTCTTGTTATTACTCGCAGCTTGCTTATATTCATAAGTCTGATGACAGTGCAGACAGCTGATGGTTCTGTATATTGGCTGAGCGCCACTGTCCTGAGCCTGGCGTTTTAACTGCGAGTTATGTCCACGAGTAACCAACTCATAGTGTATTTGGTCTGTGGGTCTAAATGGTCCTCTCTGGAGGGCTGAGAAATGATTACTGAGGGCCAGCTGTTGTATTTTGACAGCTGAGATGTCGTTTGAACCCCCACGACGTTGGGAAGAAATATCACGATTGCCTAAATTCTGGCTGCTCTGAATTTCGGACCCCCTCTCATTGAGTATTTGTACACTCTTGTCTGCGAATAAAAAGGATAATATTAAAATGAAGTATTATTCATGCCCATAGTAAATGAACACAGGTGCAGGATGAGTCACACAATTAAGTTAGTTTTTTTTAAAGGGATACTCCAGCGAAATATCAAAATTACCCCATGATTCACTCACCCTCAAGCAATCCTAGATACATGCCCATCATCTTTTAGACGAGCACATTTGCAGTTATTTTAGTAAATGTCCTTGCTCCTCTGAGTTTTATAATGGTAGAAAACAGAGATCAGGGAAAATTTTCTGAATTTAAACCCCAAAATAGTGCATTCATCCTTCACAGAGGTAATCCACATGGCTCCAAAGGTTAATAAAAGTCTTCTGCGGGTAATCAATGAGATTTTGTTAGCAAAATATCCATATTTAAAACTTTATTAACTGTAATAATTAGCTTTCCGTAACCATCTTGGACTCACGTGTTAGTCCAAGATAGCATAGTGAGGGTTCATTGCCATAAGTACATCGCACAGTTTATACATTTTTGAAAATGGATATTCTTCTTACAACATTGCATCAATTACCTGCAAAAGACCTTTATTAACCACTTGGCGCCATGTGGATTACTTCTGTGAAGAATGAATGTACTTTTTGGACTTCAAAGTCGAAGTTGTTCCCTGATCCCTGTTTTCTTCTATTATAAGCTTGGAAAAGCAAGGCCATTTACTAAAATAACATCAAATTGTCTAAAAGATGATGGACACATGTATCTCGGATTGCCTGAGGGTGAGTACATCATGGGGTAATTTTAATATATGACTTGAGTATCGCTTTAATTTCTTGTTTTGAGTTTATAACAACAGTTACACATTCCTAGGCATGTAACACTTTGAAAATTTGCTTGCTAGTTTACCATTGATCTTTTGTTGCAACACAGATTGTCGATCATTCCCTTTACACTGGTGACTAGCCGCATAAACTGGCCAATCATCATCTCTGTCATGTTGTCCATGTTGATTGGCTCTTTGCATGACAATCTCTCTTTTTTGCTTTCGTACCGCAAGAACTGTCGAGTTGCAATTGTGGCAGGTGAAATGATTGTCTAGTGTTTTTGGTCCTATGTGATAAAGGGAGTCTTCTCTGTCCTGGGAATTATGGGATTTAGTGTTGCTGTTGTACAGAGCATGGCTCATTTTTCCTTCAGAAAAATTCCACTGGTTTGATTCTGGGTCAGACGTTATCATTTCCCCAGCTTTATTTTCCTCCTGCACCAGTGTAGGTTTCTTATTGAGTTTATGGTATACAATGGCAATTATTCCCAGGGTAATCCCTACCCCACCTACAAATTGAACACAAAACTTTGGTTATTGGATAATGAATAAATATTTTTTACTCTAAAATCCAACTTATTTGAATCCATGGTTGGCGAAAATATGTGCAAACCTAAACGTTGGTTTAAATTAACCTAGAAAATGTCCATATTTGACCCAACCATCGGTTGAAACAATCCCACGTTATTTTAGTGTTAATATAATTATCAAAATAAAACTTCTGAATAAGATATACTCACCCAAAAATGAAAACACAATAGCGATAGCAACGCTTTGAACATATTGCTGAGGAGTGACATTACGTTTGGCTAAAACCTCCACTGTGATGTTTTTGTTTGGTGGGACACAGTTTGCCTCAGTCAGCTCTAGCACAGTCTGCACTGCTGGGTTATCTGTATTCACACACACCATGCGCTGCCCATTGTACAACACTTTGTCTGGACCCTGAATGTAGCTGTTGAGAAACGAAGCCAGTTCTTTCAACTCACATGTGCAGCTCCAGCGGTTCAAATCAAGGTTCAGCACAGAGAGCCATGAAAGATAGGAGAATGCATCCGGAGAATTTCGTAGATTGTTTCGGGACAGATCGAGGCTGCGAAGACGAGGTAGCCTTTGGAAAGTATTCCGATCTAAATATGTAATGAGGTTGTCGGACAAGTCCAAAGTTTCCAGGTTTCTCAGGTCGGAGTGGGTAAAGATGCTGGAGTTAAGGCTGGTGAGGAGGTTTCCATCCAACTGAAGGGTTTTTAAAGCTGAGGAATTTTGAAACCAGGAGCCATCGATGTACCTCAAATCATTGTTACCAAGCTGAAGAGTCTCCAGTCTGTGGAGCCATATGAATGTGGAGCTGTTCAGAGACTGGCTGGAGATGCGGTTGTGGTCCAGAGACAGTGTTGTAAGAAAAGCGAGTTTCTGAAACGCATTCCCCATTATGGTGGAAATGGCATTGTTACTGAGTGCCAGAACACTCATGTTGGATAAATCAATGAGGTCCATGTTGTCCACAGAGTTAATAAGTCCATCAGTAAGCATCAAAGCTTTAGTTGTGTTTGGTGCATCTGAAAATGGCAAAAATAAAGAGTTTACTCCATCTGAGACTAAAACTAAAAATGTATTCAAGATATTTTAGAATCTATATTTTTTATAATATCTTTTAACGTTTAACTTACTTACCAATGATTTTTAGGAGGTTATGGCAGATGATAACATCTTCAGAACAAACCACACAGGTAGAGGGGCATAGTACCGAGAGCTTTACTTGAGTGATTGTCACCATCAATATAATGTAGATACCTGATAGAAACCATTACAGTGGGCATTACGATTCTGTCACAAAATCAGCTAAATGGAAAATATTAAAGAATTAGCTATATGTGACACATACTTGTCATTGTTTGCCATTAAATTTGCATGGTGCTGTATTTGGACCTCCAAGAAAGCTTACGTGGTCCATGGTGTTCGATCAGCTTGGTAAACATCATCACTCAAACCTCAAAGACAAACATTACCATTTATTTATTTAGCAGATGCTTTTATCCAAAATGCCTAATAAGGGAGCATTTAATATTTTGCATTCAAAGAGTACAACAGTTCACTAGATTTGTTCCCAGTCAAGCTCTCCATCCCACATAACAGTTATTCTTTATGCAATGTTTTATTCTTGTTTTGGCAACTGCACCTGATGCTGTTCTCCTCTCACCTTTTGTTGCTTGGAGACACATGGCCAAACTAAATGAGGAAGGCATTGTTATAAAACATGCATGATCTTCCACCTGTTTTCCTCTGGGGAGGAGTTTGTGCTCCTTATGTTGTATATAGAGTGAGCTCGGCATATATTCTGTGGTTTTAACATGTACAATTTTCACTACACTGGAAAAAATGCAGCATTTTTAAACAATTTCAACTTGTTTGTATAAGTTATGCCAACTATTCACAGGTCAAAACTTAAAATAGTATGTTAAATGGACTTGCAAAACCAATATTTTAACATCATGCTGCATTTTGTTTTCGAGAAATCAACACTTAAAATGTACATTACCACTCACCCTCATGTATGTATGACTTACTTTCCTATGTAAAACACTAAATACGATGTTAAGCAGAATGTTATGTACACTTTCAAAAAGAAAGGTATTAAAGTTGTCACTGGGACCGTACCTTTTAAAAAATACACTTTTGCACCTAAAAGGTGCATAGTGGTACTTATATGTACCGCAAAGGTACTTATATGTACCAAAATGGTAAATATTAGGACCTTTTTAAAAGGTACGATCCCAGTGACAACTTTTGTACCTTTTTTCTGAGAGTGCACTGACAAACCCAGTCACCATTTGCTTTCATTTAATGGGAAACATCAGGATTTTTGGGAATTCTCCTCTAGTATTCTATGGAAGAAAGTCATAATGGCTTGGAATGTTTTATGTGTGAACAAATATAGATTTGGATTACTTGACCCTTTAAAGGGGACATATCATGAAAATCTGACTTTTTCCGTGCTATAATTGGGTCCACAGTGCTTCAATCAACCTAGAAAATGTGTAAAAGATCAACCTAGTAATAACTTAGTTTTGGTAAACCATTCTCTGCAAGGATGTGAAAAAATAGGTCATTGAAATTTGGCTCCCCTTGTGATGTCAGAAGGGGATAATACTGCCTCTTAATCTGCACTATCCAACCACCATACTGCCATTTAGTGCAGAGATCAACTCATTTGCATTTAACAAGAAAAATTGCACATTTTTGCTTACACCTACAAAGTGGAAATTTTAACATGCTATAATAAATTATCTGTATAGTATTTTGAGCTAGATCTTAAAAATGTCTTGTGAAATGTTTTCCAGTGACATACTATTCACAAAGCAAATACTTTAAACATAATATTACTATCTATGTGTGAAAACTTCAGATATATCTGAAGGTTTTGTAAAGCAAACTAACTAGAATTACATTCATCCAACACTCCAAACTTAGATTGTGTAAAACTAAACAAATGCTTAAGAATATATATTTCTAAATAGTCTGTGCTCATATTAAAACTATGCTAATAATATTAACCAGACATAATGATGACATGCACACGTTTTTCTTACCACACCCAATCGAGCACTGTCCATACGCTTGTTTCCAAAACTGACTGTTCATTTCAAAACTTCCTCCTCAAAATATTATTTTCTCACCGGCTCCACTGCCCTGCTCTCACACCGCATATCTTACAGCTACAATACGGCTGTGTTCAGTTACATGCAAACAGAGCATGCGTTGAGCCAGTGTGATACCTGATCTCAGAAATGCGGTACAGTGTCCAAAACTGATACCTGACAGGCAAGAACACACACAAGTTCAACTTACATTGTTTCATCTTTCACACTTTAAACGTCAAAAAAGCTGTAAAGGGACAAACAATTTTGCAGCTGAAGAAAGAAGAATAAATGCCATCAGCAGCCAAATAATTATAATATGCTGTATTGGTTATCTACAAGTTTAGATACTTTTAAAATGAAAATACTATTTGAGACGTATTAACTTCACGTATGAAGGAATTACATAGATTATACAAAAATAGGTGCATTAATGCCTTCAAAGATTAATTAGTGATTAAAATTTGTAAATAATAGGTTAAATCTCTATTACATTATTTTTACATCAAAAGTTCCTTCAAAATATTGTGTACATCAAAATTGTGTACGTCTGGCAGTTGATTCAAAGACTGACATTTGACGTTTCATTGTCACAGGCTGCATAATTTCACATGATCAGAATCATCTTTCCACTGGCTCCAGTGCTGCTGATGATGTCATCATGAGTCTGTGCAGCCCGATCAAGTGTATATTCTGGACCTACAGCTGGTTTCAACCAGCCTGCCTCTATTCCTGCAAAAAGTGATGCTGCACACTCCGATTTTTCTTCCTGTGGAAAAATAATGGCGGTGAATGTAAAACTATGAATTACTATGCATCGCTGGATCTATTACAAAATTTTACATAGTGTACCTTAGTTGCATAGAACAGAGCCATGCCAATGATGCTCGACTCCTTGGACATTGTGTCTCTGGGGTTAATCTCAATAGGACCTCTACAGCCGACAATCTGAAAGAAAGAGCATAATATGCTACAAAATACCTTTACTACTTTGAACAAAAAAAAAACATGCAGAAGACACTCACGATCACTCTTCCACCGAAATCAAGCATGTGTAGGTCATTGCTAAGGTTGACGTTGGACAACATCTCGATGATCACATTGACACCTTGATTGTTGGTAGCTTCCTAAAAACACAGACAACCAGTGATCTATTATGCAAACTTGACACACACGATATACACAAACCCAGTCAGGCTATTATATTGTATCTGACAAGCAAAACCTTCACATTAAAATAAAGGTCAATCAAAACCTTAATTTTTTCTAGGTAGTCTTTGTCTCTGTGGTTGAAAACAAGATGAGCTCCATTACTGAGGACCAGCTTCATCCCCTCTGGTGTCCCTGCTGTACCCAGCACCTTAAGTCCAAACGCTCGTGCAATCTGGCATGCTGCAATGCCCACCTATATGAACACATGCAAAATGCATGATTGGAGAAGCTGCAGAAAACTAGCTAAAGGTCACGGTGAAGCAAGTTCACATTTTCAAATCGTTATAAACTGGAAAAATTTGGATGCAAGGTATTTAAAGAATATCACATGTCCTACCCCACCACTTGCTCCGTGGATAAGAACAGTCTCTCCAGCTTTAGCATGAGCCCTGTTCAAAACAAAAGCAGATGGCCCACTGTTTATTTACCACTATATTATATACTCTGTACTATAATGTTACAGTAGCTATAGCTCCTTCAGTGTTCCTAAAACACTGTTTATTTACTTTTATAATATACTGTACTGTATATTCTACTATATATAGTGTTTCTTTAACAATGCAGCATGGCACTGGCTAATGCCAGATGTTTTTTATTTCTAAGAAATGGATGTGATAATAATGCATAACTTGACTGCAATTTTGTTAATTTGCATAAAAATTATGTCAAATGCAATTATAAATGATTAACAATAAAAATAATCAAGTCAGAGCATATCCTAATACAACAAATGAATGCAAAAGAAAATCACTATATCATACTTGTGAAATAATGCCCTGTATGCAGTGAAATATGGGATACCAATAGCTGCACCCTGTTTGAAATCAAGAGAATCTGGAAGTTTGTAAACAGTGTCCTCGGAGGCAACAGTATATTCGGCATATCCTCCTGTCACGGTGCCTGTGGTGAAGACTCGGTCACCTGCCTGAGAAAACACAAGTCATGTCAATCCATACAAAATAAACAAGCCACTATGGTCAGTGTGAAAGAGTTATAACAAACTGAAATAAAAAAAAATGACAGCACCCGTAGCAGGCGAACATCCTCCCCTACGGCTTCAATCACACCAGACACGTCTGATCCTGGAGTATAAGGCAAGCTGGGCTTTCTGGCATAAGATCCAGAGCGGATGTAAGTCTCCACTGGGTTCACCCCACATGCATGAACCCGAATCAGGACCTACAGCAGTAGAAACTATTTTTACATGGCACAAACAATGTAAAACTGATTATTGAGATCCAAAAGTTAAAACATTACCTGTTTCTGGCCAGGACTTGGCACAGGTAGGTCTAAGCATAGTTTTAAAACTGAAGGGGCTCCAAACTCTGACACCCTGATAGCTCTCATTAATTTTGATGCGGCCATGCTGGGCACTAACTGCTTTGGCTGCCTGCCCTGTAACGTTGGAAAACAAATACATTTGGACACATCAAAATCAGAGCTTTTTCATATTATTACTAATAATAGTAGACTTTAACGGTAAAACTAAACATTACGTTGCAGTCGGAACGAATACAACAAACTATAAATAAAGTACTTTACTCTGTTTACGTGCACAACAAATTATTACTGCTGCTGACTGAAGTCGTATTTCACTTCCATACGAAATGTGTTTTGGTAGTTTGCGGCCACCGTACACTCGGTCAAAAGGCATGTACGCGTTCATGCGACGCTGCGCAGACTGACAGGTTAATGACATAAAAGTACCGCGAGACTAATTCAAATGCCTTGCTTTTGAATCGCTCTCGCGATACTTTAGTGGCTTAGGACAATCGGTCTGCGCAAAACTACATGAAGTCGAACACGCCTACAACAAACAATCAGTATGAAACATGCGGCAGAGCAAAACTACCAGACAGACACACTTATGTACACATTCTGATTAAATAGCTTTATTCACAACAATATGCTATTATTCCAAAGCAACATCGAAACGTTATAAATCAAAGATGGACGGCGATACGTTTCAACAATGGAAAAATCAATGTCTTAATAAGTGTGATTTGAGTAAGAAGGGAAGTGTAGATGAAGATATTTCTCATATCGTAGCATATATTAACGGTCATGATCACTACTTTACCACAAGTTCATGCTCCGGAAGAATTATACTTTTTGATGCGGTAAGATATCCATCTGAGATGTATAACGTTACTAAGTTACATGGTTTGGTCCCTTTGACTGCCTTTTGTCAATAAAATGTGCACGTGTATGAATTTATATGTGTGTTCAAAGCCAATTGAAGTATACACAATTAAAATAATAGGGTTTATTAATTAATGCCATCAAATTTTTCCAAATTCTGACTGTTGTTGTTGTTTGTGTGGTTTGTGTGTATTGTGTGTGTGCACTGCCCTGTTAATCACGTGTTTTGATGAAAGGTGTCGGATTGCCCTGATGTGCAAAAGCAAAACTGTTCCTGGTTATTTGTTACCCACCAGAAATGCCTACAAGAACATCTGGTAAGAAACCTTTAAATTATATAACAGATGGGCATGAATGGATATTGATGGCTTGCACGGCACTTTTTAAACAGTTTGCAGGTTTGGGGAAGTCTGCTGGAGAAGCCACTTTTAAATTTGAGCCATTTGTCCTACATGTTCAGTGTAAGCACCTTGAAGATGCACAACTACTGGTGAGTGTCACATTTACTTAAAACAAAATTTTCACCCCTGGTTTCACAGACTAAGGCTGGTCCTAGACCAAGACACACACATGTCTCAACAGAAAATATTTTGCACTGAGAAATCTTAAAATATGCCAGTGCCATTAATTTGTCTCAGGATACACACCAGTAACATTTTTTTTTTTTATTATTATTTCAAAGGCATGTTTATAAAATATGCCTAAACATCTTCATTTAACTAATGCTAAGTCTTGTCTGTGAAACCAGGCCTAAGTGTAGGATGTTTATATGGGACAAAAATAAGATGGTTTCTGTGGGTTGCTCCTCAGCATACTGTTGCAATAAACTCTGGCTTCAGGAACTCCGGTATAACTGTGGGAAAGAAAGGAAAGATAATCATGGTAGGACATTTTAAACACTTATATTTTCTTGTGTTCTATGTTAAACGCATAAGTGATTTTTTTAATGGTCTTTTAATGGGATTTTGTTGTATGTAGGCAGTGCGCAGCACACATTGTCTCGAGGTTCCTCTCAGCCATAGAGGTAAAGTTCTTGTCAGTGATGAATACCTTGATTTCCTTGTTGGAGTTGCTAACCAGAAGATGGAGGAAAATCTGAAGAGAATAGAGAGGTATGTATAAGAAAGATAAAAAAGGTATGATGAGTATTATATGAAGTTTATTTAACTAAATTCAGGAGGAGCATGGTCATGTAAATCCAACCAATCAGTGCAAAGAGTCTATATATTGCCGTCCCACAACTCTGTCCCGTGACAGTTTTTGCAGCATCCCTCCTCCACCCTCTCAGCTGGTATATCTATTCCAGTTAAGCAGGGGGGAGTACTCTGGGTTCGGGCTAATCCGAGCTCAGAGCCCTCCCCTCGGACAGCAAGCCAAATATGTTTTATTTCATATATGATTTCATGTTAATGCGAACTCGTGAATATTTCGTCATATTTCTGTTTAACAGATTCAATGAGTGCTTAAAAGCTGCTTTGCAGCCTCAAGAAGAGAGTAGTTTGCAGGAGGTGGTGGACAAGAAACCGGTCTACAGACGCAGGAGAAAACGGATACAGGGCAGTTCAGAGACAGACTGTGACAGCCAAAGTGTCAAAGAAAAAACTGAAAGCAATCAAGAAGAAATTGACTTTGATCTAATGATGTTATCATAGGAAATCTTCCCTTTCATCATCTGATCATCATTCTTGGGCCAGACTTCCTTCACGGTGCACATTACTAAAACTTGTGTTTGATCAAACATCCATTAAGATTGAAGTTCTAGCCCATTTAAACATGTCCCACATTATTATTATTTTTTTTTTTGTGAAGACTGGAAGTAAACATTGGCAGCGAGTGCAGATTTCTAGTTTTTTATGATGAAATATGATCAAAACAGCCACAGAAAATTACTTCCTCTAATAACCTTTACATTTTTGATAAAAAAACACTTGTTGCTTTGTAAAAAGTGCTTTTTCATGTGTCTCATTATATCACATACTCTTGGTGAATCTGTTTCAGTTTAACATACCATAACATAAAATATTTCTTGCTTGTACAAAAGGAAAATGTTGTCCAGTGTTGCCTCTCACGTCAATATAGAAATAAACCACGTTATTCATGTCTGACAACCTATTTGTGAAAATTTGGTGTGGTTTGGAGCCCATTTCCTGTGGATTAGACTGCATTACTGTCTGGGCCTTGTCCTGAAACGGCTCATTTGATTGACTTGCCTCATTAACAATCCTGTCTCTGCCATGTGGATCTGCTTCATCCTGGTTCAAAATTCTCATTTTCAAAGATTTGTGTGCCCTTTTTAGTAAAGGCAGAAACTATAATGTACACATGATGTGTTTTTATGACATGTTCAAGAGGATTTTTAATACTGAAATGATGTAATTGTATGCATCAGTAAAGCAACTATTGCTTTAAGTTTTTGTTTATAATTTATGTTTTTAATTTTACTGTAAAATGTTCTTGTTTTGTTCTTTGATATGTACATAAAACTCCTAAGTACACAAGTCGATTGTGGTCATTTTTAGTTAGTGTAGAGCTGAATTATGTGTTTACGTTTTTCCAACTATGTTATGATTAAAAGCTGATATTCCAAAAATTAAAACATCCCTAGACACACATCAACTAGTCGGGTTAAAATACATTTGAAAGGCTTTTTTCCCAGAAAGACGAGAAATATGATGGTCTTGTTTGTGCTATGAGCTGTTGTCAGACTAATCTATGTGAAGGCATACAGCAGTACACCAGTAGATGGGGTAAATGCACTTTTTAAAACCGCAATAACTGCTTGAATGGGACGATGAAAGCTAAATGTCAGTGTGTTTTTGCAGGTCAATAATCGCTAGTATAGGCTTACATATAGCTTTATTCAATCTGACCCACTAAACTGAGAATAGAAGAATATTCAAACTTAAGTCACATTTAATAATGCGTTTCAACAAATAACTGAAATTCAAACCATAGTCTCAGAGTTTAAATATTTGTGGATGTTTTATTGTTTTAATATATTGGTTGACCATAATTAAATCAGTATGCATGAGTTACTGTGTCTAAACATAAGGAATTGAATGACTTGTCAATGGAGTGTAATAGTACGGAACTGTTAATATTTATGTTGTATCATTTTATTTTGAATAAGCATTTAATAAAAATATACCTGGGGCCAGTTTCGGACACGTGAGCCCATTGTCGTGCACTAGCCTACTATTGTTTCCTAAGCAGTTAACCACAAATGCACCTTTCGCCAACCAAATGACTTGTAATGTTAATCTTAAAATAACATCAATTAGCCAGCTGAAAGACTGAGGAGGGATGATTGGAAATCTTTAATAATTATTACACGACATTAGCGGTGAGGGGGAGGGAGGGGCGCTTGATTGGCAGGTGAAGTTGAAGGGGCATTAAAGTGAGTGAGAGGGTGTGCTGGCAGGGCACGAGGCCCGCCGCAATCAGGGCTGAATTGGGAGCTTTTGTGCTTGTGTGATTGTCAAGTGGCCCATTTGTGTCTCTGATTAGACCCGCTTGATTCCTCCGCCTCTCCTGCGCAATCACGCGGCCTCTTACTGTCACTGCAGAGCCGCTGATTTCTCCAAGAAAAAAAAGACTCAACCTCTGTGTCCTTCGCAACTAAACAACCACTAGTTTTATTCGTTCGTTTTTTTGTTTGGTAAAGGTCAGTATTTAATGAACATTTAAAGAGATAAACGGTTAAGGGTAAATTGCTTCAGACAAATAGATGCGCTGAGAGGATTAAAGGATATTTTAATGTTCTTGACCTAGGCTATTTTGTATCCTGACTAAGCTTAAAATGTCGCATCACTTAGAATTTGTACAATATAGAGATATAAAATAATATTGACATATGCTATGATACATTATTATAGTTTTGTTTATGCTTGCAGCCTCAAAATATTATTTTGTCTATAAACAAGAATTAAAAATATCTTCACATAATAATATAGGGTTAATGTTTATGCATCTTATTTCAAGTGTACTAAAGTCTCATTAAATCATTTATGATTTTGAATAAGTAAAATTACAAAACACTTTTCTTTTCGAATTTTTAATTAAGAAGAATCTTTATTAAAATAATTGGTCACCTGATCAAAAAAAAAAATCCAAAACATTTACATTTAAAATAATTCTTATCATAAATTGATTTTTTATTAATAATTTTATTTATTTATTTAGTAACAAACACAGTTTTTTTAATTGTGTAATGTGACATTTTAATTAACTGACATTAAAATTATTATACATTCCTAATTTTAACTGTATTTCTATTTTTAATCTAATTTGTTGTGATGTTTAAAACATTTAATATAAATTAAATCTCTGTATCTAAATCCAAATGTTTGTTTAGTTGAAAATGAAGCTAAATAATCCAAATAAATAAATTACTTACACAATAATTGTTGCCATATTTAGTCATATTACCAAAATCCCTTTTCACAAAATTTTATCAAATATATAATTGTTATTTAAAATATTTAATATTATTAACATATAAAGTTTTTGCATGTTATATTATCTATATCTCTATATGTGGTATTATTTCAGATCAGATATTTGCTAAAAAAAAAAAGGGTTTTCCAGGAGTCTATTTCAACGTTCAAATTGTATCTCTTATTTCTTTTGAGCAAAGGCTGTGCTGAGAGCAGTCTAATCTTTCAGTAATTTGATGAAACCACCATGTTTTGTTTTCTAGGTCTTAACTACTGTCCTTTATTTTATGATCCCTATCATTATGAAGGCATGTGTGGGCTAACAAGATTATCATGGGTTAGACCCTCCAGAATAAAAAATGACAAAGAATCATGACCCTGCTTGGTACACTACGTTACTTACAGCACTAACCTACTGACAGGAATTGATGGGGAGAAGGGGGTGGATCAGGAAGTTTTACAAGCCTAATTCCAACTTTTTTCGAAATTACACCACATCTCAATATGTTTGCACGTGTTAGCTTTCAGGCCACTGACAGTAGAGTTTATGTTTTGTTGTTGCTGTTTTTTTCATTAATTTTTACTCTGTGTTATTTGCATTTATGGAGATAAATGAAATCAGCAGATGGTTCTGAGAGTCTTTAGCATGGATATCAATAACCTCTTTACTTCTCATATAACTAAGCTAAACATTAGCAGGTCTAACAGTTTATAAATCAATTTAAACCAGATCAGGCTGGCTTTTTTAGCTTGGTGGTTGGTCTGCCAGCTAATGGCCAGTTTGGATCATCTAGCCTACACTGTCAGGAAAAAATGGTCACAAAACGGTCTCTACCTGTAGCTGTCATTGGGGTGGAACCCTTTTAAAAGTACACCTTTGCATCCAAAGAGATCATATTAGTACCTCAAAAGTACATATTGGTACAAAAAGTGCTTATAAGTAACTTAAAATGTATACCTGTACCTAAATAATAGGCTTCATATTTAAAGATGCCCCAATGATAGCTTGGGACCAGTTTTGATGATTTTTATGACAGTGTAGAAACCAGCTTTTTTAGGTAGTCTCTCGAAGTCGAGAATGACGAATCATTGCGCAGTCATCTGTGGATTCTCATGTGGTTTCGAAACCCAAGGCCAGAAGCACAAAGGGCTGCAGCCTAAACTGGATTTGGGTCTCTGACAGGGTCTTCATACCCTCCTGTAGGAAGTACATTTCTCATTCTGGCTTAACAGCTGTGACATACATATATCGATTACATACGTAGACATGGTGGCCCTTTCCATCTCCTAACTTACAGCACAATTGCCAGTGGTAGAACACCATTAAAGATCTGTCTGAAAGATGAGGTCCAAACAGAGACGTCCCCTCGAGAACTGAAATGATGAATTAGAACGCACAGATCTGGAAGATTAATTGGATTCTCTTTCATCTCAGGCACTCGATTACATTCAGAGAGCCCGGCGTGCTCCAAAAATTTCTGAACATGCAACTGTACCCCAACGGAAAGAAAAATAAACAGTTGCGCACAGGGTACTGTATCATTATCACAACAAAGACTGGAGGAGGGAGCTTCTGAAATACGAGGACAGAAACATCTGGAGCGCGTTAATCAACCGGTGAATGACGGATGAGTTTTATTCTGCCTAACGACAGATACACGGCGGGCCTCTTAGTCGAATGTGACGCACGATAATGACATCATCTGACTAAAGTGGCCCATATTAGGGCCTTCATACGCATTTCAGCGTATAAGGCCTGTCTAGAGGTTTGTGTCATGTTAAACCGAGCTCATTGATGTGGTGAAACAGGTTCCTGTTCAAATCCCTTTGGCTTGATGTAAACACGTTTGTGATATAAAAATGAACTTTTTAAGAACTGACAGCGTTGAATACTTCCAGAACAATTCAGACAAGTTTCAGTTTCAATTTTAGTGCAATTATTAATTTTATTGTTTACACCTTTTTGTTTATGTAGTGAAATAAATAAGCTTAAAATTAGACTTTTGTGGCATTTTAGTAAATGTCTGTTTATTGTCAACTCCTAATTATTATAAAAAAACAAGATTTTTATATACATAAAAAAGGACACTGAATCAAAGTATATTAAGACTCATTTGCACTACACAATTATTCATTAAGTCAATTTAAAGGGTATTTAAGCACCATGCCTTTAAAAGCCTGCTGTACAATTAATTACTAATGCAATAATTATTGCCATATTTAGTCATATTACCAAAATTATTTTTCAGAAAAATTGGTGAAATTTGTTATTTTTATTTAAAATATTTTATCTTATTAAAATATAAAAAGTTATTGCATGTTATATGATCTATATCTATATAAGTGGGATTTTTTCAGATCAGATACTTGCTGAATAAAAAGGGTTTTACAGGATTCTATATCAAGTATATAGAATAATAAAAAGTATATAAAATAATAAAAATAATTTACTTAAACCTCCAGCAAAATATTTGAGACAGAAAAAATTATCATGCTAAACATAATACAATCCAATATATTTGTAACTTGCACCGTGCCATTTTAACTGCATGTGAACACTCACATCTCCTTTGTTTTGATGGATGTGTCCGCACTCCACAGTACTCATCTGGTACCTGCAGCCCCCTCAAACCTTATGGGGGTCGACCCCTCCTTTACCCCGGTGATGTGTGGCGTGCTGCCTGCCGCTCGCTGGTGGGCCGGCTGTAATTTATGTGATCCCCTGTAATTTCCTGCTACTTTCTGAAGTGGTAGCGGGGCGGAGACAGCAGAGGAGGTTGAAGGACCCTTCCCTATTTGACCTCTCTCAACTTCACGCATCACTCTGAAGGAAATAATTACACGGGAAGTAGAGGAAGAAATGAAAGGAAAAAAGAGTGAAATAGAGCACTGAGGACCATAAACATCTCCTGACCTGACCGGTTTCACTTTAGAGGTAGAGCACCCTTAAGAGGTCAAATGTCAGGACAGTCATCCGCTGTGAATTAGTAGATGTATATATTCGCATTCGAAAACAAAGTGCATGTTGTGACACAACTGAAATAGGCTATAATACAGTCCAGGGCTCATTTCGAAGGAGCACACTGGGACTGACCTTAAAGGGACATATCATGAAAATCTGACTTTTTCTAAGTTTAAGTGCTATAATTGGGTCCCCAGTGCTTCTATCAACCTAGAAAATGGGAAAAAGGATCAACTCCTTCACTTAGTTTTGGTAAACCATTCACTACAAGCACATTAAAATAGGTAATTGAAATTTGGCTCCCCTTGTGATGTCAGAAGGGGATAATATCGCCCCTTAATCTGCACTATCCAACCACAGCACTGCAATTTAGTGCAGAGATCAGCTCATTTGCATTTGAAAGGACACACCCAAATTTTTGCAAATTTTGCTCACACCTACAAAATTGACATTTTAACATGCGGTTATAAATTATCTATGGGATATTTTGAACTAGAACTTCACATATGTACTCTGGAGACACCAACGATTAATATACATTTTTTAAAAGTCTTGTGAAATGTCCCCTTTAATATTAGTAGAACATGTTTATTATGGAGATAGCAGATTACATTTGTGACCTTGTCTGGGAGATCAAGATTTATATTCAGGATTTCAATTATTAATTTTTCCCGATTTGATATGGCCGTACTCAGTTAATATTAAATATATCCACATAATATTTTCACAGAATATTCTTTACATTGGGAAGAATTATTTTATGTAGAAAAATTATTTTAGCTGGGTTTTCACAGACTTGGTGACGTTTATTTTTCAATATATTTATATACAGAATAAACTGTTTCACACAGATGATTATGTAGTATATTATCAAATTATACAGGTCTTGTAATAACTACAGAATAATGATGTAACCTAATGAAAAAAAAATAACACACACAAATGTTGAATTACATAACAATCACATCAATATGAAATGAAAGAATAACATAAACTATTACGCTGTCAGAAAGTCAGATTATTTTATTATTTAGGCTACTGTAGATCATTTTTTGACATGTCATAATAAAGGCTCACCCCAAATACACAATGTAAATCAGTTGTGGAAGTCAGATTCAGAAGAATAAGTAAATCTATTTGAACAAATCTTTACCTAAATGGTTGGATAAACCTTTGTCCTCCAAAACAAACAGCTCAGTTCAAATTTTCAACGAAAATCTTAAAAGATTAAGATGCTTACTTAAATTGTATACATATACTTAGTTCTTCAAACTGTGATAAAAACATCAATTCAATGGGATTTTAAAAGTATTTTTCATAACCTGCACATGTGATGGAGGTGGATGAATGGAATGCATTGTGAGCTAATCAAGTGTGATTAAAAGAGAGCCGAGAGATTGACTGCTGTTATACTGTACATAAAAACAAGCTCTGCCATCAAGACCTCATAAATTGCTAATGTATTCTTAATGTATTCTTAATCAGAAGTCTAAACGCACTTTGATTTCATTTCACTTTATGTAAAATGATTAGCAATGGAAAGAGGTCTGATCAGTCTGTCAGGGACGTAAAAACAATAGATTTTAAAACATGCAGATTGCTCAGGTTTTTTTTGGCACTTAAACTTTTACCACTGACTTGCTGCTCTTTCAGGGAATCCAAAATGTGATCTATTGGCAGTCAGCAAATTCATTCACTTCTAAACTTTACCTTAATTTTATCTACATGTGTAATACATTTAAACACTGCAAAATTATGCATTAAAATATATATGGTACCAATATACCATTGATGCATGTTTGAGTTGCTTTAATTTAAAAACACATGTTCCTGACAAATTTTAACATAACTCTGTGAATTTTTTTGTCTCAAGATGCATACATGTAGTGTTTTTTGTAAGGTATGTTTGTAAAAACATCTTAAATTACCTAATATAAATAAGACAGAGTCCTGGATTAGCCTAAACCGTGTCCGGGATTTTTATTAATAAGAAAATGAAAAAATTTAATTTGTGCCAATGATTTATGGCAATTTACACGGCAATGCTCCTTTAAAAGGTATATTTATTGTGCTCAGATGTTATAATGAGAACCATTTAAAAAGAATTGGAGGGAGATCTGATGCATTCAATTCAAATTTCCTCCCACAGCTGTAAGCACTGCCCGCACCACCACCATCACGAAATATAACAAAACATTGCTACAGTCCTGTGTTATTGCACCCAAAGCCAATCTGATTGGCACTTCCCTGTTGTTGGATATTTCGGTGGTTATCCTACATGGGAGCTGCATCAAAGAAGCCACAGTAGAGTGCCATGTTTTCAGATGGGGCCTTTGATAACAGCCATTCATCTTCATTGGCTGGAACCAGCCTTGGAGTGATCAAGGCACGCTAGGCCCTTTTATACCTCATATCTGTGAGGAGGGCAAGACTAAACGATATGGAAAATCCTTCATGTCAGTGCAGGTTTCTCAAAACAGCCCTCAGATTGTGGAGCGCAGCAGTCTCTCCGGAGTTCTCGCGTGATACCAGTTGAGTGTGTGCGTGTTTGTGTGTGGAGGGGCTGTGTGAATTGCTTTACTGCTGAAATTGACTGTGCATAAACATCCCACTGGGGTGAAGTACTCACGCTCGGTGTAAGATGTTTTTTTTGCGCAAGTCTGGATAGGACTTTTTTAGGTTGACGAGTTTCGTCTGCCCATGTAAAAATTAATTGTCCAAGCTGCTGTTTTTCCATAAGGTTAAGGTGGATGGAGACTAGGGAGAGATGTAATTACCATTTACTTTTATTGGACAGGAAAAAGAGCAGCTTGGATATTCTGCTGGATCTATTGTAAAGCAGGTTTATAAAAACATGAGGGGGAGTTAAAGGAAAACACCACCGTTTTTAAATATTTTATATGTTCTTACCTCAAATTAGATGAATTAATATATACCTATCTTTTTTCAATGCGTGCACATAATCTTTGTACAGCACCTTGCGAATGTGTTAGCATTTAGCCTAGTCCCATTCATTCCTATGGCTCCAAACAGGAATGAATTTAAAAGCCACCAAACACTTCCATGTTTTCCCTTTTTAAAGACTGTTGCATGAGTAGTTACACAAGTAAGTGTGGTGGCACAAAATAAAACTTTTGTTTGGAGCCATAGGAATGAATGGGGCTAGGCTAAATGCTAACACATTCACAGAGCGCTGTACAAAGATCAAAAGTGCACGTGTTGAAAAAAGATTGAGGTAAGAACATAGTAAAATGATGAAAAACGGGGGTTTTTCAATTTTATTTTCAGGTGTACTATTCTTAAAACTCGTGTCTGTGTGAAGATATTTTCATGAGAGGTTGAGATGTATATCAGCATCATTATTTTTTCACTTATGTGACACTGTATCTGCACTTTTATGTGGCTCTGTAAATGTTGCTCTGTAAATGAACCAATGCATCTTTCAGAAAGACACTTTTCTTTTAAAACACTCTTCCAGTGCCAACATCAAAACATAAATCTTCCTCTCCAAATGAAGAGTGTTGATGGGTCCAGAATTTCAAAGCCCTTTTGTTATTTCAGGACACTTGACAAAATCCTTTAGAGGGAAAGAAAAAAAACTTTGAACATGCATTAAACCACACAAAGTGTTTTGACACATTTGTCATTGTGCAAACTTTAATCTTCTGCATTCCCCTTTAAGAAAGGCTTATTTGTTTATCATGCAGTTCCATATCTGCAACAGTTTTCCTGTCGGTATCAAACAGGACCGTTAAAAGTCTTTGATGTGGGCATAATTTGGCACAATATCACAATTCTCCCCTATTTACTCAGGCTAACCTTTGACGTATCTTTTGACGTTTAGATATTTTTGAAACAGAGAATAATGTTTTCGTATTTTTTATCCTGTTTTACATTGGCCACGCCGAGCAGCCCTCAAGTCACGGCTTCAGGCACGCAATTGCCGGAAATTGGTAAATAACAGGTGGTAAGTGATGGGCTATTTTAAGCATGTAAATGTTCTAAACAAGCCAAAATAATAGGGTTAACATCCGGGTTAGTCACAAATATTGCTTCTAAGCTATGGACAAAGAGACAAAAGGTTCAGTTAGCAGGGAAGGAGATGTCATTCGGAAGTCATTGTGTTATTCAGCCTTTGTCTTTTTGGGGTGTGCAATGACTAACATGATTAATAATAATTTCAGTTAAGCATCATAGTGATTCTGAGATAAAACTTATTTAATTTCTGACAAAACATTTCTTTCAAGTCAATAAATGGAGTGAAAATAATTTTTTTGAAAATAATTTTGCAATTTTAGTAACAAACCATACAGATGAAAACAGCATCAAGAAGTTCCTAGTTCCAGTGATGCATTTGACAAACACATCAATATAAGGCAACATTTAAGAAACTTAAAGACAGCACACCCAAGCAAAACAAATAGATATGTGGTGTTTTTAAACAATTACTCACGCAAGAACAAAATATTGGACACTAATGTGGATAGTTCATATATGTTTTGACTGACGCTGGAGTAGAGGCAAAGAAGAATTAGAGTTTATTAAAGGATCAATATGGAAACTGCTGGATTGTGGGCCTTTTTGACTCCCTAATCACCAGGAGAAGCTCACAGGCTCACCAGAGAAAGGCCCCTCTTGTGCTGATTGTCAATTTAGGGCTATTATTTGTTTGATGAGACCCCCTGATCTGATGCCTCGCTCCTGGACAATCAGGGCTGAACTGGAGGCGGCAGGCACACCAACACCACAGGAGAAGTGGAGCATCAGTCTGATTGGGGCACCTTAGAGGAACGGACAACATGTGGTGTGAGATGCTGGGGAGTTGATTCAAGAAACGATTTCAGCTTTACACTGAAATAGAACTTCGATAGATAGATAGATAGATAGATAGATAGATAGATAGATAGATAGATAGATAGATAGATAGATAGATAGATAGATAGATAGATAGATAGATAGATCTATTTAAAAAACATATAATACATGGCAAGAGCATTCCCTTAATATCATTATCTCATTTTTGATGGAGTTGGCGTTTAGCTGCATTTGCATCTGAGCTCCTTATATATTCAGTGTACCTACAGCACTGAAGAAACTGCTCAGCCTAGTCTATTATTTCTTCTCAGCAATAAGAGGTCGTGTTACGGAGGTTGAAACTGTCAGAGCACTTGTTGTGTAAAACACTGATGGAGTGTGATAGGTGTGTATTTGACCCGTGCTGTGCTTAATCTAATGACAGGTGTGTAAGGTGTTTGTGGGAAAGAGAAAGGAAATGTTGTGTTTTGTATCTGCTCTACCTGTGTTTTTTCTTGCTTC
Source organism: Paramisgurnus dabryanus (assembly GCF_030506205.2). NCBI lineage: Eukaryota > Metazoa > Chordata > Actinopteri > Cypriniformes > Cobitidae > Paramisgurnus > Paramisgurnus dabryanus. The sequence continues at coordinate 20,364,005 of NC_133342.1, read as the reverse complement.
AATGTGCTCACACTTCATTTCTTCTGTAAGCACTTCAGAATGCATGTACACACACACACACACACACACACACACACACACACACACACACACACACACACACACACACACACACACACACACACACACACACACACACACACACACACACACACACACACACACACGTGCTATGACATGCCTCTACCACATGATTTTATTTACTGTTAATACTTTTTTGACGCAAAGGATGTGAAATGTTACAGCACATTGCATTATAGGTTTTGAGGCCATGCGATTCAGAGACTTTGGGGGTGGTTGTTATCAATATTGCAGCTGAAATTATTATGGAGAAATGTATTTTTATTGTGTATTAATTTGAAATCCCTTTAATATATCAATGACAATTAATGGAGACTGCAATATAAATGGTCAATTATGCAAATATTGGTACCAAAAAGAGCTTATTAGGACTTTCAAATGTACATTTTGGTAAAAAAAGTGTAAACATATCTGTATCTTTCATAAAGGGTACATATTTTACATATTTTGGCAGTGTAATATTGCCAATGTTGGGGAAAGTTACTTTTAAAAGTAATGCATTACAATTAGGGGTGGGCCGATCCAATATATTGGATCGGATATCGTGTTGATCTGGACCTTTTTTTGCTGGATCGGGTATCGGAAAACGGGGCCGATCCAAATCCGATACTGTGCGTTACTTGTGGTTGTTACTGTCATGCTACAGAAAAGTCAAACTATTATAAAAGCACCATAAATGTTATTATAGACTATATTCAAAATCTTCCCAATTCAACAGCCTTATGCAAAAAACAAATGCATATATGAAGATATTTAAGGTCACAAAAATTGAATGGTTTGGTGCTCGCCGAGTTAATACACTGAAGTAGCGTGAAATAATATGAACACTTACATTCATCTCATTTTAAAACAAATTCACTTGACATGATATTCTCCTGATTTTGTGCAACATGTTTTGTGTGTATATGTGTGCGTATATATATATTTATGTGTTTATACATACACAATTCTAAATGGATCAAGAAAAATACTAGTATTGGATCGGGAATCGAATACAGGTATCGAAATCGTATCGGTAATAGAAAAAGTGGATCGGCCCAGCCCTAATTACAATATTAAGTTACTTCCCCAAAAAGTAACTAATTGCGTTACTTAGTTACTTTTCATGGAAAGTAATACTTAGATTACTTTTAAGTTATTTATACGTTACTTTTTCATACTTGGCTGAGGTTTGATCTCTTTCAGGCCTTGTTTTTTATGACTGAGAAGTTCTTCATTCAGAAAGTGCATATTTCTATCGGATAAATTTCAAGCTCGCGGTTTCTGACTCAAACTGTTCCTGCTCAGGCGCGCAAGCATAGAGTGTGTTATTCTATGTGAATACGTTCAGTTTAATTTTAATCAGTTTTTTTATCAAATTAATTAAACTTAAAAATGTAACTTGCATTACTTTTTTTAAAAAGTAGCTCAAATATTAATGTGTACATTTATAAAGTAATGCGTTACTTTATTCATTACTTCAGAAAAGTAATATTATTATGTAATGCACGTTACTTGTAATGCTTTACCCAAAACACTGAGTATTGCCTCATTTAGCACTGATTTTTAGCAGGATGAAATACAGTGGGGATGTGTTATGCATCACTGTTATGTATTTTATATATCATATTTTAAATAAAATCAATTTACAATGCATTTAGACATTTTATTTTATCATTACTGTATGTGCATTCCCTGGAAATCAAACCCTTGACCTTGGTGTTGCTAGCACCATGCTCTACCAGTTGAGCTAGTGGAAAGTCATCCAATGGTATCAGCACCTAAAATAAAGTTTGTTTGTAATAATCACCCTGATCTTTCAATTTAGGATGGCATCACATGAAATCTTTTTAAATCACATGAAGTCTTTACCGCATGCCATTTACCGCTGGTGTGTGTCCATATTAAATACAAACAATTATGCAATAACAATTAGCACAGATGTTTACTGCCAGGAGCTCTCAGTCTTTACCTTGTGTAACCCAATGGGGCATAAAATGATTCTCTTTGTAGGGTCATTTAATCTCCCCTCAGTGACTCGTTGTCTAAAGGAAATGGTTACTAGCTGGGGAAATCTGCTGTTATCTGGTTAAATCTGTCTGCCGATCTGTCAACACTTGCTACAGATGCAGTTTCATACAGGCAAACACAAGACTTCCCCTGATTCAGCGGGGCCTATCTTTGTGTTCTGAAAATAAGGGTTGTATGTATGTATGCATAATCTGCAATCTGCTCATAACATAAAATATATCTGCATTGTTGTGGCTGCATTGCATGAACAGTAATGCTTTTGGGAACAGCTACACTGAACTTCAGGTTTTGACCCATGCAATGATTCGTATAAACATAGCTTCTGACAGCTAGTGACTTATTTTTATCAAGTCTAAAATGGTCAAAAGGAAGTTTATATTTTCACTTGATATTGATACTCACGTTCAGGTTACGTTTTTTGTCATCCAGCTGATGTTTGTAATAAAACGACTCTATTTTGACGGTCTTCCTAAGTCTGAACAGAAGTTGACAAAACCCCAGAGAGGAACGATTAGTTTCTGACACGCAAACAGTCGATTTAGGAGCTGCTGCCACGTTCAGGCTGAGGCATGCCATAGTCTGCGAAAACTATTTTGACAGATGGCGTTCATGATAAACGAGCCTTCTTTTTCGTTACAACTAAGTAAGTATTTCTCACAGCTCGTAGATGGTTTTGGCATCAATGTCCCACGTGTATTCACTGGATACTAGACATGTCAGGTTGCTACGCACAGTGTTACAGAGACAACATGTGTGGCCACTTCATGTCTATGTTTAAGCTTCAAAGTAGTTAATGCATCAGCTAGTTTAAAGGCCCATTTTGACAACCGTTCCCACACCCTAACAATTTTGATGTCCATCTGTCTTGTCTTATGTACATGGGTATTTCTAGACCGCACAGCGTTTCTAAAAGACTAAAACTGTTGGGGTCATTTCTCCTCACATCAAGACAAATACCTGTCAGAGCGGCAGTCACTCCTGGGAGTGAATCCCCAGCATTGCAACTCACGGCTGGGTCGGAGTTCAAAAGTGGCCGGTGTGTTAGGAAAACACTGTGCATGTGAAAAGGCTTCCTGCCTAGATTTTAGGCACCGTGTAATTTATGCTCAGTGCCGGCCAAGGAGCATTTCCTAAATCTGAGAACCACCTCTGCCGCTCCACTTCACATAACAAACCGACTGGCAATATAGAAATATAACACGGGTTGTTTATTGGTGGTCAGGTAGGACTCGAAAAGTGTTGTTCTGGATGTATGAAGGCACAGGTCTGGATCTCTGGGCTGGGTGGGGGTGTCGGGTGTGCATACAAATGTCAGATGTCACCAGGGTTCTGAATGGGAGATCACCCCCCAACCCCTTCCCCAAGCTGTTTATGTAGGCCTGGCAGGATTTCCTGCTACATGATGAAATAATTAGAGGCCCAGCGTGAGAGGGCATTGCCATGCCTGAAGTCAGGCGGGCGATTGAAGGGGGGGCCAAGTCGGATCATTTCGATTCCTGAAAGATTGGTTTCCCTCCTCTCAAGAGTCTTATTTATGCACCATATTTATCTTTGGCTGCTGGTGTGATTTTATTATTTTTTTTAAACCTGCTCACCCAGAAACGGTCGTTCACTACCGAGCTGACCCTGAACTTTATTGCTTGCCCCCGGGGAAGACAAATTTCTTGGCACTTTAGTATTAAATTATCCAGAAATATGAAAGGCACAAAGACGCTTGTCAATCGAATACAATATGTGCTTTGGAAATCGCTGCGCGGGCCACAAAATGGTAAAAATTAACCCCGTTCAACAGCTGTTTGCAGGTTACCTCAGTATTTATTTCTTTTGCAATTATAAAGATATTCCAAAGGGTACAGGTAGTTAAATAAATGTGAAGAAATAAACAAAAGTAGCATGTTAAAACACGAACGCGTGTACTATTTGTTTTGTTTTAAGTAATGTTTCAAGATGGAATTCGTGCTGAAAGTCAAACAGTGAGCAGGGGACAGTGGGTGCCAAAAAATTTAAATGTTATTTCATTATTGTGTACAAAATAATAACAATTTCACCATATCCACATACAGTTTAAAACTATTTACCACTGTGAAGACCAGTATGGAAATGCATTCAAATTTAGGCCATTCCATCATCTAAACCACACAACTGGAAAAGGCTTTCTTAGAAAGATATGTGTGTGTGCGCGCGGTGATGTCATGCGTTTGGTGTGCATACAGCTGCAGTGAGGTGAGGAGGCCAGGGACAGGTGCAGGGATTCGGCTCTCTGCCTCTCTGTTGTCATAGCTGAAATAATTGAGTAGATTACTGTCACCGCGGCTGCTTCACGCCTGCCTTCTACTCAAAAGATGCCTTTTCTTTCCCGCTCACTTGTTTCTTCTTCACACCTTTACACTGGGATGTCAAAGAGCAAGAAAATGCAGAAAAGACCGCAGGTACAGCTATAGAAAAGTATCTAAATGGGGTTTTTCATGCATGTATGGCGAGCCCTATTCAAATATAGCTCCTAAAAATGTAAAGAATGAAACAACATTCGAATGTCTGGCATGCATAATGGGAGTTATTTTTCTTTAGGTTTGTACCGATGCAAGGTCAAATGTTGAGCTCTCAATTTTGTATGCATAAATGCTGGGGCGAGCATGTTTACACAGAAACACAGCTTGAAAGTTTATATATATATTAAAATGTAATGATAAATGTGGAAAATTGTGATGAAAAAGTCATTGCAGACTTTTCCAACGCTATCTCACGAGAATTCGTACATATTTTATGAGTTGGCTTTTTCGTATCAATTCAAACGACCACATTTGTACGTTTTGGTACGATTTGCCTTAACCTCTGTGACGTTGGGGTTAGGTGCGAGGTTAGGGGTTCGGTTTCGCAATTGTTTGACCTCATCGCAATGATTTCAGATCACCGCAATGACTGCATATCTCTCTAAAAAACACAAGGGGGAGCTGCGGCGCCTGAATAAACGAGACAATATCTGATGGCGCTCCTTAACTGACAGTGTAATGCGATACATTGCAAAGCAATTCAATACAGTGAAAAAACAGCATATAAAGAAATGCTGCAAAACTTTTTATAAGCAGTATGAAAGGCAGGTAAAACATACATTTCCAAAACAGCAATAACAAATTTAGGGATGTGAAAGATGCTAATCTTAAGGATCTGAGGATTTTTTATTTTTTTTTGCAGCCACTACAAACGTGTGGTCCAGTACTAATATGACCTTAGTAGGATGGCTACTATTTAAGGCCTGTTCTGCTATAGTCAGTTTATTTTGCATTTTTATTTTTTGTTATTTTTCAGATGCTTATTGTGTTTATTTCTTATGAAGAATTTTCAGTTTTTTTTTTAAATATATTCATTAAATAATTATTTTTAAATATCTGTTATGTGTATTCATATTTATTGCCAGGTAAACCTTGCAAAATAATTAATTTGAATAATCACAACAATGTGTGAAAATTATTTTAATGAACAAACAAAAAAATGTATGAGAATTAAATGTCAAAGCAATAAACAGACAATTAATTGTCATAACCATCACAATTTATTAGACAATAAACAGTCATTTATTAGACAATAAACCGTCAGCCAAATTTCGTAACAGTGACAATGAGAATTGTACGATTTTGCACGATTAACTTAACTTGAATTGATATGAATTAGCCAACTGGTAAAATATGTACGATTTCACGTGAGATTTTTCTGTGTTTTGCCGAAATTTACAATTTAAGTAGAATTTACCATTTTACAATTAATTGAACTCATAAAAATAAACAATTTCAACATGTTTTTATAAGTTACAGCAGCTCGCCATTGGTCAAAATTTAAAATAGTAATTTTAAATGGAATTTAGTTTCATTTAAAGACAGACAAATGGTAACTTTAAGCAGTAAAATGGGATAAGGAAAACAATCACAAAGTTTGTGTGTGTGTGTGTGTGTGTGTGTGTGTGTCTGGTGTAGAAAGTGCATAAATGTTTACTACTCCATAAACACTCTGAAGGACAAAAAACAAGCTCTCACGGTTATTAAAACATCACCCATAACTGTATCCCTTCAACGAAACGAGACGTAGCTTAACATGTCCTTAACATACACATATTTGTACAGCAGCTGAGCTGAGATCAGTTTTACCTGCTGATCTGCCCACCAACAGTCCCAGGCTTTCTCTCTCACTCATCACGGCTGTAATCAGAGCACTCCCCTGACTCTGACCGTGGCAGACGCCATGCTGAATGAGGGCCAATGGTACACAGTCAAAGACAAATCACTACCAGATGAGATCGGGTGGGGGGCTTTACACTGTGCATTTCCTTTCTCTCCCTCAGAGGGGGGCTAAGTGCCCTGCCAGGTTTTAAGCACCCTGCCAGAGTTGCAAAGACATAAAACCCCACAGATCATAGAGAGAGTATATGAATGCACGCTGACTTTACTGACTGATATCACATACACAATCGCAACCTGACAGGGGGTGATCTTGATGGGTTTTGATGTGTAGAAAAGTCAATTTTAATCAAACACCCTATTCAGACTGATGTTTTGTTCTGCTCCAATTTCTACACCACATTTGGGTTTTGCAGTGGAAGACTGGGAACTTCAAATATGTTAGGTTACTTGAACCACTGGAAAGTCAATAGTGATGTTCACTTGAGGCTTGAAATGCCTTCCACAGCTATAAATGTTAAAAATATCATAAAGTAATGCATCACATTCTTGATTCAGTTTAGTCTGACATGTAACTAAGTAGTGCAACCCCCTTTTCCAGAGGGGGTTTCATGGGATTAATTTCTTAGACATAAAGTGCCTTAAGTCTGGATAGATGAAATGAGCTTTGGCCCAAAGGGTTTTGCTCTCATCTAGCCTTTTCTCTGGATTATTTCCATTCATATATTGTAGGTTGTCTCAGGCAGAAGATTTATGTGAGACACATTCATAGGTCACAGGTGGATTTTGGGTTTTAGCCCCATTGCTGCATCACCTTGGACAGGTAGAATGACTTGAGTTTAAAGTTATAATGGAGCTTTGGCCATGTAATTTCTTTAAAATACACTCACCTAAAGGATTATTAGGAACACATGTTCAATTTCTCATTAATGCAATTATCAATTATAGGTCAGAGGAGAATGGGCCGACTGATTCAAGCTGAGAGAAGAGCAATTAACTTTGACTGAAATAACCACTCGTTACAGCGAAGGTATGCAACAAAGCATTTGTGAAGCCACAACACGCACAACCTTGAGGCAGATGGGCTACAACAGCAGAAAACCCCACCGGGTACCACTCATCTCCACTACAAATAGGAAAAAGAGGCTACAATTTGCACAAGCTCACCAAAATTGGACAGTTGAAGACTGGAAAAATGTTGCCTGGTCTGATGAGTCTCAATTTCTTTTGAGACATTCAGATGGTAGAGTCAGAATTTGGCGTAAACAGAATGAGAACATGGATTCATCATGCCTTGTTACCATTGTGCAGGCTGCTGGTGGTGTAATGGTACACTTTAGGCCCCTTAGTGCCAACTGTGCATAATTTAAATGCCACGGCCTACCTGAGCATTGTTTTTGACCATGTCCACCCCTTTATGACCACCATGTACCCATCCTCTGATGGCTACTTCCAGCAGGATAATGCACCATGTCACAAAGCTCGAATCATTTCAAATTGGTTTCTTGAACATGACAATGAGTTCGCTGTACTAAAATGGCCCCCACAGTCACCAGATCTCAACCCAATAGAGCATCTTTGGGATGTGGTGGAACGGGAGCTTCGTGCCCTGGATGTGCATCCCACAAATCTCCATCAACTGCAAGATGCTATCCTATCAATATGGGGGAACATTTCTAAAAAATGCTTTCAGCACCTTTTTGAATCAATGGCACATAGAATTAAGGCAGTTCTGAAGGCAGAAGGGGGTCAAACACAGTATTAGTATGGTGTTCCTAATAATCCTTTAGGTGAGTGTATATCTATAATCATGCAATAGGAGGGCTGTCATACTTGTTCAAAACGGAAGTCAGGTGGTTCAAGGCCTTCACTAATGTTACAGTCTTGAGTTGTGATGGGAAGGGAACACTCACTAGCAGTGGTGGCCTGTGACTTCTTTTTTGAGGTATGTATTTATGTAGCCTGTCATGTGTGTGGTTCCTTTTTTCAAAATATGTGTTCAGAGATCCTGTGTGCATCACGTGTCTTCAAAATAAGTGCCTGCTGCAGATGCGTCTAAAGTGTTTATGATAAAAGAAACACTCACGTTCGCAAGATACTCGCATAATCTCATGCGTAATCAAAGTTTACTGTTAAGGGAGTGTCTTGCGTGTATTTTGTGAAAGTGAGTGTCTCTTTTATCATATATGGTTTTGACGCGTGTGCAGCAGGCACTTATTTTGACAAAACTGCTCACTAGCAAAACATGTAGGCTACAATAATACAGTTAAACATTTGTGAGTTATGCATTTCTAAAGTAATATGTAGTCTATTTTTGCCGTGTTGTCCAGGTTGGCATGGTATTGACATCAGGGCGGGCATGCTACACAGCCAAACCCAAAGATGTTTACCTTAAACACATCCTAATATTATTTACAAGATCATTCAGAACTGGACCACTTTGTACCGGAGGTGAGTCACCACTCCTTTGTGGCGACGAGACAAAGCATTTGGATGGAGCCGAAAGTTGCGAGGGAGACAGAGAGAACAGACACTTAAGTGTATGTGTTTTGGGTATAACTTCCCTGTCGTGTTCATGTTGTAATCTCTGTTTCCTGTGCTCGGTATGATAGCAGAGGCTCAGAGCCCCCTAGCTGCATGGGGAGCTGTCATCGGACCCATTTCCTCAGCTATAAGAGCATCTGAGGACTGCACTCTATTGACACGCAACAATCACAAAGATGTAGATGGAAATAGCAAGTTTATTTGTAATAGGACATCAGTGACTGGAGGGGTTGAACTTACATATGTGCTTGCAGACGTTTGAAAATGTGGGATTCCGAATCGAATTTAAACATGAAAATAAACATTGTAGGATTTGGGAAAAAGTAAGACAAAAGTTGTTAAAATGCTAATGTCACATAAAATAAATTTCCACATTATTTCTACACTGTAAAAAATGATGTGATCAAAAAGTTATGACAACATCTGACTTTAATTCAGAAAATGTAAAACCTAACCCAAAGGTTAACCCTAACCTGAACACAACTTTTACTTATAGTAACTCATCAATAGTTAAGATTTGAGTTATAGTAAGTTGAAAAAAAGTTTTTACAATGTATAGGTCACTAATAAAACAAATATGGATTTTGTTAACAAAATTAAAAATGATTGCCTTGCTTTCACTAAAGCAGATGTTCTTTGAAACATTCTCAAGTTCTAAAACATCTTAATTTAATGCAATGATTTGATGTAAAAGAGAAATTATTCAAATGATATTGCAGGAAATGTTTTAAGTCAGGCATTCTGGGCTTATTAAAAATGATGAACGATCCTTGCAATGTTTCTGGACTACCATAAAAGTGACTATGCACCGTTGCTTCAATAAATTTTTCCCAACACTAGTATCGTTTAATGCACAGGCCATCCGTGCTGTTTTCCCCCCAGTGTCTTGAGACTCTGTGCTGTCATGCATCTGCCAAAGGGGTTTTCCTTTCCTGCATTGGTCATAGCCTCAGTGCCAGCAGAACTGGTGAGGAAACATGACCACAGCGTTCCTGATCAACCTGTCAGATCCCATTTACTCAAAGTCAAGGAGCTCTGAGACCCCTCACCTCCTAGACCTTCAGTGTCACATTACAGCACACAACCCAACCACCCCCCCACTTCCATCAGATCTCCATTTCATGAATAAACGACGTCAGTGAATAAAAGTATGGCTTATTAATTACTTAGAATTTAAGGATGTCCCATTATTTTTGTATTCAAGTTCAAAGGTTCAGGACAATATACGATCTACTATAACAAAAATAAATATTGACTTTGGCAGGATGACTTATTTAAACCACTATTCATTTAATTAAATAAATAAAATAGCATTAGTTAGCAGAAAGTCTCTTAAATCACCACATGGTGGTGAGTTTTAATCTCATCTTAAGAAATGAAACACAGAATCACAGGGGTCAGATGAGAGATTCTGGTGTGCACAAAGATGTATTATTCTGAACATTTGAAACTGGAATTTGAAGAGTTTTTGGCAAGCCCTGCAAAAATAAAGGTCTTGCCAAATGTTTCTGACTCATGGAATACAACAATAGATGCAACAATGAGCGATAAAGCTTGCCCAGACAAAAAATGACTCCAAAAGGCTATTTTCACACTGAGATTCACCATGTATCTGTTTTAGATGAAAACATTCACAAATCTGAGCATTGATTGTGAAGGACTGGAGGCCCTGCATGTGCCCAATGCAAATAAAACATTTTGAAAATATTTTTTTATTTAAATAAGATTTCAGAATACTAAACTTTGTGTTTTCCTCACTGTTATATAATGCCACAAGGCTTTAACTTATTAACAGATAATGAATAGGCTAAATGAGGACTACATTATTTTACCCTATGATGTAATACAAACATAAAAAGAAGATCGCCTTCTTTTTTCAGTTAGTGTCAATAATACACAAAGATGCTTTGCTCATCTGACATTGCATACTCCCCGGAGAGGAAACATAGATACAAAAATTCTGGTGTAGTCAAAACAGAAACTCAAAGCAAAAGGGTCGCCCTCTTTAAGTTGACTGACACCTCTCACATATCCCCCAGACTGCCTTACATCCTCCACGTCAAACAAACCAATCCAAATAGGCAAGAATAATCTGAGTGGAAGCTGATATTATTGCTCTTGTAATTAAGACGTCAGTGTCTGTTAAAATTCAGATGTATGTGCGGCCCAAAATTAAATCACCTTCGTTTTAAATATTTGGAAAGACTAAATTTAACCCCAGTAAGTAGGCTATTATATAAATTATTTTACAGTGGTGAACAACAACGGTATATCAATAGGCTAGTTAAAAAATATAGGCTCTATATAAATCAAATAAAAGTCATAATATGCATATATAAAAGAAACATATATGTTTTAATACAAGTCTGTTTTTAAATAATTATATAGATATAAATATTAATGAAATCCAACAATTTGTTCACTTGTTATGATCTTCAATAAAATATATTAACTATTTGTGAACGGATTTTTTATTTAGTTTGTATTAAATGTAATCATTATTAGGCTATTCTTGTTTTTATATATGCACTCCGAACACGAGGAAATTATAACAGTACATTTATTTTTTGAGGAAACACTGTATGCTGTATAAGATTTATTAAGACGTTTGTGGGAAAACTAGTAAGAACATTAAAATCCGAACATTAAAACTTAGATAAAATGTACCAAATACACCAATAAATTAACAAAAGAAAAAGACTTACTAAACCATAAAAAACAGGGAGAAAACGATAGCAGAATGTCGCATGATAAGATCGAAGCATGAATATAAATATTATATAAGTCCTTTATTTAAAACGTTTCTTTAAAATCTGTTATTTAATTTTACGGAGAAATTGCCAAATAAGAACATGTAATTTTTATTGCATTTTCCAGACTTTACTCACATATGTTTTACTAAGCGGCGAAGTGAACAGTAGCTAATCAGATGGGCAACATATCAATCCTGCGCAATAACACTTTAACTGCAATGATGCAAAGAAAATCAAATAAATAACAAGCATTACGTCACTGATATAGAAGTGCACAATTAAATAAATAATAAAATACTAATAGAGGTTTAAAATTGTATTTGTAATTTTTTAATACAGAAACATAATTCTCATATTTAATGATGCGTTCCCTTTTTAAAAAATGCTGTTTTTTATAATTTAATAGCCTCCATGTGTCCAAAATACTTTTCAACCGTTGTTACGTTATTAATTTAATAAATCTATGTCACTCATAGCGGGTCTGCAAATCTTTTCGTGCACTCTCAGAATAATAGGCGTGTGTAAATATGACAGGGAGGTGCGGTCAGGGGAATGAGAAAATGCGAGGAAAAGTTCCTCCCTCGCAAAGCAAAACAAAAGTTAAGAGTTAAAACATGGTCACGACGTGCATTCAGCTGCAGCATCCATGTGGATTTTTTCTTTTAGTATAGGAAATCTGAGGGTGGATAAGATACTGGACAATGTACTGGAAAAATGAACAAACCACATCGAAAGAAAGCCCATGCAAAAGCACAGTAAGTAAAGAGATCTTATTTTTGCATTCCCTACAGTAGGCTACATATCTATCTTCGTGTCTTAGTTTATGGTGTTTTGTTTTTAAGTAGCCTAATGAATTTTGATAGGTGATGCGCATTTGTTTACATGTTGTGAAAGATTTACAAAAAAACAAAACAAACCATTTAACTTGGTATAAACTAAAGAACAAACGCTACATAAATTTTTTTTAAAGCTGGATTTTTCGCTCAAATTTATTTGCTACTATTTGTCGTCTCTGAGTGACTAAAATAGGCAAAATAGCCATGACTTCACTGAGTGTGAATTACGGTACCATCCTCAGCTGTGCCTCAGGCAACGCCTGTGTGCAATTAATATAAATTGAGTGATCGTGATTTCTTTTCTTCTTTTATTGAAGCAACACTCGGTCCTTTAAATGAGAGTTGAGAAATATAATTTTTTGCATTGTTTTAAAACTAAATCAGCCAAATTTGCTTTGTGACTTTGTACAGTAGCCTATATAAAGGCAAAGACTTAATGAAAGTGCCAGAAACGAATCAGATATTTCCTGGAGAATTTCAGCGATTAAATTAAAAAGATGACGCTTTGTCTTAGGAAGCGCGTGTGTTTAAATGTATCGGCACGGGCTTGTTCACCGAGAGGTTGTCACGGTAAAAGGTTGTCATGGTAAAAAGAGCGAGTGGCAGCTAATGGGTCGCACGGGCTTGGAGGTTAAAAGGCGGCAGCGTTGACGCGCGCTCTATACTCAATGTATTAGCGCTGCTGTCACAATGCCTGCGGGCTGTGGAGGCTCAGTCCTTTGCACACCTCACATCATAACCGCATCCGAGGAAAACCAAACGGTATTTTACTCCAATTACTCTGTTTATGGACTTGGAATACTGAGGAAATTAAGAATACTGTTTTTTTGTTATTAATTTTGTGAAGGGCTTCGAACCGGGCGTTTATGAAAGTTGCAAACCTACTTGACCTGTTGCTCCAAACAGTTAACGTTACAGTTGGGGCGGTTTTAAGAAATTGTATAGCCTAAAAGCTCTAGTATAATATATTATGCATTGTGACTTTGCTTGGTTTAAAGGGTAAATCCCAAGAGCTGTTTGAAGAAGTATCGTGTTCGTCATCGTCGACTCTGTCGCCCAGCTCTTCACCTCATGCCATGACAGAGAAAGCCATCTGCACCAGCTGTGGCACTGAGATCGTTGACAAATATCTACTGAAGGTAACATTTCAATATTTTTACCAACAAAAAATATTTCATCTGTGGATTCTTTAGTAGCCTATCTGTGGATACTACCGTTCGACTCGTGGCGCTGAGACTAAGTTACGTAAATGATACAATATTAAATGCCATAAGTTTAACCTGTTTAAAACTTAAAAACAATGTCAAAGTATGTAAAGAACGTCTAACTCAAACAATGCTGTCATAATAGTAAAAAGGTTTGTTTTGCTTTTTACCTCAGGTGAACGACATGTGCTGGCACGTGAGATGCCTGTCTTGCAGCGTGTGCCAAACATCTCTGGGCAGACACATCAGTTGTTATATAAAAGAGAAAGAGATATTCTGTAAATTGGATTACTTCAGGTAATAAAAATGTGTTTATTCAAAAAAAAATCGCATGTAACCACAAATCCCATGAACTTGCTGTCAAACGACGGACGGATAAACAATTGATCGTTGTTTATCGTGCAATAAATCGTTTAGCATTTTGTACGGCTAGCCTACAAATCTTTTTTTTTGGATTTCTGTAAACCTGTCAACGCACAGTTTTCCTCCCCAGCATTTAAATGGACGATAATCAACCATTCCCATATTTTCTGCCATGTTTTTGCTAAACTCCGCTAAAAGTGACACAAACGCCTGTTTACCTTTAAGGTCGGAAGATCTTATCAAAGATTTGTTACTCACAGGAAATACGGGACGCGTTGTGCTCATTGTGGCAGAAACATACATTCAAATGACTGGGTCCGTAGAGCCAAAGGCAACACCTACCACCTGGCCTGCTTTGCGTGCTTTTCCTGCAAAAGGCAGCTCTCCACAGGAGAAGAGTTTGCCCTGGTTGATGAAAGAGTCCTGTGTCGCGTGCACTACGACTGCATGTTGGACAACCTCAAACGAGCCATGGAGACAGGTTAGAAACTTTGCACTTTGTTTTTTTGCTACTAAAATATGGGATCAATTTGACAGTTTGACGTCAATTGAATTTTTTTTTTTTTGAATTTTTAAAGATTTATTTTCTCCAGTGGGTCTCTTCTATGGTTTAAAAATACTGTTAACACAATATATTTGCATGCATTTAGCAATGATAAAGTTACTTTAGCTTTATTCTGTCTCTTTGTGATTGCTGTAGGTAAAGGGGTTAACGTAGAAGGAGCAGTTCCCTCGGAACAGGAAGTAAATCAGCCCAAACCAGCCAAGAGGGCACGCACAAGTTTCACAGCTGACCAGCTACAGGTTAATTCAGAAATGCTCTTCTCTGTAATTACTTCAGCGCTGGATAACATGTTTGCTCTTGTATTGGGTGAACCAGGGTTTTAATTTTTGTTTGCCAATAATTGGATGTAGTTCACAGAATTTGTATTCTTCCCTTAGGTTATGCAGGCCCAGTTTGCTCAGGACAACAATCCAGATGCCCAGACTTTACAAAAGTTGGCAGAAAGAACCGGTCTTAGCCGAAGGGTTATTCAGGTACAGTATAAAGCAATTTGTCTGTTATGAAGCTCTAGGACAGATTATTTTTAGTACTATGCACTGCTTACCATCATATATCATATACACATTATAACTTGTAATGCACTGTGAGTCACTTTGGATAAGAACATCTGGTTTAGATTTTTTTATTC
Organism: Paramisgurnus dabryanus; assembly: GCF_030506205.2. Classification (NCBI taxonomy): domain Eukaryota; kingdom Metazoa; phylum Chordata; class Actinopteri; order Cypriniformes; family Cobitidae; genus Paramisgurnus; species Paramisgurnus dabryanus. Next base: position 20,348,851 of record NC_133342.1, on the reverse strand, counting down.
TTAACAAATTTAGTTTTTAGAAAAATGTTAAAGTTACTTTAGCTTTATTCTGTCTCTTTGTGATTGCTGAATTTAGTCAATTAAATTTAGATACCAATGTTGTGTGCCATCTGTCTCCTTATAGGTTTGGTTCCAGAACTGTCGAGCTCGTCACAAGAAGCACGTCAGCCCAAATCACAGTTCCACTGCACCAGTGTCATCTCTGCCCCCTACCAGACTCTCTCCTCTAATAGATGAACTTCAATACACTGCTTTTGCCCCTGTGGACACCCCTATGCTGACTGCCCTACACTCCTATATGGATGGTACATTTTGCTCTGATGGAACATTACTGTATCACTGATTCAGTCAAATAACTCTTCATGACCTGAAGTTTTGCGACTGAACAACTTCTTGTTCTTTTAGTCCACTCGCCCACTTCACTGGTGCTGCAGCCTCTTTTGCCCCACTCGATGACACAGCTGCCCATTAGCCACGCCTGAGACGCTCACTGCCGCCGTGCAGACCACAGGATGGGAAATATTCACTCTTCTATTGACTTGAACAAGACCCACGTTGCTTCATCTTCCGTGGGCACTTACTGAAGGATATCTATCTTGCAATGATTTAAAAGATAAGTTTGAACAATTGTGAAAAGAGCCTGAAGTTTTTGTTTAATATATATGATATATCTATATAGTGATGGAATAAATGGCATTTAATTTATTTCTTGTATGTGACTGAGCACTTTGTTTGTTTTAAAATGAATTTACCATGGAATTCTTTGTTTCTGGTTTAGTCGGTGCACGTTGTTTTGTTGTTTGGTTCTATAGAGAAACTTGGAAGCTGAAGAAAAGCCAATAAAATAACTAAACCACAGGGTTGAGATGAGTGATTTATTTTTTTGTGTGTCTAGTTCTAAGAGATTTGTAGTAGGTTTATTCCTAAGCCGTGTTAGTGTGGTATCTGAGGTTTCTGTAACTTTTTTTGTTTGTTAAAGGATTACACTGGGATTTTTAGATGTGACTGACGGTGTTGATGGTCTGCTGCTGGTATACATAATAGCTGCTAGTTTACATAATGTTTGCATACTTTCTGCAATATTGACTTGCTTTGTTTCAAGCATGCATAAAATGCGTTTTTATTTATTTATGGTTCTAAGGCTAATTTGCACATTTTAAAGTTGGTTTAAGTTGAAATATTGTGTTGCCTTCAATTGAGTTCATTCAACTCTAAAGAAAATAAGTTGACGATAAATTTTTACACGCATGGGTCAACTAATACTTTTGAACTCAAAATTAAGGCCACCGGGTAACTTAAGTACAACTAACAAATTGAAAAAACGATGTATGAAGGTTAAGAGAACACAAAGTCTGCAGCTGCATGTAGGATCTTATACAGCAGTACTACATCTGGCTCCATGATGATTGTGGTTTATTTCCTCCGAGTTTTTTAAAGGATCTTCCTGGGAGAACTAGTGTAAAATGGCTGTGCAGCAAATCTTTTGTTTCCAGGTCTAAAGCTGCAAATAAACACTTTCTTATAACTTGTTATGCCATATCAACGGTGATCTGGAATTGTAAATATATCGCCTTAGGGTTAAGTGTGTAACCAGCTAATGGTTTCTGATGAGCGATAAACAAACCTTTTAAATCAAGGGTGCTGAAGTTTAAATTCCTCTTAATGGCTGTATAATAGAGCGAATTAATGCTAGAGAAATGTTTGTTAGTGAAAGATCCATCACAGCTGTGCCATATGGTTTGACAACTTGGGATAACAAATGGCTTTGTAAAAATGCTCCTTTTTGAAATGGACCTGGAAGAAATTATTCAGGAAAATACACTGTGTAGCATTTTCTTTTTAATAATTTTATTTAAATATATAAATTACAGTTTCACTTTAGTGGTACAAAATGTACAAATACAATATTCATTTTTAGAACATTACAAAAGTGGTTAAATTCAGGATTATAAAACTAGCACTTTGAGCTTGCATCTCACAGTACAATATGAACCTAACTGCTCTCTATCATTTTTACGGACAGTTCTGAACAGAGACATTTTTTCTATAAAAAAAAGAGATCCTTATAGAACCGAGACGTACTCGAGACAATACCGGTTTGGATGTTTACGCTTTTACAGGAAGATACAGGAGTTTGAGTGTTTATTCATTGCATGACTCACACTCAGCAACTCGCCAACCCTGAATGAAAAGTTTTAAAAATGCATGTCTGTGACATTAACTCATAATAACTCCAACTAGACAAAAAAAAAATATATATTTTAAAAGCCCTTTGCTGATTTGTATTTTAAGCTGAAAAAAATGGCATGCATTCAGCTACTTGTTCTGATATTTTTATTTACAACTCAAAGCACTTTCTTGAGGACAATTCAAGATGCATTTAGTAATTATACAGTAACCATGAATTTTGAATGAAAAGCTTAAAACAGCCAGAGAGCACCTGAAATGTTTTTTTTTTTACTTTGAACTGGTGTGATTAAAATATGATCTTATACATTTGTCTTAGTCAAATTATTTATTGTCCTAACACGAAATAGATAAAATATAACACAAACATTTATGATCTGGAAGACTAAATGTGCTACCATGCTTACTGTAAAATTGTCCTCATTAAATATTAACCAAAATGCAAAATACCTGAAAATGGCGTAACAGATGGAAAATTCTAAATATATGGGTTCTTTAATGCCTCTTGTCTAACACAAAGAGTGTCATGTCACCCATATGATCACTTAACCCTGCAATTGCTGTAAAATATTTAAAAAAAATCATTACTTTTCATTAAGCAAAAAATAGCTTTTCATATCTTGTGTTCACTACAAATGCTTAATATGTTTATACTGCTGTGAATGATGCTGCATATATGCAAAAACAGTTTAAATGTACTGTATAAGTGCTTTTTGTGTAAAGTGAGAACCGACTGGCTTGTTTCATAAAATCTGCATTATTTTTCACTACGTTGCAATGATAATAGTTAAGATTTACTATTTCTAAGGCTGTAAAACCAGCCCAACCGATGACATAAGTTTTAAAACTGTAATAAATAAACAAGTCATACAGCTGTTCACTGAAATAGCATGTATAACACCTTCTAATCTCTCATGCTCTAGTTGGATTTTACTTGAAGGTGTCAGATGACCTCTGATGCCAAACCTCTGGGTGTTCAATCTCATTTTAGGTGCCAACTAACCAAAACGTGTTACTGCTCCGGAAATCACAGAATAAGGCAGCAGAGAGCAGTAAGAGGCAAATGTGTTAGTATGCAGTGTAGGGTCTGTGTCACAAAGCTCTGTTACGTTGCAGAGAGTCTTTGGTCTCTTCATGAGGTCACATGACCGCTTCCCTTAATTCTTAACTTCCATTACAGTTCACAGTTACTGTATGTACCGATAGTCTGTTACAGTCAATACGTAAGTTAACACATGCTAAGTATTTGAAATGAGTAAAGGTATTCAGATTTGGATCTTTGTAGCCTTGTTAGGCCCTTTCCAGAATTCTTTTTAGGCCAGGGGACATGAGGAAAGGCTTGGCTGGTGTACCGTCATTTCTTTCTAAGTCTTCGCCTGTAAATGTCATGCAGCATGTCAAAAAAGAAAGGAAAAAAGGAAACGGTGAAAGAAATAGAAGTTACAGTGTAGTGGGAAAATGTATGCAAAATGAGAGATGCATGCAGTGATTTTGTAAACCATCAAAAAAAAAAACACATTTTGTGTGCATGGCCACTGTCCACAATGTAAGCACTCGGTTAATGCACATCACGTTTTATTTCATTTTTAAATATTTGTGTTTTGCCATTTAAATTGCAGAAATGTCTGTATGTCAATATTAATTTAATTTCTATATGATCGTATTACAGAAGGAATGCCATTTAAAATACTTACAGAAACAAAGGAACAAGGTGTCCACACACATTGCATAGACGCTGAAAAAGCTGTGTGCAATCAAGTAGGAACCGAATATTACTGTCTGTCAGGGAAAGAGAGAACTGCCAGTCAAAATACAATCTTAACAAGGAACTAGTCCAAGTCAGAAAAATACTCGAACATAAATATAAAGAGACATTTCTCACCAGCAGAGGCACGCAGTAGTAATTCAACACGGGAACTTCCTCCTGAACGAAGGGTATCTTGCGTGTAAACAGCAAAAATGCAATGACACCTGTAGGACATAAGTGATGGACAGCTCAAGCACAATCCTCACTGCAAGACTGCTGCAAAAGTTCAGTGTATCCCCTTATACTCTTTTGCCCTCTTGTGGTCAATATGACTATAACCACGTGATCATGACCATTCTGAATGTACCGCTTAAGTGATGGGCCAGAAAGAAATACAACAAGTACAAACAGAAAACATCCTGGTGTGAGCAGACTTACCAACACTCCCTGCTACCAATAGTTTTCCCAGGAAGAGCAGGAAGTCTGTCACTTTATCTAACACTGCCACCCTGTAGTAGAAGACAGGAAATTCAGTTGGTGTGCAATCATTACTCATCTAGCATCTAGTGTATTGAAATATACTCTTACCTCACAACATTTCTCATCAATAAATAGAAAGCTTCCCGCGCTGATGTGCAAAAGTTCCTTCCATAAATGGCAATCTAGGGTGAAACATTATATAGTGAATATCTGGCGCTGTATTTCTAAGGGCACTTGTTTGTTTATGGTTTATTGGAATGGGCAGAGTGGGCGTCTCTTACCATGATATAAGCATTCCTGTTCATGAAGCGTATAAACCGTTCCAGACACCAGAAGCAGCATTTTAGACAGCAGAGTAGAAAACGTGCAAGTACATTGTGAGCTCCTAAACACACACAAGAACATACACCAAGTGATTATTGAACTGGTGGTTTTCTTTAGGGACATAATGAGGGCTCTTTCCAATTAATGAATCAATACCTTATGGATGAAAACATTCAAATTTACAGTAAACATATACAATACACATATCAGAGAGTGATGCTTTCTTTTCCCAGAAGAAATGTGAAAAATGTATGTTGGTGATCAAATTGTACATTTAAAAATATATCTTGTTGTTTAAGAAGTTTTAATGTCTATAATCTATATTTATTTTTCAATCTATTTTATTAAGATACAAAAAGACAATACAAATAAAAATGTAGTGACCTCTCTTGGCACTAAACACATCTTGAGCGTTTTTGAGCAGAATGAAGTAAAAAGACTATTTTCTTTAAAATTAGAAATTAGGATTAAATTTTATTTATGTTTAAAAGATCCTGCAGTTTCCTGCTATTGCTCAAGTGGAAGGGGAGTTTACCCTAAAAACTTGACACATCAGTTTAAATTTTTATACAGTTTTTAATACTATATACACATTTCCGGTATTTGATGAAGGCACTTTTTGATGTCAAAAGTCAGAATTTCCTGTTTTCTCCAATTATAAGCTTGGAAAAGCAAGGACATTTACTAAAATAACTCCAAATGTGTTCGTCAAAAAGATGATGGACATCTGTATCTCGGATTGGTTGAGGGTGAGTAAATCATGGGGTAATTTTGATATTTGGCTGCAGGATCCCTTTAAAGGAAAACATCACCGTTTTTCAATATTTTACTATGTTCTTACCTCAACTTGGTCAAATTAATACATACCCATATTTTTTTAATGTGTGCACTTTTAATCTTTGTACAGCGTCTAGTAAATGTGTTAGCATTTAGCCTAGCCCCAGTCATTCCTTAGGATCCAAACAGGGATGAATTTAGAAGCCACCAAACACTTCCATGTTTTCTCTATTTAAAGACTGTTACATGAGTAGTTACACGAGTAAGTATGGTGGCACAAAATAAAACTTTTGTTTGGAGCCTTAGGAATGAATGGGGCTAGGCTAAATGCTAACACATTAAAGAAGCGCTGTACAAAGATTAAGTGAACGCATTGAATAAAGATAGGCATGTATTAATTCATATAAGTAAAGGTAACAACATAGTAAAATGTAGAAAAACGGTGGTGTTTTTCTTTTAAGAATGATCATACAGAACGTATAATGAGGAGGAAATAATAAATTTCATAAAAATATGAGTGTCTTTGTGGTTGTTTTTGAATTCTTAAAAATAATAATATCTAGCCCCATTCAATTTTACTATAGATATTTTGATAAATGATAATAACCACACAGTTGACAGTACCCAGTAGTAGGATTAACGAATACTATGGAAGTCAGTAGGTAACTGTGTGCTTATCCCATCATTTGTCAAAATATCTTCTTTTGTGTTTAACAGAAAAAGAAACTCATACAGGTTTCAAACAACATCAGAATGAGTAAATGATGACAGAATTTTTATTTTTATTTTCTATCCCTTTGTATTCTATGATTTCCAAATATGTTATATATATATATTGCTCTTTTAAAGTTTTATTTAAATATCATTATTTCCAACGTGTGGATATCACCAACCCTTAAGTTTGTGATCCAGGTACTCCAATATGACACGGATCAGTTGAACCACAGCTAAGAGGAGTGAACCAAATGCAAGAGACCCTGTATGATACCTGGGAACAGATCAAATGAGTATAAGAAAACCCAGCTAGTAATTTTTTGTTATAATGTAAAGAACATTCTGTGAAAACATAACTTTAATATGGCTATCTAGGTAAGGCTATGTCAAAGATTGAAATCATTGTGAAATTAATGACTAAAATCAAAATATGATGCTCCAAATCTTATAATTAGATTATGAGACTTTAGCCTGCATTTCACAGACAGGGTTACATATGGCACATTTAAAAAAAGGCATTGATTTGGATAGGCATCCTGAAGCTGTACCAGATAGCCCTGATGAAGGAAGAGAACACAGGGCAGGGTGGGATGTCTGCAGGCTTCTTTTTGGCCCAGTAATAAGAGGCAAAAGCCCCAGCGATGGTGCACTGTCCCAGTGCAATGGTGAAATTAACCAGCCAAAGGAAGACAAACAGATTACAAATCTGCAGGATGAAGATGTAACGATGGTACAGGCTCTCGCCTCCGTAAAAGGCAAAAAGACACTGAGCGCCCGGACATTGCTTAGTGATGTTAGTCCCGTCGAAGTTCTGTTAACAATAAACAAGCACAATTAGTTCATTTCTTTCAAATATTTAGTTTAATACATTAAAATCGGTTGAAATAAATGTTGACTAATATTGTTTTGTAAAATGTTTGTTGATTACTACACTGTTCACTCTACTTACAAGCTTACATATGTTCACTTTAAGTGTTATTATTTACATTATAATTAAAAATTAATTTAACACAACCAGCATGGTATCATGTTTTAAAGTTATATTAAAATCAGATTATAAAAAGTTAGTATTAAACTATTATTACGAATGAATAATTATTATTCAATTATTATTCGTACAATTACTACTAATAGTATATATATTATTTTTTGTAAATCAAATTATAAGTCTGAATGTTTTTATCCTTTCCATATCAGTATTATTGCTTTATTTTATTAAAATCAGCAAAAGATCTTACCTTGGGACTGCAAGTCATATTGGCATACTTGCAGCTGGGATGAGAGGATGCAACTTTATAAACAGCACTGCCAGAAGATGCAAGAAAGCTTTAGGTTTCATTAAGGAATAAAGATGGGACACTACCAAGTCATATACAGAATACATACAGAAGTATATACCCCTACTAAAAAAATATTATTAGCTATTACAATAGTGCCACCTAGTGGCGAAAAAGGCAAACTACATGCACATATCTGACACAGTACTGTATATATCTCATGTCCTGTGGACATCTTCCAAAATATTTATTTCCTTATTTTAATGCACTTTTTTATTTCTCATCTTTGAAGTTGTTAAATCTTTTTTTAATCTATGTTCTACGTTCCATGAGTTAAATAGGGGGATACACTGCAGTCATGGCCCAGTAGAAGATACAGATCACCAGCAGCACAAAGGTGATGATGGGGTAAAACAGCGCAGACATGATGTAACTGATGGCCCTGCAGAGACACAAACATATGGGTCATCGAAGAAAAGGATGGGGTCGCTGCAAAGGTTAGGAAGATAATAAAAGAGACTTACTTGCTGCCCTCCTTGAGTAAAGCAATAGCGATACGAACCCTTTTTCTCAGAAATATGAGCATTACAACTATAGAGACTTCAGTCAAACTCAGCATGATCACTGAGAGGAACAGAAAGACAGCAGAACAAGTTAACAAGCATTAAACAATGCAATTTACAAAGCCATGTGTCATCCTTTGCGTCTTACTGAAGACGAGCCAGGTTTGGCTGAGTTTTAAGTAGACCTGGAGGTCCGTCTGAAAACCGATGTCAGAGATGGGGACATCCGCTCCGGGGGTCTCCCTGAGAGATGAGAACTCCCAGTAACAGTGCCAGATGCCTACAACAGAAGAATGACTTTAAAAAGGGTAACACAGAAGATCTACTCACACCCTTCTAGCTGTTTGTGTCCTCTTTATCAGATGTTTGCTGACACTTTAAACCAAAAACTACAGTGTTTCTGGAGATCGGTTGGTAGAGCATTGCATTAGCAGTGCAAAGTTCATGGGTTCCATTCAAACACATATGGATGAAAAATATGATAAAAGTGTCATATGCATATTTAATTGTGCATTACACATGCTTGGAAACAATATCGACATCAAAAATCTTTCCAAATGTTCTCTGGCATCCAATCACTCGACCCAGTTTTTGTAAAGAAAATAAAAAAAGAAGAAAATAGGTTGGTAAGAAAATAAATAGTTTTTAAACAAAAAACAAGCAAATAAATAAATAAATATGCTAATGGTAAGACATTTTGTGTAAGCTGCTTTGAAAAAAAGGATCGGCTAAAGGAATAAATGGACATGTAATGTAAAATGTTTTACAGATGATATTTCATGTTGAGCTGAACTTCATTAACCTTTTCTCTGCCTTGAAGCAATATCACACAAGCATATTACACATAGAAACTGACCGTAGGCCACCAGCAGGATAACAGCGATGATGATAAAACAGAGGAGGAAGCCTGCGGTGAAACGCAGCAGCAGGAGGAAGATAAGACTGATGATCAGTGCTAAGACCAGCCCCCTGTCACAGTCAAAACACACATCGACAAACATGTCTGTCATAGTGTATAATACAATCAAACTGTTGTCTTTATGATATTTCGATAATATCTTTTAAACATTGTACAGTATAATATGTGCAGCAAAATGCTTACATTACTATCCAGTACCAAGAACTGGCATAATCCTCCACAATCTTCATTCCAACTTCTTTGGCTTCAAGGATACCTGTAATACCACTGTACAACAAAACACCTGTCTATAAAGTCCTTGAATCTGATTGGACGAGAGGCAAGCCAACACTTCTGGTTGTATGCAAGGAATCTATCATTACTTTTAAAGAGCACCTATTGTCCGATTCACGTTTTTAAATTTCCTTTGGTGTGTAAGTGTGTATTAGTATGTTAACAATACACTCAAAAAAAACAAACGGTGCTATATAGCACCAAAACTGTTGCTTTGGATCGTAACCATAGAAGAACCATTTTTAGTGCCATATAGCACCGGTGAAGCACCTGTGTAGAACCATGTAGGGGCCATATAGCACCACTATAGCACCACATATGGTTCTACAAAGCACTATATGGTTCTACACAGGTGCTTCACCGGTGCTATATGGCACTAAAAATGGTTCTTCTATGATTACGAGCAAAGAACCACTTTTGGTGCTATATAGCACCGTTTGTTTTTAGAGTGTATGCAAAAATTTACGGTAAAAGGAAAATAATGTTTTTTTAACCATAAACCACGCAAACACACTGTATTATACCAAATACACAAAAAAACGTTTTTAGCAATAAAATAGGTGCTCTTTAATAGAGATAACATTGCACATCTTTAAACAAAACAGAAATTAGAAATAGAAGACTACAATGTGTAAAATGTTTCAACTAGTATGTACAGTAGTATGCAGTGTGTAGTGTGTTTGAAATACATACTTGGCGGCATCTTTAAGTTCAGACACACTTCTTGCTGTGTCCATTGCATCTTTAAAATCTGTTTTGTTAGCAACTGTTAATGTGCCATTTCTGGTGATGAAGTCTGGGAAACAGCGCTGCAAAACTGCCAAGGAAAATAAAGTATTACTTAAACAGCTACTCATTTCCAATGCAAATTAGCTCTAAATTGGCTAAACCACAGCACTACAAAGTTAAATTTACATACATTAATTTTACGCTTTCATTCAAAGATACTTAAGTTACTGTACAAATAAGAGAGCATTTAACATTTTGTCTTTAAGGGAAAGTTTCACAAATAACAATTCTGTCATCATTTACGCAAACAAACCTGTATACATGTCTTTGTTCTGCAGCATTGACTAACATAGTATTTTCCTTCCCTACTATGGAAGTCAATGGTGCTCCTGTTTCCTGCTTGATTACAAATATCTTCCTTTGTGTTCAGCAAAACAAAGAAATGTATAGAGGTTTGTAACATTTTAAGGGGGAGTAAATAATGACAGAATTTCTTTAAAGAGCACCTATCGTCCAATTTACGATTTCCTTTGGTGTGTAAGTGTCTATTACTAAATGTTAACGATATGCAAAAGGTACGAATCTCAAAGTAAACGATGGCGCGAGTTATCGTTTCCAGCGTAAATCTCTTTTCTTGGACTACAACAAACACACGAATTGTAGGCAACAGTTTACTTCCTGGGATTGGTGATGTAGTAAAGAGTGACATTATCATAATTCCTCCCGCTTTGGACTCACAGACTGTAAGTTAACTCCTGTTAGCGTTGCATTGTGAGCGAATCATTCAAACATAGTAAGGAGCGTCACATTTGCGTCTGATGTAAGAGGAATTCAGCTCAATCATAAAGTACAGATTAGCTGGCCAATCAGGGACACAGCGATTTTCAGATCAATGCATTTTGTACAAAATCAGAGCGTTTAAGGAAGGCAGGGATATCTGGAGACACAAAAATGTACGGTATGTGGAAAATAATGTGTTTTTAACCATAATGCAACACATTGCATTATACCAAATACACAAAATAACGCTGTTTTTTTAGCAATGAAATAGGTGCTCTTTAACTGAAATGTCTTTTTCTGAACTATTCCTTTAAGAGCCAACAATAAGCATATAGCAGTCTTTAAAGCTATGTTTACAAGTAAGAGTACATTTAAATAAATACACTGAAAAAACACACACACACACACATTGCACTTACAGGGTCGACTCGGTACTATCATAGACGGACAGTCTTCATCTCTTAGTACTTGTGCCACAGACTGAAACAAGAAAAGTTGTCAAAACATCTCTACTGTATATCAGCACATTACTTTGTCAAACCTGATTTGTGCCGCAGAAATGCACAATGGTGAATTCTGTAATAAAAACTGTACACAAGCAGCTCAGTTACTGTATTTGATTTAAGACACTCCCTGTTGGTGTGAAGATCAATACACATACTGTACATCATCTGGATATAATGTTCACATAAAATACTGTATGCCAATATATATGTGTCCTCCTAGACAATATTAGCAGTCTGACAACAGGCATCAACTGAAGTGTGAAGTACTTTAAAGTTTACTGCTCATTATAAGAGCCTTTTATTGAACAAAATCTTCCAGCAGCAAACATGCCTCTTCAGTGTGATGTCTTAAAAGCCCTGCAAGAGCCTGTGAAATTATCCATGTCAGTCTGGAAAAAACTACTCAATCTCCTGATGCTCATGGTTGTGGAATACAGAACTTAAAAAAAGACACCATGGCATTATTTTGGATAGGACTTTACTGAGACACCTGTATAGGCGCAGTCTGTAGCAGTATGAGAAAGCAAAATACTTAGTTAAGTAGCTTTGTCTCAGATGATTCTTCTTAAAAATTTATAAAAATAAGAGATATAAAAATAAGCAAAAATTAGGATATATAATAGAGACTCTTACTATAGAGTAGAGAGATAAAACATTAATGTGGAATTCATAGCTCAGATAATTTTGTCTCGAACAAATTAGAAATTGAAATTAGTTAAAGGCAGGGTGCGTGATTTATGAAAAACACTTTGGATAAGGGAGTTGGGCCAAGTACCAAAACACACTTGTAGCCAATCAGCAGTAAGGGGCGTGTCTACTTACCGACATTGTTGCCTGGGTTGCGCATGTGTGGGGCGGGTCTATCAAAAGAAAGTTCAGATTCTATTGGGGTAGGGGCGTGTTTGTTTAGGTGATTTTTAAATGTCAACATTTGCTTTTAGATATCATGCACCCCGCCTTTAGTGTTGGAATTTTTACTGAAGTTTACAGAATTTGATATCTTGGAAAAAGATGCCATTCTCAAAGCATGCCAAGTCTCAAAAGCATGCCATTTAGCCTCACTGCTGACTATAACAAACAATTAAGCTGAATTTCATTTCTAATTTTTCCTTTTTATATGTAATTTTGACCCCGTGATTTCAGAAAAACACAATAAAAATACTGTATTGTAGTGTTGTAGTTAAGACCACCTAACCCTAGACCAAGTCATGACCAAGACAGGGCGAGACAGAGACAAAACTATGACTTTAAAGGGTCGAGACCAAGTCAAGACCAAGACAGGCCGAGACCAAGTCAAGACCAAGACCAGTGCAAGTCACTGCATTTAAACACTCCACTAAAATGTGGAATATGCATATGATTACGCACTTCTTGTCTGTGTGTGTGTGCGTGCGTGTGTGTGTGTGTGTGTGTGTGTGTGCCATCAGAGAAGTTGATAAGATAATCAAAGGCATTGCAGATATGTGGGAATTTATCTTTGTCTATAAGCAAAGAAAAGTGAACAAACACTAAAGAGCTGACACCAACTTAACCATTTATTCTGAACTGTCTTTCCATGGCTTTCCATCCACTTAACACAATGCAGGTGTTTTTAGTAATAAAATTAGAAAAATTGTCATTGGGAGAAACTTAAACAATGCTTAAAAATGCCAACATCATATGCCAAACCTGAATAAACTGCATAAAATGAATGATAAAAAATAAATTTGTGATATGCCATCAGTTTTGGTCTTGACCGGTCTTGAAATAAAATTCCGAGTCCTCTTTATCTGAGACCGAGACGAGACCGAGTAAAAAAGCGGTCGATTCCAAGACGAGACCAAGACCTTTAAAAAGTGGTCTTGAGACTGGTCTCGAGAACTACACTGTATTGTTTCAAACCATGGTTGGGTAAATATGGACAAACCCAACTGTTGGGTTTGATAAACCCTTAACCTATGCTTGATTGTTTTAATACATGGCTATTGTCAAATATGGACATTTTCTTATTTAAACGGTTTGTTTTGTTCATATTTTACCAAGCCATGTGTTGAAACAGGGGCTCTCCAACTGGGGGAAATGATTTCTAAATGTCTAGTGACATATCAGGGCCATTTTATGATTAATTGATATAAATTTCTTACATACTGTTCCTTTAATATGTTTGTTAAATTTAAAGTCTAAGTCTGAGATTGTCATGAATTTGCTTTGGGTGGGCTACGAAGGGATGCACCCTTTACAGTGGAGGGGGACAACTGGGAAACACTGGGTGCACATGGAAGGGGAAAAACAAATGAACAACGACAAGTTAACCACCACTTTCCTGAATCTGTACAGCTTCTGTTTCAGTACTCTAACTGGTACTATTGCCTTTATTGATTCTCAGCAGCAATTCTTTAGTACGTTTATGTGAATTACCTTTTTGGGGTTGTTGAAGCCTGGTTTGCAGAACTGTTTATAGTAGTCCCAGTGGCTCTTATTGAATTTATTAAGGAGTTGCATATCGGTGTAGGTGGCAAATCGATCAGGGCACTTGGAAACACACATCTATGGTGGAGGAAAAACATCAGTTTAGGATTTTCTAACAACAAACCTGTCCGGCAGAACCCGAAAGAGAACAGACAGCAGGTCTGTCAATAATCCTGTTAAATCTTTTAAACTGAGAACAGATGTATTACCTGAGTAGTAGGGCACTGGAGGTTTATCAGGACAGATGGGCTGGCACATTTTAGTATGTTGAAGTAGAATAAGATGTTTTTTTTTCTATGGAAAGAAATATGAGAATCACACTGTGAACCATAAAATTACCAGTATTTTATTTCTGGTGCTCTTTGGTTTGCTTAAATTTGGCCAGTAGGTGTCAGTGGAGCTCCTTAAATGAAGAGACCCAGTGTATTGGCAATGAAAACCATTCCGCTCACATCAATGCTTTTCACTCTGTAATATAACCTGTTGTATTTTTGTAATAAAACTTAATCATATTTGACATTTAACCCTGTTTAAAAAACAAATAATAATATTCATGTATTTGGCAGACACTTTAATTCACAGAAACGACACAGCTTTGCATTTCTGAGAAAGCAGATTTCTTAGGATTCGAACCCATGTCATTGCTATAATGCTATACTTTACTAGTTCAGCTATGGGAACACACAGTCTGTCCAGCATTCTCCGACCTGACAAATAACTAAACCACAAGAGAAATGTATCTGATAGTGATAAAACCTCAGTGTTCAGACATAATGTCTGGACAAAGGGAAGCATTAACGGCTTGTGTTAGATACCCCTTCCCGTAAGCCCCTAATCCACCGAGGGCAACACATCTCCTAATTAAAAACACCACGATCCAAAATCTTTCAATCCACTGCATAGAAAACATCTCTCCCTCTATAGCTGTGCATAACAAGCACTCTTATCACTGTGCCCCAGCTTTCCTAATGAGCAATTCTTTATTTTCCCCAAGGTTATGTGGTGTCAATCAACACAAAACGGCACAAAAGGGAATGCAGCACTAAAGCTTGCGAAAAAAAAGTTGGGCTTTAAAAAAACAGAAGCAAAGAAAGACTGTAATAATATGTTTTATGGGATAAGGTATATGATTCTTCCCTACATAGAAGCCTGATAATGGGATAGTGGGGTTTGTGGTACTTACGCATTGGGCGTACCCTTCTGTCCACAGAACTGACCCGTGCTATCTGTTGGGTAAATGACTTTTTTGGGGTCCCCATGAATCCAAGCTACAACAAATAAGAGAAGATCATTTAGGTATAAACTCTTTCAGCAGACTACAGTTTAGTGAACGGTTTGTTTTGCACACTTTAACCCTGATGCTATCAATCTGTCCGATGGTAATGCCGGCTTTGCAAAGAGGATGGGGCACAAGCAATTATATTGGACCTGATCAGATCAGTTCATTAAGGTGCACTATCACACCATGGGATCTATACAATTTTGCAATTACCAAACATATCTATCTCATGAGCATAAAATAACAACTGCCAGGACCTGTGCAGTAGGGCTCAGGATAACTTCATTAGAAAATGGAGGAGTACAAGATTTCAGGGATGTAAACACCACTCACTCTTAAAAACAAATGTTCCTACAATGAATAAATCTTTTTGCACTTACATTTTAAGTTTAATAAACAAGAATTGCTGTAACTTATTGAATCCAGTTGGATTTGGTTTTGTAATGTCAACTATATTTTATAAGTTACAGCAACACATTACGAGTCAATACAAGTTGGATAAACTTAAAAATGTAAGTGTAAAAAGATTTTGGTAACACTTTACTTAAAGGGGTGTTCATTAAGGTCTTTATACACCAGGACGTTTTTCGTCTGACATGACACCTTTATAATCATGACATGACACGTGTCATGGACATGAAGAAGATTTTATGCACGTTTATGACAACTGACATTAAGTGTAATTCGTTCAATTAAGTCATTTGTAATGCAAAGATAACATTGTTTGAGACATCTTTGTTATGACAACTTAACATTAACCAATACATCATAACTTGACAACTTAACATTACCAGGAAAACATAACTGACCACTTTTTACCAGTGATACAAATTGAATTTGTCATTAAAATGTCATTATGTTAATACTCAAAATAGTTTTGTAACAGCGTCAGGAATATTTTTCTTGACCTCAACTACAGTGGTACAAATATAATCTGTCATTAAAATGTAATTAAGTGTTAATACTCAAAATAGTTTTATAACAGCGTCACGAATATTCTTTAGTTCATAATGTTTTTTTTAAGTTTCCGCATGTGTTTAATAAATTAAATCAATTATTAAATAAAAATAAATAATGATAATAATAATAAGTAATAATAATTAAAATGAATACAATTATATTGTATTGCATCTGGAGACTGATTTACCTAAAATTAAATGAAAACAATACAATAATGGGATAAGCCATGCAGCGTTGGGTCAGTATCTCTGGAAAAACTGTTAATTACATTAAATTAATTCATTTAAATTAATTAAATGCTTTGTTAGTTTTTTTCTTCTATGTAAGAAAATTTCAGAACCCTCTGTCGGAGGAAGTTCTGTTCGTTGTAAATTTTTTGTGCACATACATAAAGTTAAGTTTAATCTGTTGCATTTTGTTAAGGTATTGACAAATATTTGACATATTAACACTTAATGATATTTATATGACAGTTTAATGTAATGTTAACCCATAAAGTTTCTTAAGTTTCTTAAGTTTGATCATTATTCTGCTATGTCATGTTTATGACAGATTTATGACAAGCTATGATGTGTTGGTTTATGTCAAGTTGTCATAACAAAGACATTTCAAACAATGTCATCTTTGCATTATAAATGACATAACTGGACGAATGACACTTAATGACAGTTGTCATAAATGTGCATTAAAGGTCCTTCAGGTTCATGGCACGTGTCATGTAATAATTATGAAGGTGTCATGTCAGTCTTATGAACACCCTTTCAGGTAAAGTGTTACCAAGATTTTTTTACAGTGTCCAGACGGTTCTTTTTTTGGCTATACGGTTCAATAAAGAGAACGTCAACAGAACCTTTTCGAAGTTCATTTTACCATACACATAAGTCAGCTACATAGCAGCCATGCAAATTCAAAAATTCACAATTTTGCTCCACCCACAAGGCAAATGGATATTTGTAGCATCTGAAAATTGTTCTGATTGAACGTGAACCCAACATGCAAAAGCTCTGTGTGAAGTCACCTGCTAAGCAAATGCTATTAGAGATGCATTTCACAGAGCTGTGAAATTGGTTCACACTACAATGCCTCGTTTTAATGCCAGAGTAAAGCTGCAATAACAATCTTGATTCTGGCCTTTCCAAATATACTAGTGTTTGCATGCAAAGCAATACTATTAGCATTAATATTATACAAAAACAACAAATTGTATGTAAGACATGGAGTTCATGTTAATATTTTCAAATGAAGCTATTTATATACCTCAAAATGTTGGAGCGACAATAAGTAACATATTTTCTGTGCCCACCCGGATCTGCAAATATGACTGTCAGCGAGACTAAGACATTGTGTCTAGAAGATGACATCATTGGTGATTTCATCTTTGTGTCTGGAAAAAGGGAGACTGGAGTGTTTTTTTTTTTGGAAGGGGTAGGCATGGTGACATCATTCCTTTGCTAGGGGCAAAATGAAGTAATGCCATTGTGGCCCCTCCCTAACCCACCATTAGCCTTTACACACTCTGTTAGGTGCACAGACCATCGTACTAAATGAGCTCATGGTCCAAAAGGGGTTAGACCACCATATATATAGCGATATACAATTGAGGTGATGGTATTGTGTAAATGGCTTATGAAGGGATTTGCGTAATGTAGCAACTTGTGTAATTCAAAGGATGCAAGACTGGATCGGTGTTCACATTCTAAGCAGGTACAGGCACTTGCCACTGAATATCACTATGGTCATGATGATATCGCTGTTGGAGAGACAGAGCAGACTTAGCAGACTTTTAGTTAAAAGTCATGGCACTGTAGTTATCTCATCTTTGTTGCAGATGCACCCTACATCCATGGCAAACCTTCAAAGTGAATTTCATTTCCTTCTCCAATGGGAACATCACGCTGTCAATCTGTCTAAAGTCTTAGTTTTAAACCCGATCAGCGTTTGCTACGAGGGCATATTTGTGTCAGCCGGGCCATCACCATCAAGAGCCTGGATCTGTAGTGTGTTTGATATCGGGAAAATCTCCTAAGGTTAACCTGCAGCGAGTTGGAATGAAACCGCTTGATGGTAAAGTGATATCATTTTTCCAAACTTCTTCCAAAGGTCTTTTTGTCCTTGAAACAAAGGGTATGTGGTAACAGAACAAAGCCACCCCCTTTGGCAATGGTTCTGTCTTGCGATAGCTTCAATGTTACAAGTGTAGGAATTTCAGAGAGTGGTATTAGAGTTAGCGTTAACTTTAGCCATGCTTTGAAGTGGAGGGAAGAAATGTGGAGGAGCTCCTTGTGGGGTTGAGCGTCATAAAATATTCATGTACAAACTTACATCACACGAGTTGACAAGGAACGCATAAGCCTTTGCTCTCGATCCTCAAAAACATTCCTTAGAAAAAGTGATGCTCTCTCTCTTTTTGTGTCTTTTATCTATAAAACGCCCACTTTAATAACATATGTCTGTTATCCAACATGATATCTTGGATGATTTTTCATCTGCTTTCTATGAGGTCGTTAAAGTTTAGTTCTCTGATAATAAGCAGGGATATTCAGAATCAGAGCAATACGGCTCATCTGATCAAAGGTTTTCCTGTAGGTTTATGCCCTGTAGGCGAGTGTTTTCATCTTTTTGTGAGAGAAAGTAATTAAAACCATCATTAAACTATCTTCATTACAACTAAAACTCAGTTGGAGAGCAACTACATTAACACAAAAGCATGACAATGGTGTTCAGTATTCCTACATCCAAAAAATGACTTATGTTACTGTATGTTGCATACAAACAGCTTTACAGCATCTGGGTTAAAAAAAGTTAAACAAACCTAAAACAAACAAATAAGCAAGCAAACAAATTTAATTAATTGATTCATAGTGCAGGTCTTTGCAGTGCATTTTATTTTATTTTTAAATCCACATTGCTGTCTCCCTAAATGGGTCCTAATTGTTTTGGCAACACTTTATTTTGGTAGTCCATTACTATAATTACCTTGGGAAATTCTTATTAACTACTAGTCATGGTATTTGTAGACAAGTAGTATTAGTAGACTGTCTACTTTATATCTATTAACACTTTATTATGCAAAAACATTACTAACCCTTACTACTCCTTAAATTCTACTAATAATCTAATGAAGTTGCAAAGCTATAATTACTAAAATGTCTGAAGTGGACTATAAAAATAAAGTGTATAACTAGATTAATTTAAGGAGAATATCTTTTTTAAATACATAAATATATAATTTAAGGTTACTTGAAGGCAGTTATGCTAATTTTAACTGAAATGATGCTTAATGCCTTGCAAAATAATCCTTGACAATAGTCTTGACAATAATGTTCCTTCTGCACTCTCAGAAAAAAATGTAAAAAAGTTGTAGCTTTTTGTTACTGGGATGGGACCTTTAAAAAAAAAGCATGTACCTTAGAGGTACCAATATGCACCTTTAAGGTACAAAAGTGCACTTTTTGAAAACGTACCACCCCATTGACAACTTCATGGGTCCTATTTAAATGATCTAAGCGCATGCTCTAAAGCGGATGACGCACAGTCCAAAAGGGTGTGTCTGAATCCACTTTTGCTTATTTACCGATGGGGAAAATGGTTTGTGCGCCTAGCGCACAGTCTAAACGGGGTGTTCCTATTCTCGTAATCAGTAATGGGTGTGTTTTGAGTGTGATGTGCAATAAACCAATGAGAGTAGTGATGCACCAAAATGAAAATTCTTGGCTGAAACCGAAAACCGAAAAAGAGGAAACCAAGGCCGAAGACCCGAAACCGAAACACCAAAATAAATTATTATGCCAATTATTAGTACAAATGAATTCATGGCTATCACTGTGTACTAACTTTACTAAGGGTGTGTCACAGATTACAAAACTCACGGTTCGGATCACATTACAGTTTTTGAGGCACGGATCAGATTATTTTTCAGTTCAGCAAAAAGGGGGTGGGGAAAATCTAATAACAAATAAAGAATTGGCAAACATTTATAAAAAAGAACAAAGATGCACATTAATAAGGGATAACATTAGCATTAGCTACAGAAATCGAATGAAATGAGTCATAACACTGTCTTTGTATAAATTAACTATATTATTATTTTTATGTACAGAAGTGATTTTCTCTTTGTCTTGGGTTGTTTGATTAACATTAATGACACAGACTTATTATGGTTACTGTCTCTTTAAGACCAAATAAGCAGAGACTGGTTTCTGACTGTAATCTATACATACACTTAAGACATAAACAAATATTTTTATTAGAAAAAGAATACTGCGCGCGCACACAGAGATCGAGGGAGAATCCCAAACAGTGCAGCATAAAAACGTTACGTTGTTTTCATTGCTTTATTCGGCAAATGTATGTTAATGGACTACAGTATGAGACACATTTGCGTGACTCGCTCTAAAGTTAACACATCAAGAGTTCTGTTCTTTGAAGGGGATACTGTGATGATCACGTCTGGACCGGACACATTTAACCGCATGTGCCTCTGTGCGTACAGACAACTGCTCACTTTAGCACCTTTTTGCGGTTAAATACATCCACACCACAGACATGTTGCTTCAGACAAGCACGTGCAGGTCACGGTTTCTGTTTGCTTCATCACAAAAAATTTCGGCCATATTGTTTCGGTGATAAATATCTTTCGGCCGAATATTCGGTGCATCCCTAAATGAGAGTCTCATCTTCCATCCCCTTTAAAAGCCAGTTGTGCTCGCGCCATGCCGATTTCCTATGTAGATGGTGGAATTTGTAAACTGAAAAACTAAGTGGAGGAAGAAGACCACCAGTTTAAGAATGATGTAAAAAAATGCATTGTTTTTATTTGTATTAACATTATTGTTTTTGTATTAAAACCTTTGGTTCTCTTTAAAAGTTGTTTTTCTTTCAGTCATGGAAGTAAAAATAGCAGGCTTTTAATTGCTGTAAATGTATGGATAGCCTACATGATCAGTGTAATCTCAAAGAATAATTAACAAATATGCAAGAAAAGGTTTGTACTCTATAATACTTTATTTATAAGAAACAGGAGATAAAGAATTTACAAACATGTTTGCATTTCAGCACTTGGACAGCGCCGTATTTTGAAATGCATTACTTAAAAAAGGTTCTTTTTTACATCATGAAACTGGTCCTCATTTATGTCCAAGAGACTCTAGTAATAATCTTTTACATTTTAATCCTTTAATTTTTCACATTTAAAAACGTTTGTGTGCTGCTGTGCATCCATGTGTGTGATAAGCAAACACGCATTGTCGTCCCGTATATAAGCGCATATTACTAACGCACTCTTTAAATAACAAAAACAATATGGCACCATTGACTTCAGACCAGATTTTAGTTGGTCAATAGCGTAGTCTATTTTAGTTGACTCAAAATAGCAACGCGGCAGCAATGCGCCTGAGCACACCTCGTTTTCAGACCAGAACGGCCATGGGTGCAAAAATGGGCGCAAATGCATTTGATATTTAACAACGTGGCACTGAACATGAAAATGATAACTGTGGTGGGCTGAGACTTGCATCACACATTGCGCCAGGTGTATGACAGAGCCCCATGTGGTACAAAGTGTGTGAACTGCAAAATGCTTACTGTATATTACACAGTAAACAATGTTTGCCTGCCTTTGTTATACTAGTGGGTCTACTGTGGTGACCTAGCCCGGCTTGTGTTTTTTTACACCGCCATAAAAACAAATGATTATTATCAGTTTCTTCCAGAAGAAAGCAGATGCAGCACTTACCCACAGTGCCCAGTGCAATGTAGCCAAGAATGACAATGATGAAGAGCACACAGCACAGCACATCCGTGCAGCCTCTGCAAAACACAAGACAATCAAAAAGCTTTATCTTTTTTATGAGCCTATGGTGTTGACACATTTCCCCAGCTTAATTCAGGCTTATTTCATGTTTTCATTTTATTCACTCATTAATTTACTCATTCATGGCTGGGAAAGATAATAGTAAATTTAAGGAGTTTCAAACCTATATTATGCCAGATTTCCCTCAGTTCTTTGGTTTTATAAAAACTTTGGATGCAACTTTGGAGTGTCTTGGAAATGCAGATGTATAAATTAAAGGGACACTCCAATTTTTTTAAAATAGGCTTATTTTCCAGCTCCCCTAGAGTTAAACATTTGATTTTTACAGTTTTGGAATCAATTCAGCCGATCTCTTTTCTGTAGTTGCATCGTGTACTAAGACTGACGGAAAATGAAAAGTGGTTTAAAAGTGCATATTTTGTAATTTTCTTGCTGAAAATGACAACAATTTTG
This sequence comes from Paramisgurnus dabryanus, assembly GCF_030506205.2. Taxonomy (NCBI): domain Eukaryota; kingdom Metazoa; phylum Chordata; class Actinopteri; order Cypriniformes; family Cobitidae; genus Paramisgurnus; species Paramisgurnus dabryanus. Next base: position 20,326,623 of record NC_133342.1, on the reverse strand, counting down.
CTAGATAAGACCTTTATGCCTCATTTGGGATCATTTAGAGACCTTTGAAGCTGTGTTAAAAATGCACTTTTAAACTGCATTGAAACTGTAAACTGCAGGCCAAACATTAACCCCATTTTAAAATTTAATATATTTTAACTTTTACCTATTATATAATTATTATTATATATTATAACATCTTGTATCCATTTTTTTGCCTTTTAATAACTGACAACTCATGATAATATTTTAAAAACAATTCCAGTTACACATTGCAAGAGAAAAATGTTAATAGTAAAATTGCACTTTGTTTTCTTTTTTTTAATATTTTGAAGATATGTAGGCTAAACTGCCTTTCCATTGTACACTACATTCGGTCGGGGTTCGCCCCCTAGTGGCAGTCATAATAAAATTTCAGTTTCATCGTAAATCTTTGTCAACATGGGAGAAAAGCTCATTCCAGCGCAAGAGCCTTCAATCTACAAATATATGAAGAGTTTGGTTCCAAAACGCAATAAATCCATTTTGATAAATTTCGGTATAAACCGTTTTCTATACCAAGGAAGTGATAAGATGAAAACCACTATTTTCTGTTACAAACTTTCACATTGCATCTTTAGGTTATAAAAACATAAACAATTCAAATCCATAACTTGATTTTGAAAGATTTATTATAAAAACTGATTATTTTTTCCACAAAATGCAATAAATCCATGACAAGTTTTTTTCAAAATGCTATAAATCTATTGAATCAATCGCCTATATAAATGTGCATTCATCTTTGCCATTTTATATTCATTTAGTTGACTAGTGTTATACACTGATAAAAAAATAAACATTAATTGGATTAATCAAAACACTTACTTTGTCATATTAAGAACACTGTCATTGCTGCGGTTATGCTTGACGTCGTCGCTTAACATTTTTCACAGCAATCAGCTGTAAAATGTTTTGGTCCTGCTCGATTTTCGTTGACTTTGAGTAAAATTATGGAAAGTTTTTCATAAGATCCTCTGGGGTCAATAAGTATGTTTACATGCACAGAATAAGCGGATAACTATCAAAAATCTGCTTATTACAGAAAACTGTTTTCATGCGTTTACATGCAAATCAATAAGCCGGCTATGCAGACAACTGCGTTTACATGGGACTTGAAGAATTATCAGTTTTCTCGCAGGCAGTGACATCACCACCTATAGTACAAAACAGTCGATCAAAAAGTCAGCGACATATCTGTCTTAAGCTGTACTGTTGTATCTCTCCTCGTGTCTGCAGAACCTGTAAATGTAACATGAGCTTTTATTTTCACAGTTTCTCTGCCAACTGCTTTAGTCGAGCGGAGACTTTTATGCGTTACCTTGCGCTTACTTCCGCGTGTGACGTTTAGCTTTCATATATTTTGTTTTTGTTTGTTTGTTGATCACGAAGTACAAAGTAGATGAGGAAAACTAAGATTCCGTGTACTCAACGCGCCGCCATTGTTTGTTTACATTGCGTGGAATGGTGCGCTGTAATGTGTGGAGTGGATTTATTGCATTCTGTAGAAAAGGAGGAGTGGCGTTTATCTTGTTTTGAGAAAAAAGGGAGAAAAGATGACAGAGTAACACGGTGGATATTGGATTTTGCGCAGAATTAAGAATTTACTTTGAAATACTGACCTGATACTGATTCTGGCAGTAACTCATTTTTTCCAAAAATGGCGTTTATTGCATTTTGGAACCAAACTCTTCATATTTATACTTAATAATTTACTTATCAGTAATCAATCATTTTTTAAAGGATTAAAGTGTTACCGATAAAGTTAAACAAAAAGGGGTTAATAATTTTCACCTTGCACAAGGAAAACACTGAATTACATCACTTATGTTTGGCATGTAACATGCGTCGTAGTCGCACAAGGTTATTTTTTTAATGCATCCAAAGCTTAAATTGGATCAGGAAAACTAACCGCAGATGGTTGGCACCCCACGCAGTGTCTTTCCGACTCTCCTTCCGGTTTACCGGCCATTACTGGTATTTGTCATGTCCAGTGGAAAGGTAAAAGTAACCACGCTTATTTTAAATCAGACAAAAATGACCGGCGGGCCGGATAAAGATGATTGGAGGGCCGCATTTGGTCGGCGGGCTGCCAGTTGACTAGCCCTGCCATAGACTAACCTTTTTTGTTCTTTAAAGAACCATTTATTCAAAAGTTCCTTAAATAACCATTTCTTTTATACATTTTATAATCTGAATAACCCTCTTTCACCTTAAAGAAACTTTTGTGAAACAGAAAGGTTCTTTAAATGTTAAAGGTGCTTTAAAGAACAATTTAAACAGAAAAGGTTCTTCTATGGCGTTGTGAAGCACCTTTATTTTTAAGAGTGCACTGAGCCGATAACTTTTGGAAAAGCAAGGTCACACGTACTGCTATTGCACATCTATTGCAAATCACACATGCAAATCTTTGACAAGGTCAACAGAGAGACATATCTGCAGAGTAGCAAGGAAGAGCAACTGTACAAGAACAGTACGAGAGAGAGAGAGAGAGAGAGAGAGAGAGAGAGAGAGAGAGAGAGAGAGAGAGAGAGAGAGAGAGAGAGAGAGAGAGAGAGAGAGAGAGAGAGAGAGAGAGAGAGAAAATGTTTATGTTATTTATTTCTCTGTAACATGTATACTTTCTGTATTAACATGTACTGTATTTACAGTACTGTAAAAGTTGCTTAAAGCAATACAAAAAGTGCTATATTGTAGAAGTGCTAGATTGCAGCATGAATAATTACGCAATTATATTTATTTTCTTATGTTTAGATACATTGTAAATGTGTATTTATTATTCCGAATACATTCAAACACCACTGTTAAATCTTTAAAAATAAAAATATTGCTCTTTGACAGAGTGATTGTTTCAATATCCTGGAATATAAATGAAAACTTCTCATCGCACAAAAGGTTTTTTCCAAGGGAAAAGTAAAAGGCAAGAAAAATCTATTTTACTCAAAGCTTTAACTGAAAAATGTTCTTCAGGGAATCAAAGCTGTCTTCAATAACATTGCTGCGAAACACCATTTTCTGAACCAAGCAAGTCTTGTTTATATTTGTGCATTTACACAACGTTTAATTTTTTTTCATCCACATTAAATATCCGTGTAAACGTATGAAACATGACCATTAACACACACTTGACATGCATGTACAAGTATAAAAGAGGTTATTGGTCTAATAATAGTTTGCCTTTTTAAAACTAATTGCACAAAAGCGTTTACGAAAGTATTTATTTAAGAGGGTCGAAAACTCTGGAGTAGTGTGGATGAAAGGGGTAACCATAGCAGAAGTAATGCGTTTTAAAACGAAAATGTAGTAAATGCAACCTAGTGTAAGATGGCTCTGTTGAATCTGGAATAAACAAGTATGTTGATGGTTGGTCTGTGTTAGTTGAATCATTGTGAATTGTTAGCCTAAAGAGTATAAGAGTTAGTGTGTATATACTATTGTTGAGGTTGAATATGGGCTGGCATATGAAACTGCATTGCTAAAAGCACAAAGTAATTATAAATGTCTAATTCAACTGCCGTTAATAAATTACTTTGCTTGCCTCTCAGAGGATTGGGGCAAATGGTTGTTTGGAGTAGACAGCTGGTTTGGCTAATTATTTTATTAGTATTAAAAAATTAGCTTTATAAATGCTGAGGTTCGTGCTTTCTCATTACAACACATAAAATATTTAACAATTAAATATTCAGCACGGTAAGGACAGAATAACCTTACAGGTATATTTAAGATATTTATATACTCTTTCCTTACAGTAAACCTAAAAAAAGTTTTGTTTGTTCAGCTATTTTGCATGAAGATTCACATAAACTCCAATGTTAATAATGGTCTCATTGATAAAACTTTAGGAAGTTGGAGGACTGGAACTAACTGGAACTGGAACTAACTGTTTTATAAATACTTTTAACTTACAACTGATGAGGCGTTAACCACACATTATTGTTTTCTTCCCTTTCATTTATCAGACTCTTAATACAGACTGCTTTGATTGAGGTCAGTATCACTGCCCTTCAAATGTTAAACCTTAAGTCCATCAGCTCTGTAAATAGATATCAAAGGAGATTTCAAACATATAAGCTGATAAGAGTTCATTATCAATACCAGCATGTGGGTCAATGATCTACTAAACTGAGCTCACTGTAGCGAAAATTAAAGTGTCTTTAACAAACTATTTATTTACTATTCTAACTAAGCTAATAATGTTGATTAAAAGAAAACACACTATTCAAGATCCACTTTTACGAGTTGTTTGGACATAAATGTGTGTTGGCAGTATGTGAACACAACAGCCCTATAATGAAAAAATCCACCCTCTTTTTAATCCCCATTAAAGGCGGGGTGCACAATTTCTGAAAAACGCTTTGGGAAAGAGAGTCGGGCTGAGTACCAAAACACTTGTAGCCAATCAGCAGTAAGGGGCGTGTCGACATTGCTTGCCTGGGTTGCGTATGTGTGGGCCGGGTCTATCAAAAGAAGGTCCAGATACTATTGGGGTAGGGGTGTGTTTGTTTAGGTGATTTCAAATGTCAACATTGGCTTTCAGAGATCATGCACCCCGCCTTTAAACCAAAGCAGTCTCATTAGACCTGCTGTTTTGATTCTTTTGTTAATGTGACAATACAGAAACAAAGTCCTGCACACGGCCGCTGACTGATAGGGCTGGGTATTGGCAAGGGCCTTACGATACGATTCATATCGCGATACATGGACCATGGTACACTGTGTCACGATACGATACGTTGCATGTTGCGATACATCGCAATATTTTCCCTTTTTTTCATATAAAAATGCAAAAATAGAGCTTTAAAAAAAACTTGTTTAAATCTTGACAGATTTTGTACGCTCTAATAAATGATGTGTTTACTTTTTACACATTTTGTTGTGTTATGCTTTAACACATTATGTGTAACTTTGGGTTGGAATAAAACCCAAGTTGTGTTGTAAGTTACACAAAATGTGAATGTGTTGTTTCAATTATAACAGAGATGAGTGGATTCTGGGACAACACATTTAGTGTGTTATCCCAAAACTAACACTGATTGTTAACACATCCGTTCTGAGAGTGTCTGTATACAAAGCCAATACTTCACTGATTGTGTTCTTGACCAAATTCAGACAGTAGCTTAAATAACAACAAGAGGAGAACATCACCTACAGGAGCAGTGACTGATAGCTTAGTAAAATCCCCCAGCCACTCTATTAAACATTACCTCCTAACGGAGAGAAGAGCTCCCATATAAGCTACACACTTAATAATAAAGGTTTCAGAAAGTTTTTTTGTCAGGCTGTAAGGTTCCATAAAAACCTTTAACATCCGCAGCATCTTTCTCTTGCACAAAAGGTTTTTTGTAGTGAAAAGGGTTCTACGTGACCGTGTTTTTTTTAGGAACTTTTGACTGAAAGGTTCTTTGGGGAACCAAACATGGTACTTCTACAGTATGGCATCATAACTTTAATAACTTTTAGTTAACAGTTGTATACTGTAAAAATTTTATCTACAAAAATAAACACGTAGCTTCAGGCTTAAAAATGTCTTAAAATTATAAGTAAAATCAAAGTGGTGCCTAAGCTGCATTTGCAGACCCATTAAATATAGCTTATGTACTGTACTGATGAAGGAAATCAATAAAATAAAATATATAAAAAACTCTATTATGACAGTTTATTAATTGTCTGACTGATCTAAACTACAACTGAATGAACCAAAATCAGCATAGATCTGGTTTGAACACTAGGATTTTGACCAAATTTTTGCGGTTTTTAACTTTAATCAGAAAGAACCATGAAGAGTAATTGGAGACTTTTTAGAAGTGGAGATTTTTGCATGCGCCTAGAGAGTTTTGCAGCGAAAGACCAATTAAATGACTAGAGATACATTTTTGAGGCATATTATTTACTGAATAATAACCTTTTCAATGCCATTAAAGTGAAATTACTGAACCTAAACATACAAGCCTAATAAAAAAAGCACTTAGAGGGTTTTGCGTCTGAGATCCTTAATGTTGTATTAATCTTATATAAATATTGGTTGGGTTGTAATTGCACATTTTATTATGGGGGAATTCTAGTGTAACTATCAGTGGCGGCCGGTGATTTCGTTTTTTGAGGGTGCACGATGGAAAATCGTCACAACATGTATGTTACGTGTGTGGTTCGTAATTTCAAAATATGTGTTCGGCGCGTTGAGTGAATCTATGTGCATCACGTGTTTTGTCAAAATAAGTGCCTGCTGCAGACGCGTCTTAAGGGTTTATGATAAAAGACTCACAAAATCTCATGCGTAATCAGATTTTACTGTTAAGGGAGTGTCTTGCGTGACTTATTTTGACAAAACACGTAATGCACATGGTTAACATGACGCAACAAACACATATTTTAAAAACACAGGAAACACACGTGACACTCCGAACACTTATTTTGAACTTGCGCCCATCTGAATAGCAGTCACCAGCCACCGCTGGTAACTATGTATATGCCACATGAACTGAAAATGAACTTATTTTTTAATGGTCATCTTATCAAAAAAGTTCATGAAATTAAACAAAGGCTTCTCAAAACATTAAGAGGCTTTGATTGCTCCAAAATAAAAATGTTTAATAATTGACTAATAATCTTCATTCCCAGCACACTATTTCAGTTTTCTCAAGAAATGAGAAGGAGTTGATGCAAAATGGTCTTTGACATTTGTGTGTTTTAAGCTGACCAGTGCTTGGGAATTAGCAGCTTATACATCACAGCTAACAGGTGTGTGACTCCTCTCAGGGACGGTTGATGGACTGTGTTGTTTACGAGCACCAGACTGCACTGACTGGTTACTTTCCAAAAGAGACTCCTGCCAAATCATCCGTGTGAATGGACTATAATGCTCATGACACAATGGAAAAATGAATCATTTGACTTATGAACTTCTAGTTTAACTGCCATACACTTTCCATTACCAAAGCTCCATGGTCCCTTCCAATCTGAAACCAGTCGGTGAGAAAAAATGATACAAAAATATCAACTGTGTGAAGAAAATGCTGAAAGTGTTTAGCTGTGCATAGGGTCATCTATAATTACATCTCCAGCTATCAGGAGCCAATCACCTCACTCTCCCTCTTCCCACTCTCCCTCTTCCCACTTTAAGGGAATCCAAGGGCAGCCATTAGGAATTTTAATGGCTGAATAACTAAATCATCTACCAGGGAATAATTCGTTTCTAATTTCATCTGGTAAATACTAAATGAAGGAAAGCACTGGAAAATGTATTCAGGGATGTTTTGTGTTTTGACTCTTGCTGTGTAATTATTTTTTAACAAATGTGCAATCATCTCTGCATTGCTGGAATCCATGTGACAAATGAAAGCAATTCATCCAAATATTTACAGCAGGCTGCTAATAAGCTCACTGTCACGGTAGGAAATCCACTGTTTCCTCCGTGTCATGTGTGTGTGTGTTTGTTTGTCACTCACCCTCTGCCATGTGCTCGTTAGAGCGATTCCCTCCACCTGTGTGTTGATTGTCTCGCTCCAGCTGTTCATCAGTACATCACCTCCATAAATACTCACCTGACTTTCTGTTCCCTGCCAGATTCTTTCATTGTGTTTCGGCTCTGTGTTGGTTGGTTGTCTCGTGTTGTTTGGATTACAGTTTCAGTTGGATGTGTATTGTCGTCGTCTTCGTGTGGATGTTACCGTGTTCAGCCTGGATTTCACCACTGCTCACCACTCCACCAACGTCACACTCAATACCTTCATCACCAACTTCCACCGTAGTCTTCGCCACCATTGCCAACAACAACAACACCGGACTGTGTTTACTTCCGCATTGACTCTCATACTCTCTCTGTGTTTATTTTTAATAAACATTGTTCAATTATTCCCCTGCAGTTGTTTCCACTCCTTACGTGTCATTACAGAAGAATCTGGCCAACATGGAAGCAGCGGGGGAACAACCCATTTCCGCGTTGGAGGAGTTTCTCCAGCGATCGTTGGCTAGGATGGATCATCAGGACAAAGCAATCGACGATATGCGGAAGGCCATCCATGCAATGGTGGGGAAAGTGTCCGAGCTCTCCCAGCGATCTCCACACACCACGCTACCCACTGCGCCACCCACGCCGCTCGCATCATCTTCACCTCCAGGGGGTAGTTCTTTTCCAGAACCCCGGTTACCCATCCCAGAAAAATACTCTGGTGAGCCCAAGTACTGCCGTACATTTCTCTCTCATTGCTCTCTCCACTTTGCCCAACAGCCCCGGTCATTTTTCCTCGAGGAAACTAAGGTCGCGTTCACGCTCTCACTCCTGACTGGCAAGGCTGCCCTCTGGGGGACGGGGGTGTGGGAGAACAAGGACATCTGCTGCTCCTCGTTCACCCTGCTATCCCAGGAGATGAAGAGGGTCTTCGATCGCTCCGTCGCCGGGAAGGAAGCCGCCCGTCTCCTCACGGAGCTTCGGCAGGGGGAGCGGTCGGTTTTGGACTATGCCATCGAGTTCCGGACCCTGGCGGCGGAGTGCAGGTGGTACGAGGAGGCGCAGTGGGATCAGTTCCTGCATGGGTTGGCGGATCGGATCCAGCGAGAGATCGTCACGGCGGAGCTACCCACGACGCTCAACGGGCTGGTGGATTTGGCGATGCGGGTCGACGCTCGACTATCCATTGCCGCCCGTAGGAAGTCATCCGCCACATCCCAGTCACGTACAGAGATTTCCCGTCTGCCCAGCGAAATCTCCGCCGGCGGTCTCTCAGATCCGGAACCCATGCAGGTGGGTCGAGCTCGGTTACCCCGGGAGGAGAGGAATCGGCGGAGATCCCGTGGATTATGCATGTACTGCGGTGAGCCGGGCCATCAGTGTCAGCAATGCCCGGAAAAAGACCAAGCCCGGTAGTAAGACGGAGGCTACTATCGGGCGGGATCTCTGCCAGCAAGACCTCGACAACATCTACTCTCCTTCCGGTGAGGCTACGGTGGTCCACCAAGTCTCACACTGGTCACGCACTTCTGGATTCGGGGGCGGAGGGCAACTTCATCGACAGCTCACTTGCACGTAAGCTTCAGATACCCGTCATTCCTCTCACCCACCAGATTGCGCCCTTCGCCCTCAACGGACAGCAACTTCCCACTATCAAGCACACCACCGCACCCATCACTCTCATCACTTCTGGCAATCACACAGAGACAATTTCATTTTTTATCACTGACACTGCTCTCTCCCCCATTGTTCTCGGACATCCTTGGCTCCATTCCCCTAACCGCACTGTTGACTGAAAACTGGGTTCTGTTACCAGCTGGAGCGAGGAGTGTCATAAGTCCTGTCTTGTGTCTGCCTGTTTAACTGTTTCTGAGTCTGTGTTTCAGGGGGAAGCAGTGGATTTGTCTAACGTGCCCGCGGAGTACCACGACCTGAAGGCGGTGTTCAGTAAGTCTCGGGCTGATTCTCTTCCTCCGCATCGTCCCTATGACTGTGCGATAGAGTTATTGCCAGGTACGTTTCCGCCTAAGGGCAAGTTATACTCTCTGTCAGTTCCTGAGATGGAGGCCATGGAGAAATATATTTCTGATTCTCTGGCTACGGGGTTCATTCGCCCTTCCTCTTCTCCAGCGGGGGCGGGGTTCTTTTTTGTGGGTAAGAAGGATGGATCCTTGCGACCTTGTATTGACTACCGAGGGTTGAACAACATTACGGTAAAGAATACCTATCCTTTGCCGTTAATGTCTTCTGCCTTTGAGAGGTTGCAGGGAGCGTCCGTCTTCACTAAATTGGACTTACATAATGCATATCATTTGGTCCGTATTAGGAAGGGGGATGAATGGAAGACTGCTTTTAACACCCCTCGTGGCCATTTTGAGTACTGCGTGATGCCTTTCGGGCTCACAAACTCGCCAGCGGTCTTCCAAGCACTCGTTAATGACGTGTTGCGAGACCTGATTGATCGGTTTATATATGTTTACCTGGATGACATACTGATTTTTTCCTCGTCTCTCCAGGAACATTTGCAACACGTACGACGAGTGCTTCTGCGCTCGCTAGAGAATGGGATTTTTGTCAAGGCGGAAAAATGCGTTTTTCATGCACAGTCTGTTTCTTTTCTAGGACACATCATTTCGACTGAGGGTGTGCGCATGGATCCTGAGAAGGTTAAGGGTGTGGTGGATTGGCCATCCCCAGAGTCTCGCAAGGCCCTGCAGAGATTTCTGGGGTTCGCCAATTTTTACCGGCGCTTCATTCGCAATTTCAGCCAACTAGCCGCACCTCTGACCGCCTTGACTTCCCCTAGTTTGACGTTCAGGTGGTCAGACGCAGCCGAGGCTGCGTTTGCCAAACTGAAAAGCTGTTTGTTTCAGCTCCCATTCTTGTCACCCCTGATCGCTCACGTCAATTCATAGTGGAGGTTGACGCGTCAGAGGTGGGGGTAGGAGCAGTGCTTTCCCAGCGCGCATCCTCAGACGGAAAGGTGCATCCTTGCGCGTATTATTCTCACCGTTTATCTCCTGCGGAAGTTAATTATGACATTGGCAATCGAGAGTTGTTGGCTGTCAAGCTAACACTGGAGGAATGGCGTCACTGGCTTGAGGGGTCGGGTGTACCTTTCATTGTTTGGACGGACCATAAGAATCTCGAGTACATTAGAACCGCCAAAAGACCTAACTCCAGGCAGGCTCGGTGGGCACTTTTTTTCGGACCTTTCGATTTTACATTATCTTACCGGCCGGGTTCCAAAAACATCAAACCCGATGCTTTATCCCGTCTTTTTGAGCGTTCCGATCGCACTGCTACTCCCCAGCCCGTTTTACCGGAGACCATCATTATCTCCGCGCTCAGATGGGAGGTCGAATCGAAGGTTTTGACAGCCTTAGAAGGGGTAACGCCCCCGGCTCGGTGCCCACCGAATCGTTTGTTTGTGCCGGAGAAGTTACGGTCTGACATCCTCCAGTGGGGTCATTCTTCCAGTGTTGCTTGTCACCCAGGGGTTAGTAGAACTAGGTTCCTAGTCAAGCAACGATTTTGGTGGCCTGGTATGGCTCGTGACGTCCACGACTTCGTCTTGGCTTGTTCGGTTTGTGCCACTGGTAAGACTTCCAATCGACCTCCTGATGGGTTACTCTTACCGTTGTCTGTCCCTTCGAGACCCTGGTCCCATATATCGCTAGATTTCATTACCGCCCTCCCACCCTCTAAGGGTAATACAGTGATTTTAACCGTAGTGGACCGGTTCTCGAAGGCGACTCATTTCATTCCCTTGCCCAAATTACCATCAGCCAAGGAAACAGCGGTAGCTGTCATTGACCACGTCTTCCGGATACATGGCCTCCCGACAGACGTGGTCTCTGACAGGGGTCCCCAATTTGTGTCCAAATTTTGGCGAGAATTTTGTAAACTGCTAGGAGCGACTGTTAGTCTTTCATCCGGGTTCCATCCCCAGAGCAATGGTCAAACCGAACGAGCCAACCAGGATGTCGAAAGGGTGTTACGATGTTTGGTTTCCAAGAATCCTTCATCCTGGTGTCAGCAGCTCTCAATTGTGGAGTACGCACACAATTCTCTGCCAGTGTCATCTGTGGCATGTCTCCATTTAAGTGTAGTTTAGGGTACTAACTACCTAATTTTGTCAGTACGGAATCCGAGGTGTCGGTCCCCTCCGCACACGCACTAGTCCAGAGGTGTCACCGTACCTGGACCAGAGCTCGTAGAGCTTTGCTCCAGGCAAGGTCGCGCACCAAGGCCAAGGCCGATCGCCACCGGTCAAAGCCTCCCTGTTACGTCGTCGGTCAAAGAGTGTGGCTTTCAACCCAGAATATTCCGATGCGTTCCGTTTCGAATAAGCTTGCTCCCAAATTTATTGGCCCGTTTTCTGTTACCAAAATCATTAATCCGGTAACAGTGCGTCTGAGCCTTCCACCGGCGTACAAGAGGGTTCATCCCGTCTTTCATGTTTCCAAAATTAAACCGGTGTTTTCATCCCGTCTTAATCCGCCTGCCCCGGTCCCCCCCCCGCCTCGTATCGTTAATGGGGAGACCACTTATTCGGTTAACCGTATTCTGGACTCTAGACGGAGGGGACGCGGATTTCAGTATTTGGTGGATTGGGAGGGTTACGGTCCGGAGGAGAGAAGGTGGGTTCCTGCTCGAGACATACTGGATCACCGCCTTATAGATGAAATCAATCTACAGGTAAAGCAGGCTGGGAACGTCAAGGGGCGTTCCTAGGGGAGGGGGTACTGTCACGGTAGGAAATCCACTGTTTCCTCCGTGTCATGTGTGTGTGTGTTTGTTTGTCACTCACCCTCTGCCATGTGCTCGTTAGAGCGATTCCCTCCACCTGTGTGTTGATTGTCTCGCTCCAGCTGTTCATCATTACATCACCTCCATAAATACTCACCTGACTTTCTGTTCCCTGCCAGATTCTTTCATTGTGTTTCGGCTCTGTGTTGGTTGGTTGTCTCGTGTTGTTTGGATTACAGTTTCAGTTGGATGTGTATTGTCGTCGTCTTCGTGTGGATGTTCCCGTGTTCAGCCTGGATTTCACCACTGCTCACTCCACCAACGTCGCACTCAAAACCTTCATCACCAACTTCCACCGTAGTCTTCGCCACCATTGCCAACAACAACAACAACACCGGACTGTGTTTACTTCCGCATTGACTCTCATACTCTCTCTGTGTTTATTTTTAATAAACATTGTTCAATTATTCCCCTGCAGTTGTTTCCACTCCTTACGTGTCATTACACTCACTGAAGCTAATAATGACAGTGAATCTTTTTTAAAAAGCTGATAACTGCTCACACAACATCAGCTCATAAATCTTTGAAAAAATTCCTTTTAGTTTTTTAGTTGCCTATTCACATGACTCCATGTGAGCCTGCTTATGACGTCGATGAATATTCTATGAACATCTAAGGATTTTGTATGTATAGACCATTTCTTTGGACATTACTACGGTTATGCGTCTGAACAAAACTTTACTTCCGGCCTCTATTTAATGTTCTGGCTAGTGGCTAAACTGAACTCTGAAACAAATACTTGTCAAAAATAACAAATATTTTGGTTTCCTGCACATGAGAGGAGATTGCATCATGCATCACCGCTATGTGAAGGGAGGTTTGGCAGCCGATCTGTAGTTAACATTGTATACATTATATAGCACACATTTTGCACAGTAACATTAGCTTAGTGTAGTTTTTGATACGCTTTAGCTATCTAAGGTACTTGACCCTTTTTGGGTGCATGAAAAATTTTGTTTGCTGCCTGCCCGCTCCGCTGGTCCTGTCCAGCTTTCCTTCATCTCCGCTGGTCCCATTCAGCTCTCCTTTATCTCTGCTATTCCCATCCAGCTTTCCTTCGCCAAACAACACATCACCAATCTCCTCAGAGGTCCCTACGAGCCTTCCACTCCCTCCTCCTCGTTCATTGGTGTCCTGTTCATTGGCCTGGTCACTAGAAGATCCCTCGGCTCACCGTCAGCTTGCTATGTCCATTGGGACGTAAACACTGGCTACCCTGGGGTTAGTGTTTCCCATGTCTCCGCTTCTAGCTTCACTTCAGCCCGGTTCTCCATCATCTCCACTGTTGCCTATTGGCTCCGTTAGGCTCCCTTGTTTCACCGGCTCCGCCTTGGTCAGTCGTCACCCCACCTTGGGGAGCAGTGGCTCAGTGGTTCATGTAGGTTGTCTACAAATCGGAAGGTTGGTGGTTCAATCCCTGGCTCCACCTGACCAAGTGTCAAGGTGTCCTTGAGCAAGACATCGAACCCTAGCTGCTCCCAACGAGCAGGATTGCAGCCTTGCATGGCTGACACCGCCGTCGGTGTATAAATGAGTGAGTGAATGTAAGGCAACTTTTAAAGCGCTTTGGATGGCCAGAGGTCTGTTAAAAGCGCTATATGAATGCAGTCCATTTACCATTTACGGGTATGACTGTGTAATGATGCCATAATATGCTTACAAACGAATCTGATCGTGTTAGAAGGAAAATACAAAGTAGGAGATAGTAATCACTTTTTGCAGCAAACATTAAATTTCAAGTACGAGATCCAGGGTTTCTGCTACAGTAAATCTCTTTGGCATTGTGCTGCTACAGAATGAGTAGAAAACTTAACTTTTGTAACGTTTTATCTGAAGCATCATCAAAACTTGCAGTGGGACTTTAATCTCTAAAGTGTGTGTATATGTGTGTGTGTTTTCTGCACAATGGCGAGTTGACAATTTAAAAAGAAGTTTAGTTATTGTATATGTGTGAGTAGCTGTTTTTTATTTGACAAAATCATAACTCTGTTATAGGCTCTTTTTAGTTCTTTGTTTGTGGGTCTGTTTGTCTGTACGTGGTTGTGTGTGCGTTTGTGTGAATGTTGATCACATTGAGGATGTTGTATAGGCACATCCTTTATTTATGTGTATGTATTATCTGCATTGTGTTGATTTATTGATGGTTATTGAACAAATAAATGGGTTCCTATGGGTACCCAAAAATGAAGACTTTTAAAAATTAACAACTTAACATTGTTGAATAAAGTCCAACTTTTTCGGGAGTGTAAGGTGGCAAACTTAGGGAAAGTAGCCAAGTTTTGTACCAATCAGATCAAGAGAATAAATTTATTTTTTAAAAACAAAATCTATCCCATTTAGCCCAGATTTGTACTAAACATCTTTGAGGATATTGTGGACTCGTGTAGACCAGTTGTTCTCAAACTTTTTCAGTGTGCGGCCCCCCTTGTGTACGGTGCATTCCTTCACGCCCCCCCCAAAGAAAATTTATGACAATTTTGTTCTAAAACGTAACATTTTAATTAGACAAAACATATTAAAGTAGATCTCGTGGCCCCCCTGGGGTCCCGGCCCAAAATTGTGAACCACTGGTGTAGACACTGAGCAGTGTTTGTTGTGAATATGGTTCTTTTGCATATAGTCCATTTGGTTCCAACTTCCACCCATATACTGTAATCCTGATTGACAGTTACTGTATGTGAAACAGTTGATAAAAACATGGACAATCCTATTTGCAAGCTCAGTGTTTATTAGGAACCAGATGGGTGACATACTGTATAAGCATACTGTAAATTTACATTAAAAGGGTAAAGTATAAATGAAGTTTACAGTATATTCATGTAAACAAAGACATTGCCTTGATGTGTTATGAGTGTCATGCAACAGGTTTTATTTTAATACATAAGGTATGGTATGCATGCTACAACCACAGTCTATGCAGACCTACCACTGTGCTTTGAACATGGTCTTTGAAAAGATGTAATATAAGACAACATCTTCTTTTCCCCCGGACCACACTTCCACTAACTCCACTCTCAGTCTTTCACTGCACAGTCAGACACAATTAGGAAAGTGAGCAATATCCTCATTCTTTATTTAATGACCCATCATCCCTCTATGTGGGTTACTGGGCCTTCATTGCTGGATGACCTGTTTTGATTGTTTTATAGCTCCTGCACTTCCTCTCACTCTTCTTTAAGCAAGTCAGGGCCACTGATTTTGTGCTCTCTTCCCAAATGGCTTCACACACAGCTTTTAACCATGACAACATAAAGTTATAACTAAACTAAGTTGCGAATGCTGCATTTTTTTTAACACCCTGCTGATTTTCAGTCCTCCAGTTATTGAATTAGTTTAGTTAATGATCCGCATGATGCTGTACAGATACACTGGAGAAACGCCTAAGGATTAGAGAGAGTTTGCTTAAAAAAATATTTTGACTGCATGGGATTAAATTAATACATTTACATGGAAAGTAATTACTGTGGTGGAAAAATCTCCATGACAACATTCTCTTCTATTTGTCAAGAGAATAAGAAATAATCTAATAAAGGAAAAGAACCTTGAGTCGTTATTATAGTGCAGTTATTGGCGCCTTGAATAATGTTGACTCTGATTAATGGTACAAATCAAGAGTAATTTGTCACATATGAATCTGAACCATTGAGAAGACATGTAGCTTGATTTACCTGTTGTAAACAGGACCTCTAAATGTTGGGTCAAACTTGCGAGGTTCACCTACGGAAACAAAAAGGAAATGTAAGAGTGGTTTCCAAATGAGTTGCAATTATTTTAATATGTGAGACATCCGAGACATCAAGCTACAGCAGTTGCTATGTAATGTGTGACGATTACAGATCCAATCTTACATATCCCAAAGTATTCACAAGCAAATCAGGGCCTCCATGATCATATCAAGCGTTTGATAATTAGTAGAGATTGATCGATACAGATTTCTTTTAACTGATACCAAATATTTGAATCCTTATGTGCTGATAACCGATATTGACACAATTACTACAACACTGAACTGAACAAACCCTTATCACTCCCTCTTTGCATACAATGTAATAAACAGGGGTCTGAAAGGGTGAAGAATAATATTAATTTAATAAATATTATAACTGGAATAAAACATTGTTAGGAAAGTAACAAACAAAACAACTTATCTGTCATTCAGTGAATTTTCTTAACTGGTATTTTGTGTCTGAATAATTAATATTTTGTTGCTATAGCTTATAAAATGGCTGTTGACAAAGCGCTGTTTATCTATGCTTTTACTCACGCATTAACTCTATTAAACTGCGACAGCTTGCGAAAGAAATGAATAATTAATATCCACAGACATTTTTTGGTGAAATAATGTTTATCTGGTAAATGTTAATATGACTTAGGGTAAATCTTGTTAAAGTTAGCTAAATGTGGTGGCTATACTTCAGCCTTCAACCTGGTAAGTGAACAGCATTATGAAAGTGATTTTACGTGGCTACTAATAAGCATGAGTAAAAAAAATTAATTCAACGTTTTTAATTCCACCAGGAATTCATTCATGGCTGTTTCATTAATGTAAAGTTACATGGTTATTGGGACAGGATTTGATGGATCAGTTTACGTGACTCTGTGAGTTAGTCTCTATTTCTTAGCCAAGCTGCATACATTGCATATCAGTCATTTATAACACATCTTATCTTATACTTATAACTTTATTCGTCTCTGTTAAGGGAAAATTGTCTTGGGCAATACAGGTAGAAGTAAAGTAAAGCTGCACAACAGAACACCTCCATCAATAACAATTCACAATCATACAATCATGTCCTTTGAATTTAAATTCAACAACCTTGTAGCCAGAGAAGCAAAATAATTCCTATAGTAGTTGTATCTAAACCTTGCAGTGTGGACCCGTTGACCAGATATAGTAATTCAAATTCAGGTAAAAAGTACATGAGATGGGTCCAGAGTCATTTTCCTTGCCTGTTTATAAGCAATTTTGTCAAATATAGACTGAAGATTGGAATAAACCCCCAAACCAACCACTTTCAATTCTATGCACAGCCTTCTGTGCATAAATGTCTGTTAATGTTAAATAAGTTGATTAATTAAAGCAAAGTAATATACGCAAAATCCTTTTAATAAAGTGGCGTCACTCCGCTGTCATATTTGCTGTGCAGGCTGTTGTTGTTGTTATCTCCTAAAAAAACCTGATATCCGATAATGGAAAAATGCATAAATATTGGGAAAAATATCAGGAAACAATTGTTTTTCACAGTGGCGGCCGGTGCCTCCTCTTCCGAGGGGCGCAAATTCAAAGTATGTGTTTCTATGGTTTTGTTCCTAATCTGTGGAATGATCTGCCGGTTGTGACAAGATCTGCTGACTCTGACTCTGTAGCAGTCTTTAAGAATCGACTAAAAACCCATCTCTTCCGCCAACATGTTGTTTTCTATTTTTCTAACTATATCTTTTGTCTTAAAAAAAAAAAAAAAACTACTAACCCGTGGCTATGTATACTGTGTTAGACTAGTTCTAGTGCACTTGTATTGCTGTTCTTCAGTTGATCTAATTGCTTCTATTGTTACCTCATTTGTAAATCCCATAAAAGCGTCTGCTAAATTACTAAAATGTAAATGTGTTCAGAGTGTCATGTCAAAATATATGTTCGATGCGTCATGTGAACCTATGTGTGTCATGTCAAAATACGTGCCCGCTGCACACGCGTTGAAAGGGTTTATGCTAAAAGAGAAGTTCACGTCAAAGTGTCAAAAAAGCAGTTGGATGTGTTACAGAGTATTTCTGTGCTGAATGCACTTTGCCAGGGTTTTTTCCGAATACTATTCCAGCTTACATATCAGGGGCAAGCCACACCTATCATTTATTTTTATGAGCACTTCCCCCGGAAAACACGCATGCACGTCAATCAGTGGGAGAGCGAGAACCAAGGACGCTAGAAGTCACAGGCATCACTTCACGCGACAGCTTTGTGACTTAACAAACGCTAATGGCAAAAAATATGAAAAAACAATGAGAACACAAAATATAAGACACAAGAAAAAAAGCCTTGCCATGGACACGAAAAACGTTCTATAGAAATTCATGCTGAGTGCCATGAAAAAGTAATTCGTGCTCAATAGCACGAAAAAAGCTGAATTTTGTGTCCATGAAAACGAATAAATGAATCAAATATTTTGTGACTATAACACGACTTCCCGTGATATTTGGTTGGCTGCAACGGTATAATTGTAGTGTGAGCCTGGCTAATAAGAGAGCATCCAGATGGAAATCCACAAGCCTGCTTACATATTTTCTATGGTAGTTTTATTCCTTGTTGTTCCACCACCTGGCTGTCTGTCAGCAGAGGATCTCGAAATTCTTGCCAATGCAAGCAGGATGTTTACAGAATTCTCTGTATAGCATTTTGTAACTATGCTTTGTTAAAGGTGACTTCTTTTTTTCTTTAGTTCAACACAAAAATGTTATATTAAAATGCCATCATGTTACTGCTTATGGATGTATCAATTGCTGTATAAGCTCAAATGATTAATAGTTTACTCACAAAAACATACCGATTCACTTCAGAAGATATACAGAACCTCATTGGTAATATAAGTGGTATGTGGTTCAGATGAAGAAAGTAAGTCTGAGATGGCATAAGGGCAAGTAAATAATATTCATATTTTGGTGAACAATTCATTTAAACTGTTGGAAAAAAGAGAAATCAATCAAATGTATATTTTTGTGTGTATAAACTGTACGATTTGATGAATTCTATTGGTTGTATAACTGAACAACAGAAGCATTTCAAGAGTTTCCTGTAACATATCACGATGCAGCTTTGCATGTAAACAACAAAAACATTATCAACTAAACCAATCACTACTGCACCACAATCAACTTTTCATTAATCTTCCATTCCTCAAAATGATGTAAACACTAACTGCCCTCTTGGTATTTTCTGAATTGCGTTTCTGCAGACCAAATCGTATTACTCCTGCCATGCTGTACACCTTGTCGGAATTGGTCTGTCACCTGAGATGCGACGGAAAATCGATGAAGAAGGCCGTGGCACATTTAGCAGACTGACTGAGCGTTCCATCTTCCCAACACAATGGGTTTTTCTCCCATCAGCCACCTTCGCAAAACTGAGCAGAGGGAGGATTTTTTTAACAGGCTAGAATAGGCACAGTTTTGTGCATATTCAAATGTGAGATTTTGAAGCTGGATTTAAGTGCAACTTCTGAAAATCATCCAATCAATCGATCGATCGATCGATCGATCGATCAATCAATCAATCAATCAATCAATCAATCAATCAATCAATCAATCAATCAATCAATCAATCAATCAAAACATTGATTTATTTGAGTTATCAAATGTCAAAGAGAAATAAAAAGTAATCCCTGGCTGTCATGATCAGTTGCTATTTAGTTTTAACCACTTTCACACAGTGCATTGATCACATAAAACTGAAAGCAAACCTGTCCCAAATTGTATCCCAGAATAGGGACCTAGTAAAAAAAAAATGCAAAGCATGGTTTCTTGAGAGAGGTAATATGCAAACTTCAACTTAATCGAAGTGAAAGTTGAAATACTCATTTAAAATGCACACTAATACCCATGCTGTCACAAGGTTGTAATTAAAGTGACCTTAATTACAGCAAGCCAACTTTATGTCAAACCTGTGTCACTACACGTCAGCATTGTGCATCTGTTATATCACTGCTTCTGATTTTGACACATGGCAGGTCAAAGAGTAAAAGAAACAGAGAAGGAACTAAACTATATTCACATCACGACCATTAGACATTTGAAACAACACGATAATAATTGCAATGAAAATCCAATTTAGCTCTGAATGATTGCAGGGTGCCTGCCCACCTCCTTAAATATTCTCTGCAACTATCCGGCTCTCAGAGCGGAGGAGGGTTACGGTTTGAGAGTAATTAGAGTTGAGAAAGTAAATTCGCTGGAGATGTAGCTCATGATTTAATTCTTCTCTGCCAGGTCTTCAGCACTACACAGCGATTAAAGTAAACAAACTAAGCTGTTGTGCGTTCACCTTTCTGCACCCCCACTTATTCAGAGGTATTCAATCAATACACCCCCATTAGAGACCCAGCCATGGGCAAAAATAAATTAATAAACAAAATCAGTATCACGTACAGCAGAATGTAGCTCACATTAACACATAAACTCTAGGGAAACTTCATGATAATAGACACTGATTCTATAAGAAAGGCTTTGTTTTAAAACGTAATGAGCTGCCTATATCAATATTGATTACCAAATAATTGAATTAACAATAAATACTAAAACAGTTCATCTTAAACTGTTTAGTTAAAAACAATTTTACATGATATTTTTGTGATCTGCATGGTATTTATGGTAACTTAACATAAATTTAGCAACATTCCTGTACAAGAAATAGTTTGTATGAGTTGATGTTAATGTAGAGTGTTACAAATCTGTCACATATGGATTTTTATTTCATTTAGGATGCTGATGTAGAAGCTATTTCTAGTTACATAAAAAAAAGTTTTACCCTTGCTGGGTAAATATTGGACAGAATACATATTGAGTTCACAGCGGTGTGTTCTGTCCAATATTTACCCAGCCAGCATGGGTTAAAAATAAAATTGCCATTTTTGAGTGTAGGCATCAGTGCAAGGCAAGTTATACAATTTTGTAACAGAGCCAGAGGTTTTATTACTTTTTTATATATTAAATCTATATAACTTTACAGCTTCATCCATAATGCAATGCACAAACAGGTTAGACAAATAATATTTATGGTACTATATTATAGTACCATAAAGCAGACAACACATCTAGGTATTTTATAACAATTTGTGGTTGTCTTGTACATCACAAATATTAAAATATATATATTCTAAATATATTCAATAGACAGTACAATTGAGAATTTTCTTTAAAAAATAAATAAATATAAATATAAATATATATATATATATATATATATATATATACAAATCACAAATATTAAAAGATATATATTCTAAATATATTCAATATACAGTACAATTGAGAATTTTCTTTGAGAAAAAAAAATTATATATATATATATATATATATATATATATATATATATATATATATATATATACACACACACATTTAAATATATATATATATATATATATATATATTTATAGGTTGGATAATAGTGATATTCTATACCAATTTGAACATTTAAATATACAATAGCATTGATTTAAATATTGTCTGCATGACTGCTCTGATTTAAAAGTTATGAGGCATCCTAAACTTTATATAATTCACCACTGTGTCTAGCATACTGCTTCATCCATAAACAATGCATACACATACTCCAACAGAATACATTCAATAGATATTTCTACGAAATGTCTTGAGAGTACTTCTTGCCATAGCCCAGAACACAAGCCGGCTGACTCGGTAAGCATTCAGTGGACTTGGCCTAAAGCCATAGCATTAATGAAAGCCTAGAAATCCTGAGTTTCACAGGGCTTCAAAGATGTAATGTGTTGGTGGGTGGGCATTGAGCTCTTTTATACAGTGGAGTGGGCATTCAGCAGGCATTTCGGAAATAAATAAAAAACGAGTTAAAGAACAACTTGTTGGTAAAAGATGCACGTGACCACACCACTGGCTACATCTTTATTCCTAAAGGGGACATTTTACAAGTCTGTAAAATAAATCTATGGTGTCCCCAGAGTACGTATGCGAAGTTTTAGTTTAAAATACCATATAGATAATCTATTATAATATGTTCAAATTGCCACTTTGTAGGTGTGAGCAGAAATGTGTCATTTTTGGGTGTGTCCTTTAAAACGCAAATAAGCTGATCTCTGTGCTACATGGCAGTGCCATGGTTGGATAGTGCAGATTAAGGGACGGTTTTATCCCCTTCTGACATCACAAGGGGAGCCAAATGACCTATTTTTTAAATGCTTGCAGAGCATACTGGGTTGATCTTTATCACATTTTCTAGGTTTATAGAAGCACTGGGGACCCAGTTATAGCACTTAAACATGGAAAAAGTCAGATTTTCCCCTTTAAAGAGCACCTATTATGGGATACACGTTTTTAAACATCCTTTTGTGTGTAAGTGTGCATTAGTACATGCTAACGATATTCAAAAAGTACATACCTCAAAGAAAACGATGACGCGAGTTATCGTCTCTAACGTTCGAGGACTACAAAAAACACTCGGATTGTAGGCAACAGTTTACTTCCTGGGATTAGTGACGTAGATAAGACCAACATTATCATAGTTCAGCCCTCTCTGCTTTGCTTGGGTACGCCCTCAAAGACGAGGGTGGGGTGGGGAGCGCCGAGTCAGAAGAGAGCTAAAATGGCGGAGGTTGGGAGTCCCTGCTTTGACTCTGTTTGCAAACTCTTGTTTCATTGTTTAAGCGATTAAATCTCTCGAGTAGACGCTGTCTCTTTAGATGCGAGGGCAAAATAGCACTTTATGGACTTCCACAGAGGACATCATGTTTAATACGGTTCCGGAAAAATCCAGTCAGAAGTTGTTCACGGAGTTTTCACAATAACTGCTTCTCATGAACCGAAGCTGGATTTGCACGACGTCTCCTCTTGAAAGTTGGATTACTGTGCACTTCTGGATCACAGACTGTAAGTATTCACGTTTATTATTTGCCTTTTACTGTACGTTACGAGATTAACATAATGTGCGTGTAGAGCTAAGCTTGCAAGCTAATTGTTTTGTGTTGTAATACTGTATTTCATAAACAACGTACCATATTTACACACGTGTATGTTGAATTATGCAGGCTTTCGTTTTTTTTATCGATGTTGGTTTAGACATGTTTACAAACTTGCTAAGTTGCTAAGATAAATACAAATACAAATGCCAGCTAAACTGTTACTGGTAAAATTTGTTCTCATGATCAAACTCAAGAAACTCTAAGTACAGATGATTTGTTTAAAGTTATATGTATTTTACTGTTGTATTTACTTGAAGCTTTCTTAGATTTTGAAACGAAGTAAACACGTAATGTGTGTTGCTAATGTTGGGCCATGTAATATGTAATACATTTACGTTTTAATGAATAGTCTAACGATTTATAGTCGTTGTACTCTATTGTTATAATATTTCTTTTTGACTGAATACATGTTTGTTTTATTTGTCTATATCCTAGATTCCCAGCTGGACACATCCTTCTACACTGTATGCAAACATGCAACATCATTACACACAGTACAAGGAGTCAGACTGGCATATGAGGAGCAAAGGTGTTTAACACATATTATGTATTTACCTAGTGAAACCACTACCAGTCTTAAATGTATAACTGATGATGACAAAGTTTTTTTTCTCTGCATAATAATAGGAACCCAGGCAGTAGCATCGTTTCACAATGTTTCCATCATCATCATCAGTGGATGCCTTTGCCGTCCGTAGCCTGAGATTTCAGATTTGCAGCAAAAAAAAAATTTTTTCTCATTTATTGGAATGCTGTGCAGGTATTTAAGTATTTTAGTAACTGTGTTAAATAAAGTAGTATTTACTTTTACAATAAATTAATTGCTTGTTTATATTTTACAGGTATTTGTACCTTGCAGCCATCCATTACAATGTCACCAAGCCGTAACAAAAGCAGGAGAGGGAAAGTACAAGGCTATGTTCCCAAAACACAAATGACATACCGTAAGCAGTAATGTTTTATTTCAAATACATTCATAATTAAAAACTTAATGTATGAAGCAGGGAAATAAATGATCAAAACAAAAGATTTATTGACTGCAATATTTCTACAGTTATGTGGAGGATGTGATCAGGCTTGTGTTTGATGAGGTATTTGAAGATAAGCTGAAGGAAACCCCGATTCCAATGGACCTGGCATCACAGTTTGAGAGACCTTCAAAGGAGGACGTGATTGCATGCCATCTTCAGTGCAGGGGTCGTCGAAAGCCAAAATTGTGACCGATCTGATCAGGAAGCTCCAAGCGTATCTGGAGAACAACACACGACAGGATGATAACCTTATAGTGTTGTCTTAGATAGCACCAGCTGACAAAGCTTTGATATGCCATTTATCTGAATAGATAGCTGTAAGAAATGAATTGAACAATTTTTGAAACAAGAGCACAATATGGTTACTAAAGTATGTTTATTTGTATATTGTTTAACATTTAAATATATATTTGTAATAAATAAAAAAAACTTTTGACTGACTATTATATTTTCTTTAAAGTTACATATTTTGTTCTTTTGGGTACTTTGTTACTATAATGATACTTTAGTGTTATTGGTTTAAAAATGTAATAAAACTTACTCTAGTCCTGCACCTCAAAGGCTTATAGTCGGTACAATAAATGTTCTGTGTGTAGGGATTTAGACAATTTGTGCAAAACCTGGATGATGAATCACGCAGGTAAGAGGCCCTGGAACATGTTGCATTCTCCTTAAAACCTAATAAGTAAAAACATAGCACTTATAAGTAAGCAGTTTTTCATAATAAACTTTACCATAGTGAAATAATGTAGAACATTCATTTCAATTAATACTTTCTTTGTGCTACATTTGGTGTTTCCATATAGTTTGCACAGTAATATAGTATGTAACAGTCTTTTATAATAAAGTTTACAATAGTAAAATAATGTTAATAAGTGAAATTGTTTTATAATCATTTCAACAAATACTTTCTATGTGCTACATTTGGTGTTTCCATATAGTTTGCACAGTAATATAGTATGTAAGCGGTCTTTTATAATAAAGTTTACTATAGTAAAATAATGTTAATAAGTGAAATAGTTTTATAATCATTTCAAATAAAACCTTCTATGTGCTACATTTGGTGTTTCCATATAGTTTGCAAAGTAATGTAGTACGTTATAATTACCTTTTGGATGTCTTTGCAACACATTTTCGTCTTCGTTTAGCATTCTGGCAGAGCTAAGGACACCTAAAAAAGTTAAATCCAATCGCGTTCATTGACGGAGATCGTTTATATCGTAACGGCCGTCTGAACTCTCTGGATCGAGCTTGAAGTGGTAAGGTCGTACAGACACCATCGTTTATAGAGAAATATAGCGCTTGTTTACGTTGCCTGTGACTCTCAGTCAGAACCGGAAAATCCACGCGTAGTCAGGGGCGTAACCTTTCAAACACACGCTGAACCCAGTTGACCAATAACAGTTGAGTAGTCATCTGACCAATCCGAATACACTAGACATTTTGGGAGGCGGAGACAGGAACTAAACCGAGCGTTTTCCAGACATGCAGAAATCGGTGAGGTATGTAAGCAATTTATAAGACTCACAGTGCATTAGTTCAAGTTTTAATAACATGTATGTACTATGGGATATTACAATAACGTGCTAACGTGCTAATTTATTAGCATAATTGGTGCTCTTTAAAAAGCTGTAGTGTTTCTGTAACTCATTACAACTGGAGAGGCTGATATCTTTTAAAGACTGCTTTTTTTTAAAACATACTAAATAAATCCACATAATTACACCTTTGATGAAGATTTACCAGTGCTTCAGTTGTATTTATATGTGGGAAGTATTAGTCTGTTCTTGTTCATTAGCACAAGGCTTGAAAAGGCTTCTCATAACTAGACTCTCCTCTGCATTACTTATTAAAAAGACCTTGACTCCGAAAGCGTGACTCAATTTCTATATTGCTGATTTGCTTCTGTGCTTCAGAATGATAGGACAATTATACTCCACAGCAGTACCAAAAAATAGTCAAAAGTTTCCTTCTGTAGATTAAGATGTGAAGAAGGCAGACTCAAAGCATCTCTTATAGTTTAACTACACAAGAAATAACGATCTTTAGTATACATTTTCTTCTCATAGAAAGCTTTCAAATGAGTTTTACATGCTATAGAATACCTGGAATATGATTATGGTGCTTTTATTTCCTTATTTGAGTTTGACAGCGTTGGTTCCTTTTTATTTTTATTTCATAGAAAAAAACAGTATGAAAATTCACATAAGGGCTAGAAAATTATAAATGTAACTTTTCTTTGATTGAACAGTTCCTTTAATGTAAAACACATGAACAGGGGTGAAACAGATCATATTTGGTCAGACAGTTATATGTCAGTACTTTACAATTAAAGGTGGAAATGACCTCCTTGGTCACTATCAGGGTCACGACTTACGACAGGGTCTGTCCCACTTGCTGCCACCAAACTGAAGTGTGAAAGTTTTCAAAGGCTGCACAAAAGTTGGCAAAGTTGTTAACAATGCAGCAAAGGCTGGTAATGCCTGCTCTTGGGTGTTAATGCTGATAGACACAGTTGCATGCACCAAATACTTTTGATTTTTAAATTACTATGTAAATGAAGTTAATGAATGTAAATCATTTGAAAAATCAGCAAGAGATATGCCAGCTTAATATGAATGAATATCTTCAGTAAACTGCTGATGCAGACATGGGTGGAATTCATTTTCATTAGCTTCATTGACCAAAGCAGATCAGCACAAAACAGATGAGCGCCCAGTGTAACAGAATAAGCTACATTTTTAAGATTTTACTACATAACTACGTTGGAGCATTGACACATTGGCAAAGATGGACCACTTTAGTGCCAGACTCTAAAAATGGCTGGGTTATTTTTGACCAATAATGGGTAAATATTGGACAGAACACATGCTGGGTTAAAAATGACCCAAGGTTGGGTTGTTGTTGCAACCATGGGGTATAGTAACCCAGCAGTTGGGTTAAAACAACCCAGCATTGAGTCAATTTTAACCCAGCGATGTGTTCTGTCCAATATTTACCTATTACAGGTCAAAAATAACCCAGCCATTTAGAGTGCATAAACATATATCTAATTCCCTCATGTCAAGTAGCAATGTTTCTTTAAATTATAAAATTTTTATTCATTATACAAAGGTGTTCCCAGAAGTCATGTGTAGGGTACAAGGAATTTCTGAGGTATATTCTTTCCCAGCAATAAAATATCATTGAGAGAAAGACCACAAAGATATAAAACACACACATATGAAGCGTTCCTGTAGCTCAACTGGTAGCACACTAGCAAGGTAAAGGTAATGGGCTTGATCCTGAAGGATCCTCCCTTAGATCCTCACGTGCAGAATTTTTATTGTGGTTTTTTAGTTTATTTCTAATCATTTATTTACATAATCATTTTATAATCATTAGTTATCCATATAATTGTTTATTTGATTATTCAATATTATTTGTATTATTATCCATTTCATTATTATCATTTTTATAATTATATTTCTATATATTATTATACTGTTCATTCATTCATTCATTATTTTTCTATATTTCATATGTCTTAATTGGTGGTTCAGTTTCATAGAGCTGTTTTGTCTGTGTGTAAACAAAGATAGATAAAAAGAATGTTTATGGAAGCCCAATGTCTAAGGGATGTTGCAGCAGAGCAATTTGGATATAACCGTGCATGCTGTATTCCTGGGGTAGACGAGATTTGAACATTGAGACATATGCAAGTGAAACGACTGTCCATCAATAAAACTCTGTTCTATTTTATCATCTAAACCTTCGTCTCACGCCTCTGTTTATGCTCTCCTTTGGCAACGATTAATCAACCTTTTAACTTACAGATGCCTGTTAAACAAGTAAACTTATATTCGTTTTTTATTTTGTCTGTGGTATGGAGACCAGATCTAACAATCCCAAAGAACACACATACTGTAGAAGAATGCACTGTAAATTGCTTTATAGCATCTGCCAAATAAGATGCACATTTAAACACATGTATTGTGCTTAATTCAATTATTGTGCTTGATTGTTATAGAGCAATATATTCTGAAGCTGTCAATATAGTTGAGGAGAGGTTTGTAAACTGTGGTTTCCCTCTTCGCCACACCTCTCCTGTTAAAGGGGCCATGACATGAAAATCTGACTTTTTCCATGTTTAAGTGCTATGATTGGGTCCCTAGTGATGCTATCAACCTAGAAATTTTGAAAAAGATCAACCCAGTAACTTAGTTTTGGTAAACCATTCTCTACAAGCACATGAAAAAATAGGTCGTTGAAATTTGGCTCTCCTTATGATGTCATAAGGAGCTCTTATTATAATAATCCAAACCCTTAATCCAACCACAGCACTGCCATTTAGTGCAGAGAGAAAATAATTCACAGAACAATTGAGTTTCAATTTCAACAAACCACCATCATTGTGATCAGTGTTTTCACTTGATCTGCACATGTGCATTTTAGAGGACACACCCAAAACAGCACATTTTTGCACACACCTACAAAGTGGCAATTTTAACATGCTATAATAAATTATTTATATGGTATTTTGAGCTAAAACTTCACACATGTGCTCTGGGGACACCAAAGATGTATTTGACATCTTAAAAAAGCCCTATGACATGGGCCCTTTAAACAGACCCCAGCATCTCTAGTGTAAAGAAGAGTAATGCTCAGAGACAAGATTGATTATTGTGGACAGACTCACCCATGATCCCCAGGCAACCTAAGGGAAAACTCTACACGGTTTACTTTTGTTAGGCCAATGAGCGAAAGTCTGCACTACTGAAACTCTGGTCCGTCTCAGGCACTGCTGTTCTTTAATCGATCCAAGGAATGCATGTTCATGGATACACGCCAAACTCAAACTCACTCTAATATCATTAAAAGTAGGAAATCAGAGGGAATGTGCAGGTAAATAAAACCCAAAATGACCTGCTGTCCAAAGGCAATTTAATTTAACAGCATAGACAGATTGTGGATCTGGTTTAGAAAGCTTATTAAGAGCTTATAAAAGTCCTGTAGAGCAGAACGTTTTAGAACTCTCCAAAGACAAACCTTGACACTTTCAATTTTTTTAAAAGATTTCTAATACACATCCTATAAATTCCAACATGCAGTCTGTACAAGTGGCACATGACAACGTTATAATGTATTCACAGTACCAGTAGTGCTCAATCTTGTTCATCTGATATCTTTGGTTTCATTCACACACAATATTTCATCCTACTGTAGGTAATGCTCTTCCCTGACTCTGTTGTCTCCCTTGTAAAAAAGTACATAGTCTGGCAAAGGTGAAATAACAACAGAATATAGTTTTAATAAAAATCAGCCCTTGGATATAAAGTGCTTATAGTTGAATAAACTGAAATAAATGACTAAATGTAAATGTCACAATCCCAGTCTGTTCTTCTACCTGTCATCTTCCTCCGGAACTACATTTCCCATCATCCTCCTCACTCCCTCACCTGAAATGTGCTAATCATCATCCTCACATGCCAACAATTACCCTCATCATCTCTAGCCTACAAGTGCTGTGTCCGAAACCGCCTACTTCATACTATACAGTATGCTAAATGCAGTAGGCGAGGGGAGTAGTATGTCCGAAAAACATAGTATTCGAAAACAGTATGCAAAAAGTACCCGGATGACCTACTACTTCCGGTTAGATTTTGCAGTCTGCATACGACGTCCGAATCTCATTCATACTACCAGGATTCATACTATACAGTACCTACTGTTTTAACGGCAAGTAAGTAGGTACTTCATCTTATTCAGTACTTACTATACAGTATGCTGTTTCGGACGCAGCCAAGTTCTTTTTATAGAAAACCTGTTTTCCCCTTCATTGTTCGCTAGCATCATTGCATCGGCAATATTAAGTGATCATTTACCAGTCTTCCTCATTATCCTGTTTATTGTTTTATCTATATTAAAGAGCTTATAGCTGTTTTCTTAGAGCCCTTTTCACACAGACATACAGAAAATACACAGATTGCATCTGGGATTTGTCCAGGATTGTTAGATTTTTTTGTTTATTCACGCTCCCAATGATTTGCCGGAATCTGTATGTGCGTTCACACAGATCCCGTAAAGACATGTGATGTCCTGTACTTGGTAGTTTTTTTCTCCGCAGCATCTGAGGTTTGCTTATTATCGGTTATTTCTATCTCCAGAAACCACCCGCCTGCATCTCAGGTCCTCCTTCTGGAAGCAATCCCAAAACATTCCCCAAACATAACGGGATGTGTTTGCATTCACACAGAAGCCTGTCTGCCAATTTTATGGGTATTTTCTGCAACTAAAGTCCTGTGTGAATGAGGTTCTAGTCTCCTTGTCTTTTTCCGGTCACACACCATGACAGTTAACTTTTATTTGTGTGCAAACAAAAGAAGATTAAGAGCCTTTAGTCCTTTTTTACACAGACATTACGAAAAATACCCAGAAAATGAATCTGGATTTGTATTTTTTATTCATTCACACTGCCAATGATTTTCCAGTAAAGACACATGATGTGTTTAAAGTCCTGCACTTGGAATTTTTTTCTCGGTAGCATCTGAGCTTGCTTAATATTTGTTATTTCTCTCTTCAGAAACCCCTTTCATGCATTTTTGTTTATGATAAGACTATAAAGGAGCGCATAATGTGCCGTTCTAGTATGATCTCAGCTTCAGAATGGATATTTGACGAGCTTCCCGATCTCTGCTTCAGTCCAGTTTGCAGACATTTCTCATCTTGATTGCTAATGTGCATTTAAACCTCCCATTTTAAAGAGTGGAGCAATATATATTTTTTGCAATGACGTGCAGTCTTTTCTGTTTAGTATAAGCTCATATGAGTGCTTGATGTGCTATTCTTTTATGATGTGAGTCTTTAACACAGACAGTCGGCTATAGGCAGCTCCATGGCAACAACAAGGACTCATTGTCTTAATTCAAACTGAATTTGAGTGGTAGGTTTTATTATACTAGCTTAATGTGTGTCTATGTGCAGATCTGTAACATTTTAGATAGAGTAAGATGGTTAATATTTACCTTAGCAATACTGCAGCAGCACTTTAAATTTTGAATTATTATTATTGTTTTCTGAAAAATTAAGTTTAGTCTCTGCGGGCTAAGTTTAGTCTTTATTGTTGTTATTTTCAATAGGGTCTTTGAAAAGCTTCTCTACGAGAAACAAACCTATTACACCACCTAAAGTAGATGCCCTGCAGTGAAACAAAAATTTTTTTATCATTGCTTGTCAAAAACAATTACATTAATCACAGCTTTTGTGTGCACGAATGGGTTTGTTGTGGGTGAGCAGGTATAAGCTTGGTAGGGACATGATACTCTTTCATGGTTATTGTACTCTCCAGTAATGATGGTGGCATCATACTTCCAAACTCATACAATAATCTTTAATTAGAAACTGATCTCAGATTAATGTAAAAATGACATATCACTGATGGGTTTGACAGTGCTTGTAGCCAGATGGTCTGGGTCAGATCTGGGAGGTTGGGGTTGGAGTTTTGCCTGATCCAGACTGAGTACTCTGGTCCAAAGAGCTGCTTCACGCCAGCGTGCCCCCGCCCTCACACAGGATTAAACTCTGATTGGATAGATCAGGGGATTATGGTGGCTAGTAAGAAAAACTAGTAAACACCTGAGCAGATGGACTGACAGAAGCTCCTAAATGTTATTAAATGAGATATTATGCAAACATGGAAAATAAACCCCAAAGCTGCAAAGTAAAACTGTTACTACATTTTAAACCTCTTCCTATACTTTTTTACCTCAGAGAATTTAATGAGAAGTGTACAAGTTTATATTTAAATCTCAGACATTTGTTGGCAGACTTTCCTGAAAACAGTCTGAGGCCTTGCATAAACTCAAAGGAGGATTAGGGCCAAGCTAAAATAAAAACATCTTGAGATTAAAGTCATTATAATGCAAGATATAACTAGTAGTTTTCAAGAAAAATTTGAAAATAAGTAAAATTACGTGAATAAAGACATCATTTTTTACATTAATGTAAAAATATGACATTATTATCAAACTATTACGACTATATTCCCGAAACCTCACTGGGTTGTAATTTAACCTGGGTTGTTTCAACCCAAAACCCTGGGTTGTTTTAACCCATTTTTTCGGGTCAAATACAAAATTTTCTGGGTTAATTTCAACCCAGCTGGTGGGCTTGTCCTCTTTTTGACCTATAACCCAGCATTTTTTTTTGAGTTTTTTTTATTCTCGATCATTATCTTGACTTTATTCTCGATATATTACAACTTCATTTGCATACTTTTATTTATTTTGACCTTTTCTTATAAAACTACACTCTAAAAATAGCTGGGTTATTTCTGACCCATAATGGTTAAATTTAGGACAGAACACATGCTGGGTTAAAAATTCCCCCGTGCTGGGTAAAATAATTACCCAATGTTGGGTTGATGTTATGCAACCATGGAGTAATAACCCAGCAATTGGTTAAAACAACCCAGCATTGGGTCAATCTGTCCAATATTAACCCATTATGGGTCAAAAATAAGCCAGCCATTTTTAGAGTGTACAGTACTAATTAAGTCTCGCATCTGATGTTGATTTTGGGTCAGCTCTTGGTTTGTTTGTGCATTCTCTATTCTGGTTAAAGTGCCCATATATGACTTCTGCTGTATGTCCTGCACTAAAATTGCCCATAAAAGAAATAAAGCAAGATTGTTACGTTTGAATTGAGGGGTAACCTTCCAATTTCTCAGATGAAGCCAATACGGAAGCGACTTAAACTGCAATTCCTTGACTGGCCGCTTAAGGCTGGCTCCAAAAGGGAGTCAATTCCCATAGACCTCCATGTTAAAATGCCCCACTTTACAGTAGAAAATATGTTTACACCCTGGTACAAAAATTATATATGTTATAAATGTGTGTTTAATACTGTAAAATACCCTCGATGTTACAGTCACTGACCTTGCCGTCCAAAATGAAAGACAACATTCCAACTTGAACCCAGTGAGCGAGCGGTCTCTTTACTACCGCGTGGTTTTATACATCTTGCCGCTGATTGGGACGACATTTCTGACACACCCACCAAACAAGAGAAAACGCTTCTAAAACCTGTTGCATTCCGTTGCACACCGTTTCAAGGAAACATGTCGTTCAACCCTGGAAACCGTAGCAAAACGTTGCGCACCGGTGTGAGATTGAACGTGCCCCAGCTGTCTCGCCTCTTTACCCATTTTCGGATATCTGCGAGTGATGCGTGCGACAAGATTGCGATGACAGGCACCGCCTACTTTAAGCTTCAAAAATGCTATTCACAAACCAATGGATTACATCATGGACACAACATATGAACATTGACGAAGTGCATTCGGCCCAGAAATATTCATACGTCGAACTGCTTTTTTGACACTTTCCTTATATTTAGCATGAGGAATCTAATGTTTAATCAGTCAGAATGCATCAAATAGCTTTAACCCCACAATCCTGTAGGTGAATATTCAGGGCTCGCAAAATTTTAAAATCACTGGTAGCCCTTCGGGCAGACACTCTTTAATTTTTTGTAGCCCAAAATGAATATAAGTAGCCAGAATAAAAAAATACACTGTTTAATGTAGAATATTGATAAATCCTGGATTTCCATGTAAGCCAACTATTCCTGCCCATCCAAGACTTAAAGCAGATATTTATTAAAAAGGAATAAACATTTAATTCCCTTTAGGTTAACAGATCTTATTTTCGCTAGAATGATGTAAGACTCTGAGGTAAAACGAAATGACGAACACACATTCTATTCGCTTTAGGTAAACTTATCTTACCACTGCTGTTTAGTCACCTATCAGCTTGTAAAAGCATATACTCTCAATAGCCTAGACGTGTCAAATCAGTCCTTCTCACATATTTAAGTTACTAACTGAAGAAAGAAAAAAGAAACGCTAAAACAATGTTAGTCTATGAGGTAAAAAATGAAATGACGCTATTTTATTAAATGACTTGAGTTCGCGCTTTTTTGCTTAGCACAAAGCAAGCAGGTGCTTGTGAAGAGCAAAGCCTGGAGAAGCAAGCATACAGTATCATACATGCACATTAAAGAGCACCTATTATGAGATACACGTTTTTAAACATCCTTTTGTGTGTAAGTGTGTATTAGTACATGCTAACGATATTCAAAAAGTACATACCTCAAAGAAAACGATGACGCTAGTTATCGTCTCTAATGTTCGAGGACTACAAAAAACACTCGGATTGTAGGCAACAGTTTACTTCCTGGGATTAGTGACGTAGATAAGACCAACATTATCATAGTTCAGCCCTCTCTGCTTTGCCTGGGTACGCCCTCAAAGACGGGGGTGGGGAGCGCCGAGTCAGAAGAGAGCTAAAATGGCGGAGGTTGGGAGTCCCTGCTTTGACTCTGTTTGCAAACTCTTGTTTCATCGTTTAAGCGATTAAATCTCTCGAGTAGACGCTGTCTCTTTAGATGCGAGGGCAAAATAGCACTTTATGGACTTCCACAGAGGACATCATGTTTAATACGGTTCCGGAAAAATCCAGTCAGAAGTTGTTCACGGAGTTTTCACAATAACTGCTTCTCATGAACCGAAGTTAGATTACTGTGCACTTCTGGATCACAGGCTGTAAGTATTCACGTTTATTATTTGCCTTTTACTGTACGTTACGTAACCGGTAACCGGAGATTAACATAATGTGCGTGTGGAGCTAAGCTTGCAAGCTAATTGTTTTGTGTTGTAATACTGTATTTCATAAAACAACGTACCATATTTACACACGTGTATGTTGAATTATGCAGACTATCGTTTTTTTTTATCGATGTTGGTTTAGACATGTTTACAAACTTGCTAAGTTGCTAAGCTAAATACAAATACAAATACCAACTCAATGATCAAACTCAAGAAACTCTAAGTACAGATGATTTGTTTAAAGTTATATGTATTTTACTGTTGTATTTACTTGAAGCTTTCTTAGATTTTGAAACGAAGTAAACACGTAATGTGTGTTGCTAATGTTGGGCCATGTAACATGTAATACATTTACGTTTTAATGAATAGTCTAACGAGTTATAGTCGTTGTACTCTATTGTTATAATATGTCTTTTTGACTGAATACATGTTTGTTTTATTTGTCTATATCCTAGATTTGCAGCAGGACACATCCTTCTACACTGTATGCAAACATGCAACATCATTACACACAGTAAAAGGAGTCAGACTGGCATATGAGGAGCAAAGGTGTGTAACACACATGATGTATTTAGCTAGTTAAACCACTACCAGTCTTAAATGTATAACTGATGATGACAAAGTTTTTTTCTCTGCATAATAATAGGAACCCAGGCAGTAGCATCGTTTCACAATGTTTCCATCACCATCATCAGTGGATGCCTTTGCCGTCCGTAGCCTGAGATTTCAGATTTGCAGCAAAAAAAAATTGATTTTCTCATTTATTGGAATGCTGTGCAGGTATTTAAGTATTTTAGTAACTGTGTTAAATAAAGTAGTATTTACTTTTACAATAAATTAATTGCTTGTTTATATTTTTACAGGTTGTACCTTGCAGCCATCCATTACAATGTCACCAAGCCGTAACAAAAGCAGGAGAGGGAAAGTACAAGGCTATGTTCCCAAAACACACAAATGACATACCGTAAGCAGTAATGTTTTATTTCAAATACATTCATAATTAAAAACTTAATGTATGAAGCAGGGAAATAAATGATCAAAACAAAAGATTTATTGACTGCAATATTTCTACAGTTATGTGGAGGATGTGATCAGGCTTGTGTTTGATGAGGTATTTGAAGATAAGTTGAAGGAAACCCCGATTCCAATGGACCTGGCATCACAGTTTGAGAGACCATCAAATGAGGACGTGATTGCATGCCATCTTCAGTGCAGGGGTCGTCGAAAGCCAAAATTGTGACCGATCTGATCAGGAAGCTCCAAGCATATCTGGAGAACAACACACGACAGGATGATAACCTTATAGTGTCATCTTAAATAGCACCAGCTGACAAAGCTTTGATATGCCATTTATCTGAATAGATAGCTGTAAGAAATTAATTGAACAATTTTTGAAAGAAGAGCACAATATGGTTACTAAAGTATGTTTATTTGTATATTGTTTAACATTTAAATATATATTTGTAATAAATAAAAAAACTTTTGACTGACTATTATATTTTCTTAAAAGTTACATATTTTGTTCTTTTGGGTACTTTGTTACTATAATGATACTTAAGTGTTATTGGTTTAAAAATGTAATAAAACTTACTCTAGTCCTGCATCTCAAAGGCTTATAGTCGGTACAATAAATGTTCTGTGTGTAGGGATTTAGACAATTTGTGCAAAACCTGGATGATGAATCACGCAGGTAAGAGGCCCTGGAACATGTTGCATTCTCCTTAAAACCTAATAAGTAAAAACATAGCACTTATAAGTAAGCAGTCTTTCATAATAAAGTTTACCATACTGAAATAATGTAGAACATTCATTTCAATTAATACTTTCTTTGTGCTACATTTGGTGTTTCCATATAGTTTGCACAGTGATATAGTATGTAAGCAGTCTTTTATAATAAAGTTTACTATAGTAAAAAAATGTTAACAAATGAAATGGTTTTATAATCATTTCAATAAATACTTTCTATGTGCTACATTTGGTGTTTCCATATAGTTTGCGCAGTAATATAGTATGTAAGCAGTCTTTTATAATAAAGTTTACTATAGTAAAATAATGTTAACAAGTGAAATAGTTTTATAATCATTTCAAAAAATACTTTCTATGTGCTACATTTGGTGTTTCCATATAGTTTGCAAAGTAATGTAGTACGTTATAATTACCTTTTGGATGTCTTTGCAACACATTTTCGTCTTCGTTTAGCATTCTGGCAGAGCTAAGGACACCTAAAAAAGTTAAATCCAATCGCGTTCATTGACGGAGATCGTTTACATCGTAACGGCCTTCTGAACTCTCTGGATCGAGCTCGAAGTGGTAAGGCAGTACAGACACCATCGTTTATAGAGAAATATAACGCTTGTTTACGTTGCCTGTGACTCTCTGTCAGAACCGGAAAACCCATGCGTAGTCAGGGGCGTAACCTTTGAAACACACGCCAAACCCAGTTGACCAATAACAGTTGAGTAGTCATCTGACCAATCCGAATACACTAGACATTTTGGGAGGCGGAGACAGGAACTAAATCCGAGCGTTTTCCAGACAGGCAGAAATCGGTGAGGTATGTAAGCAATTTATAAGACTCACAGTGCATTAGTTCAAGTTTTAATAACATGTATGTACTATGGGATATTACAATAACGTGCTAACGTGCTAATTTATTAGCATAATTGGTGCTCTTTAAAGGATGGGTTTATTTTTGCTTTCACTTCATTTCCTGACAGTTTCACTTTCAGTTTGTTACGTGAAGATAATGACAAGAGGACGCCGAAATACATGCAATATAATGACCTAACTAAATCTGAGACAAAGCAAAAACATTAAAATATTATTTCCTCCCCAAGATAGCCCGGAGGGCAGGGTAGAGATACATTTTGCTAGCCCGACAGGAATTCACAATAGCCCCGGGACGTCGGGCTAGCGATTTTGCGAGCCCTGATATTGTCTGCCACAACCTTACATACATTTAGAAGTAGATATTAGACAGATTAGCAAAGCTTCAGCTAATCCAAACATACGTGACAATGACAAATATCTGTTCCAACAAAGTCTATCATACCGGAAGAAAGCTATTTGTTTTAAGCTAACTTTTAGTATTCACATTTATCTCAATGGCAGATGCTTGACTGGAACAGCACTTTTGAAAATAGACAAATTGAATTCTTCCCTCTTACTGTATCTCATAGTTCACTGTTTTTGAGCCAATAGGCCATAAATGCCTTCTGCAGGATTTAGAAAACTTGGCCAATACCAAACCAGCCAAGCAAGTTCAGAGAATGAATGGATTTTGTCACATCACACTGTTACTTGTTGATACCGTTTAAGCTCCCGTCATGCTCTTAAAAACGTAAACATTATTAACATCGCTACTTCTGTTACTGCCCAACACAGAAAACTATGAGAGGACACTAACGCAATGTTTCCGAGAGAAACACTTTGAGCCATTAGAATGCCAGTCACGCTGCGTTTCCCACCAGCCAAAAGAGAGAATTTTACAGATCACCCTGAAATATATACAACTCTCCTCTGAATAGAGGTGATGCACCCAGCTGCACTGATAATAACCTCAATCTCCCTCAATAGAACTTGGTCAGAACGTAATGTTCCCTTAAGAGTAATATAACAGGATTATAAGACTGTTCCTTATTAAATGAAGACAGTTGGTGTCATAACTTATCAAGCACTTTCTTACAGTACGTCCTTTCAAGTGTCACAGTGATGGATGAGCTCTCAATAAAGCTTGATTCATTACACAATCTCCCTTGGCTTGCATTGTAAAGACTCACTGCTTCTTAGGAAATTTGCTAAGCACATTTTATCAGCATCATCATTTGCCTCCAATGAAGTTACTTTCTATGGCAAATAAAAGCATAATACTCTTGTGTAACAGAGCAGAAACACCCTCAGAATATCCCTCAAAGACTTTTCATCTTTCTGTCTATATTGAGATTGCACAAATCAGATAAGATTGCACAGTTCTGATTTAATGTGGGGGAACACAGCATGAATCAAGCACATCATTTATTTAGATGTTAACATACGTATGCTTTTGGTAGTTGCTGCAAGTTCAGTAGCTCTGTCTTTGTAGCGTTTACTTTTATTTGTTTCACTTTACTAGTCACTAGTCGTTTATCTATCTATTCATCCTCAATTTCAACCTTTAAAAAATATACCTTTGCACCTAAATGGTGCATATTAGTAGCCTGGCTCCACCCTCCTACGTGCTTCCGCTTAATTTTCATTTCGCTTCAGCAGTACGTCTGGGATGGCTCTATAGAGTTTCGTTTTCTCCTGCAAAAATCTGCAGGACCAATCAGCGAACAGATGGGGGTGGCTAAGAACGATGACGTTGAGGTCGTGCGTCAGTTTGAGTTGTAGTTCAGTAATGGCAGTGGAGAAAGACGTGAGAAAAGCTATTCGGTCCGTTGTTGCAAAACTGCCGAATTTACAGAAGTTAAAGCCAGAGCAAGAACCAGGTTTGCTAAATTTTGTTTGTCTGATTATTCTGACTTGTTGTTTCCGGACGGTTTCGGTGCATGATAT
Source organism: Paramisgurnus dabryanus (assembly GCF_030506205.2). Lineage (NCBI taxonomy): Eukaryota > Metazoa > Chordata > Actinopteri > Cypriniformes > Cobitidae > Paramisgurnus > Paramisgurnus dabryanus. Next base: position 20,287,434 of record NC_133342.1, on the reverse strand, counting down.
ATGTCACGACCACACGTTAGCGATTGGCTTTGGCAGATCCTCAGTGACTCTGGGCAGATCCAATAGTTTTAAACTTCAACAGAGGACCCTCCTTAACGCAAATAACGCTTTGCAATGGAGCGTGGCCAGACTCTCTGTACAAATGAAATGAATGTAGGAGAGTCTGGTTGGACCAGGCTAGCATATTAGTACCTGGCAGGTAGGGGAGAGCAGGGGCGAAAGAACCATTTTTCAGAAAAACTTAATTTTGAAAGATAACGTTTTAGACAGAGATCATATTTTTGCTGTGGTCAGTAACTCACAAGTGTGGTCTATCAATACCAGGGGGAATTTTGAAAAACATGTAAAACGACTTCTGTATAATTTCACTTTAAACATAAGTAGTGAATTGTTACTTTTGACCCCACCTGCAGGGAAGAATGTAACACACAGCTGGGTCAAAAATAAAACAACAAAACAAGATAGATTTTTGTGTTACTCATGTTTTTATTAAATATACATGACTATGATCTTGTAAATATGTAACTGCAACCTGTTTTTAATCATTTATCTTTGTAAAAAATAATGAAATTACATTTTTATTTTAAATTTCAGTTTTATCAAATGTTTTTAAAAAACCACCAACAGTACAAACTTAAAGGTGCAGTGTGTAAATTTTAGCGGCATCTAGTGGTGAGGTTGTGAATTGCAACCAATGGCTAAGTCCACTGCTCACCCCTTGCTTAGAGAAGCTACAGTAGCCGTCACCGGATAAACATGTCATCAACAGAGACAAATTAGTAAAAACAATTGTCCATTAAGGGCTTCTGTAGAAACATGGCAGCACAAAATTGCGACTTCCACGTAAGGGGACCCTCTGTGTATGTAGATAAAAATGTCCCATTCTAAGGTAATAAAAACATAATGGTTCATTATTAAAATGTCTTTATACACCCCTGATAATATAGTTTTGTATATTATTTTAAATTTTTTTAAATAAAACCTTTTAAAAATTACACACTGCACCTTTAAATTGTTGAGAATAAAACATTTTTTAATAGTTTGAACAATATTTAAATGAAATTAAACCAAATTATAATTAATAATATTAATTTTCAACATATACAATAGTATTAGCAGCTGGACAAAAGTAACAAGTGTGTTCACATTTAAACTTGATTTACTTTTATTTTGAAAAACTCTGAGAAGTCAAACTTCATGATGTGTTAGAGCACTAAATAACCTGTAGATTGATCAGTATTGTAACACATGAATCGAGAAACACAACGCGTTATATGAAAAAATGACCACTTTTGGAATTTACTTATCATGGTTGAAAACACCTTTCTAGATCTACACACAGAAAACGGTGAGTAAATAACGGGGTATTTGTCAGCTCTGTCAATGGTTTGTGTGTTAAAGATGCTGTCATAGTTTGGGATGCAAATGTTATCAGGGCTGGGAGAAAATCTCCCCTACCTATTGGTACATCAAATAAACATGTGTACCTGCAGTGTTGGGGAAAGTTACTTTAAAAAGTAATGTATTACAATATTAAGTTTCTCCCCAAAAAAGTAACTAATAGCTAATTGCAAGTAATTAATACTTACTTTACCTTTAAGTTACTTTTTCTTACTTGGCTGAGGCTTGATCTCGTTTTTTAATACTGAGAAGTTCTACATTCAAACATTTCATATTTCCATCGCAAAAATGTGATCTCAATTTCTGACTCAAACTGTTTCCAATCAGGGGCGCGCATCCATAGAGTTTGCATAATTCTTCATGACTACGTTCAGTTTAATTCAGTAAATTAAAAAAAAAAAAAACTAATTAATTAAACTGAAAAGTAACTTTACTTCTTTAAAACTAAATAATGTTGTGAGCCCCTTTACATCAACACCACTTGAATCAATATGCTACTACTTGCACAATTAACAGACGGTCGTCGTGAATTCACAAAGAAAGATGATGTTTTGTTGGTCCTGGATCAACGTTTTAAATCAAAGATATCCCTTACCTCAAATCCTAACCATTTTTAATAGTGTGAGATAATTGTTTGAGAAGAATTTTTTTAAAAAGTCCCCAACCCAATCCTAAATCTGCAGTCTAATTGGTTCATGAAAATGTTGATCCAGGACCAACAATGGTGTTGATCCAGGATCAAATCCTACTTGGTGAAATCATGTTCACCATTATGGTTCAAACTAGGGCTGGGCGATATGACTCAAAAAATTATCGAGAAAATGTTTTCCATATCAGTCGATATCGATAATTATCATGATAAATAACAAATCTTTACTCCTGTCAAATTTAAAGGCAGATTTTTGCTCCTGAATGAAAATTGTAAAAACCAGACAGTTAATAATGGTTTTAAACTACTTTTTATTCAGAACATGACAAATACAAAAACTAAAATCTTGTTTTAATGCATCTGTATTAAATGTAAATCTATTTGTTATGAAATCAACACTTTCTGACACAAAAGCAGCAGACTACTGTCCCTTTAAGACCCAAGACAGACTGCTTTAAGTTTCAATATACTGAGTAACAGCTGTTTATGTTCACTTAAACAAGAAAGAAAACTTAGTTCAGTGATCACGCGTGTGTTATACATATACGAGCTATACACGCTGATAAATGGATGTCAAGGGTGTCACTTTGCTGTGGGAGCGCACATACCCAAACACTATATTCACAGCAGTGGTGGATCTGCTGCTTTTCGTCAGTTTCCTGAATTTGTGAATGTCCTGTAAATATACTTTTAAAGCTGGGCGGACGTGTGCGTGCGCAAGGCGGACGCTGAATGAAAGTAAAGTATACTGCACGCACCTGTGTCTGCTGTGTTTGACGAACCCTGTTTGCGCGTCCAACATTACACACAAGAAAATGTTTCCGCGCATTTGGATTCCGTGATTCCGTCCGCGTTATCCGCATCGCGAAAATCATAGGTCTCTACTAATAAATAAATAACTTGCCTCATCTTCCACTCCTTCAAGTCTGACTGTCACTGTGATTGTAAACCAAGAGCGCGTGCCGCATCCGGAAGTGCTCGCGCAACATTACGCACAGTGCTTAAACATTATCGATCACTTATCGAACTGTCCTTATCGTTTTATCGAAAAAGTTTATATCGGTAAAATTATCGTTATCGAATTATCGCCCAGCCCTAGTTCAAACATGCATTTCTTAATGCGATGTGCAGCTTGGACTGGTATACCACAATGAAGCAGACTCTCTGTCTGTTATAAAAGCTTAAAAAATAAATAACTATAAATCATTCATCCTTCATTGAGATTCAGATTGAAGCTCCAGTATTCAACCTGCAGTATTAGGTGTAGTTTGTTGTGGAGTAGTTATATCTGTCCATCTTTCTGCACCTCGAGGGGTTTTTGAAGTCGAATTTACATTCTTCTGCAATACAATACTATAGCAATGCTACCAGCTTCAGTCCACACAGTAATTCAGTTATAGATTCAATCAGCAAACAGTAATGATTATTTGTACAGAAATGCTTGAATCAGTATTTGTGGCTTGTGCACGGTGTCAACTTTGACAAATTCCGCAGTGACTTTTTCTGTAATAATTACTCTATATTTTAAACACTACAGCAGATGATGAAAGCACAGATTCGGTCATGACAGATGTGGCTGGGAAATATCACAAAGAATATTTGATAACAGTTGTGGGGGCATGCGGGCGACAAAGATCATCATAAATGTGTCAAATATTCTAATGTTTTTACTTTAGTCATACAAAGTTATAAGACGAATGCACCTACACATACTGAGGGTTTCAATAGTGCCTCTGAACTTTATGTTTATGCAAGTTCAATTTCTGTCTAGAGCAAAGCTGAGAAATAGCTACATTTTAATTGAAAATATTTTCCAGATCTTCCTTTCCTTAACACACCTTAGTCGACCTTACTGATGTGAAAATATCTAAAGATTATTACCAACTAATAACACCAGATGGATTGTCTTTCTTTAGTTTACAAAGACTATCAAGTTTAATCTCTCACTGAGTGGTGATCAATAAACAATGCAGCAGACAACACTGCCATATCACTGTAAATCTAAGACAGTATACTGTTATTAGTTTTCAGAACAATGTTTTCTGCCCATGACAAAGCAGTTCGTAGAAAGAGTAAAAGTATGGAAAATCCAATCAAGTTGTATGTCTTGCATTCTGTATTTATGGCATCGATTACATTTTTACATTTTAATCAGTCAATATAAAGAGTGTGAAAATTTACATTTTGCAAAGGTGAAAGAGGTTTATCATCCAATAATATTATATTATAAAGCCCTATAATATTTCTCCTATAAAATACTCATATCAATATAATAAAAGTGTATACAAACTATCTTATTTATGGTGAAGTGATAAGCAGTTATGGATATTTACTAGAAATAGAGTTGTACATGACTATGAATATATAGTATGTTGGAACAGCTTAAAAAAACTTTCTGTAGCCTACTTTTGTAATATTACAAAATATCCTAAATATTGCTGAAAAAGACCAACATGACTTTCTATTCTGGTCTCGACAAGTTTAGGCTGATTTTATGGGGGTCTTACTGATGGGCCAACATTTGGTAGAAGATTTAACTAGTGAGGCTTTTCAACCAGAAAGGTATAATTCCTCATCCTTTGCTGGGGACAAACATCCAAAACACAGCATATCCAGCTGGCCATTTTACTAGTGAATCAATGAATATTCCTATGCGTCTTTAATTTTACTAAGCAAGTTAAGCCAACAAGAAAAGCAGAAATGCTTTTCATATGCTGTCCAACATAAAGAGACTTCAGATGAAGTACACAGTAGGTGTCCATTCATACCATTATTAGTATTAGTATAGTATTACAGTATCAGTGCTTAGTAGTCACACACCCTTTATCTCTTCTAATAACACTGTACACTTACATGTTTGTCTGACTAATGGAAGACAGGAAATGTTCCACAGAAGAGTCATATGGGTTTGGAGTAAATTATCAGAGGATTTGCACAAATTTCTGCATGGCATTTGTATATTTTTTGAGGGGGGGGGGCAAAGAGAGCAGTGCCGTTTTGATCAAACTCAATTCTCCCATAATTCCAGAGGAAACAGCTGCATAAAGAGCTAAACTAATTGCTTGATTTCGGCTTGCATTTCCATGTCTGTGGGGCTCAGAAATTGAATTATCACAACTCATGAGAGTAGAGTGAAAAAGAGACAGCAGCAAATACTGGATCAAACAGAAAGGACATCGAAGAGATCATCATTAAGATTCATTTATTCCATAAACGAAAGTCAACATGGGAGAAGAGTTATCACAATGAATAATAACATGTCTGCTCCTATGTAAATTGAAACAACTTTTATTAGGCAAACTGACACTAAAAATAAACGTAATTTTTAGTAGAACTCTAAAAAGACCTCAGCGGCATAAAGTAAATCTATTATTAGATGGACTGCAATACCACTCTTTCCGCCAGGACACTAAAGCAATTTATGTTCTTAATCTATTGTGTGTAAATTTTAGCAGCATCTAGTGGTGAGATTGCAAATTGCAACATACAGCTCACCTCTCCATTTCAAAAACGCACTAAACGCAAACTAAACGTTTAGTTAAAAAAAAAAATTGGCGGAAAAGAAAGCGTCTGGACCACAAATTTAGTGTAAATAAAGTTTGATTTTCACATTTTATACCCTTTGATTTCATTTCTAGCAAGATATTAATATTGTAGTTTTCAAATATGCGATTAGTTATCAAAGGCGCTCTCTGTTTATATTTCAAACAGAATTACGTTACGCTGCCTATGAAGGCTGTCCAAATGCTTTTTCCAGTGCTGCCTTTGCATTTGTGTATGCAATGGGAACACTGTTGTACTAACTACATAAATGTGTCCTTCTAAGTAGTAGACCATGTGACCCATATACAGTACTGTAGACTAGAGGAAATGTTAGTGCGTTGTAAAGTATGTATTTGTTTGTTTACAGCCTAAATCCCACACAGATAAGGGCAGTCGTAGGATAGTGTTTAGAGATTCGGGCTTGTAACCCAAGAGTTGCTGGTTTGAGTCTCATGGCCGGCAGGTTGCAAATGCCATTGACCCTAACCCTAACTGCTCTCCGTGTGCTGTAAGAATAGCTGTCCAAGCTCTGGGTTTGTGTGTGTTCATTGCTCACTAAGATGGATTAAATGCAGAGGTCACATTTCTAGTATGTGTTCCCTATTTGACAAACATGTCACTTCACATAAGCAAATCTCCTGGAAGCTGATGTTATATTACAGAAACCTCCAAACTAAAAATTACTTTAGCAATCATGGATTTCAGTTTGGATCCCCATAAGAACTGAAAGTTATTTCTTTAGAACTTAAAACAGGAAGTTTTGACTGTGTTGAACTGCCACCTTTTTTATTTACTTCACTTTAATATTCAGTCAAAAACAGAAAACAGCCCCAGAATGACAGGCTAATATGTTGAGTTACTTTTATCTCTGGTTCCTATTGGATCAGGGTTTCTGCAGGGTTTAGTCAGTCAAATTTAAGACTTTTAAATACCTTTTTATGACCATTATGATTTAAATTTATGACCTACACGAATAACGAAAAATAACATTTAAAAAAATAAAAATAAAAGACTTTTGAAAGGAATTTTACTTTCATTGAAATTAGTAACAAGTGTATACGAGACAAACAGAATCCTGTGCTGTACTTGGACTGGGTAGTGACGGAGCCGAACAAAACTGACTGATCATCTCCACCCGCTGCAGACCTTTTACAGCAACTTTATGCTTTTCTGACTTTGCATGCGAACGTAAGGCTTTTATGCCTAAAATAGACAGCTCCAGCGCCTTCTTACACAGTGCGCAATAGGCTTGATACCGATTGTTTGCTACGGGCTTGAGCCAACTACTAAACACACCGTCTTCGAGCCATAGCTCGTTAAAATTTACACTTTCCCATTGTGATAGACTTGGAGATTTCAGTTAAACTAAGCTGACCCTCGAGAGTTCGGAGTTTGCGCGGGACCGCGGATTTCTGAAGAAGTTCCGACAAGTCTGTTTGCTGCACTGCCGCATGGACCTTTTAGTCCTGGAACGCTGTGATTATCCCACCCAGATTCCTCAGACAGAACTACAACAGGCAAAACGAGTGAATGCCGCCGCCAGCGCATTTTTGTGGGGAAATGCAACAATGAATGAACGAGTATATAAATTTTAGACGTGGCTAATGTAATTTATGACCTTGTATGGAAAATCTGGATGTTTTTATGACTTTTTATGGCCTAAAATTTTCATTATTAAATTTAAGACGTTTTATGACTTTTTATGACTCCGCGGAAACCCTGTGGATACCAGCTGGAAAATCCATCTTAAGCAGGTCAGGGCTCCAGACTAACTTTTTTCACTAGGAGCACAGTGGCCCCCAACTGAAAAGTTTAGGTGCACAACCAGAAATTTAGGGACACATACCGTAAATCAACATGCTAACCAAATATTCACATTTCTACTAGGTAATACACTGTATTAATAATAAATACTTTGATGATAGATGCAGAAAGTACAATGTGCTGTTTTAAATTCAGTGTCACATCACAAAAAAGGTCAAATTTACTGGTCGCACATATGCGACTGGATGTAAAATTCAGTGGCACACTCTCAAATTTTGGTGGCAAAATGCCACCAGTTGGTGGCAGTCTGGAGCCCTGCAGGTATCTACATTTTAAAACATGGCAGCAAGTTTTTAGCTGCAGTTGTAAGCTGGTCATTATTAACAAACCCACTATCAACTGGTCATCAAGGTGGTTTTTAGGACAACATGGTTGAATGCTAACTAGCCAATGACCACACGTATGCACAAAAGCTGAACTCTCCGAAGTCTCCGGATCATCTCAGCATCTAATTATTGCACAAAAAGTGACTGCAACTATTAAACTACAGCTTCAAAGCAGTTCAAATTAAGAGTGGGGACACAAATAAATTCAAGCCATCATGAGAGCTTAACTCATTAAGTCCAACATAAAAGGTCAATAGCTGGTAGATGTACAATACAGTGAGAATACGCAATGATGCTCTTCATGCATCTGACGCTACAAAATTGGAATCAATAGACAATTAAGAGGCAGACAGCGAGGTGTTATCACTTCTTCAAAAGATACAGCACAATTGAAGCTCCAAGAACTAGCTGAGATAATGAGGATACGCTAGGGTACGTCTGGAAAAAATGAGAGAAGATGACTCGAACAGTGCTAAAGGAATTGCCTTGGGTGTAACTTTTGTGGGTGAACTGCAAGGATGTTTATTCGCTGAGGGATGTGAAGAAAATCCTTTAACTAAACCTCTGTCCAGAATATAGTGAATACCAGAACACCCCTACATTTGATTTATTCCAATATTAATCAAACTGATTCCCATTATTATTACTATTACAAAATCATATAAAGTTATTATTTTTTCTATAATACTGTCTAGAATAAAAACCTACATGGTGCAAAGAAATTCCTATACACTTTTCAGAGAAGCCGAATGCATTTTTGGTGCTAGTACAACCCTTAAGGGTTACACCAGTGCTGGAAAGAATATTTAATAAAGCTAGATGTTGCATTAGATTTAAAGTTCATAAACTGCTATGAGGAATTGTATACCGTAAAATAAATTGTGAAAAGAGTAAAAACTTCTGCTTCCATCTTGCTTAAGCTGTAAGGTGAGTGAAAAAGGTTGACTGACTTTAACCCAAGGGAGGAGGAATTCTACTGGGTGTAAAATGAAAAAAAAAAAAACAAGAAAACCCAAGACAGCGGTTGTCAGTTTGTGCCTTTTAAAACTTAACACGGATGAGATGAAAGAGAAGAAGACATAGGTCAAAAAGCAAAAACACCTTCATAAGCAAGAGGCAAAAAACAATCTAGCATCAGATTCTGAAGAATCCGTAATGTATTCATAAAATTCACAGGAGAGCAAAAAATTGGAGGCAGACAGTGAAACGCTCAAAGGCAGCGGGGTGAGAAAATGAGAACAATGAGAAAGTAGCGCACAGACGTTCAGAGGGGAAATACCTTAAATGAAGTTGACCACTGACTCATATTAGAGGGCGCAGACTTTTTAAGATCAGAGGTCGCTGGGGTTTGTAAAAATTCACAGAGGTAATTTGCACAGCCTTGGATTGTTTTACATATATATTAGCATACAAAGCTCCAGAGGTGAAATTAATTCACAAACCAGTTTAATATAAAACTCAAGTCCACACTGTCACAGTGGGCTATGCCAAAAGAAACATTAAACATTAATAATAAGCCCTTAGAGAAACAGTTCTTAATTGTACTGCCAGTATTAAGTAAATCAAGGAAATAATAATATTTGTCCACGAAAGCTACGTTTAAAGAATCGCTTTGATGTACAGGGACACTGTGTTTGGTTAATAACCTCTCTGAGTTAACTTTCCCTGACACTGCAGTATTTCTACAACTTGTCTTTCGCACCTATGAGATGTGTTATGTAACACCTCCAGAAATGGGAATCTGAAATTCAAATTAGAATCTATTCTGGCTGTTTTATTGAACAGCGGGAGGTCAGCCTTTCCCAACTGCCTACGAGTCATTTGGCAGCTCCTGCAGTCAACTCATCAGCAAGCCCGTGACCATATGTCACATCCTCCACTCCACTATGTGTTGGTACATCACAGACATTAAAGCATATTTTCATCATTTAGCCACTGTAACACCCTTAAGCTACACACAGAGATATTTTAAGCCACTCTTTAAAAGTATCATAACCTAAACTTAATTTTGGTTGTCATTTTAAATCTGTATGATTTTTTCTTCTGTGGAAAAAAGACTACTGTATTTTCCGGACTATAAGTCGCTCTGGAGTATAAGTCGCATCAGTCAAAAATGCGTTTTGAAGAGGAAAAAATATATACAAGTCGCACTGGACTATACGTTGCATTTATTTATAAAATAATTTCACAAAATCCAGGCCAAAGAACAGACTAGGGCCGAACGATACATCGAATTTTCATCGTCATTGCGATATGAACTCACGCGATAAACACATCGCAACAGACAGCCTTGACGCGATGAATGAAAGGAAAATGGTAAGCGCATGTAATAAACGTTTGACCTATCACGTTTAGTCCTGAAGACAAGCGCTGCGTCCCAAACCGCCTACTTCCATACTATACGTGGTGCGACGCGCTCGTTTTTTCCAGGCTTTTCAAAAACATTTTAACTTTTCAGAATGACACAAGCGCAGCATGCAGGTCATGTGACAATAACCTACATGTCTAGCGTTTTCCACGCGTTTTAGGCGCGACGTGTGAATGGCCCCTAAAACATGAAAAAATAGAAAATATTTATCGCAACTCACATCGTCATCGCAACATTAAACAATGTCACCGCAACTTTTCCTCACATCGTGCAGCCCTAGAACAGACATTTAATCTGGAAAGGCAAGTTATTCAACTAAACAATAGCACAGAATAGCAGGCTGAATAGGTGTCCGTACATGTTTAAGCAACATAAACAGTTATTTACACGATACACAATAGCAGAACATACCTGGGAGGCTGAATAGGCTAAACTAACACGACAAGCCAGATCAAGTAAAAAAAAAAATCACAAATTCATTCCGCATCACTGAATCCATTGAATTACATAAATACAGGAGCAGCATAGAGCGGACTCCCGCGGATGTAGATGGTAATGGTTTCTTTTGGTTTATATGAAATAATTTTGACATATAAGTCCAGTTGCGGCTTGTGACTGCTCTTTCGAGGGGCGCAAATTCAAAATAGTCATGTGTGTTGCTTGTTTTTTTATATATATATGTTTACATGGCTAAGTTAGCATCTTTTTTATCATAAACCCTTTAGACGTGTCTGCAGCAGGCAGTTATTTTGACAAGACACGCGATGCACATAGGATCACTCATCGGGCAGAACACATATTTTGAAATTACAAACCACACATATGAACTTTGCATTGTGCGCCCTCGATAAAAGAAGTCATCAGCCGCCACTGTATAAGTCACACCTGACTAGAAGTTCCAGAACTCTCCAAACTATGAAAAAAGTGCGACTAATAGTCCGGAAAATACGGTAGTTGATTACTGAGATTGACTACTTGCAAAATGATCTGTTTATTATTATACTATAATACAATACAAAAATGCACGGCCACAATCATAATGCCCAAAGTTATGCAGCTAAACTAGTCTTTAAATAAGAACCATAGTGTTTGGATAATGCCATTAAAAAGAAGGGTAATATAGCCTAAATGAACCAAGCACACCTTGTAAGAGTCCTGTGCCAGGTGAATTACTGTGTGTTCACACCAGACGCGGAAGAGGCGGCAAAAATGAGCCATTTGCGCGTAGTAGGACGCTTAATTTTTTTTAGTTTAATCACTTCATTAGCGTGTAAAATTATAGTCATTCGAGACATTTTAGTAAATTCGCGTCATGGGAGGGGCTTATATAGCTCAAATTGAGTAAACTTACCAGATTGTTCGACCTCCTCACTCAGTTTCTTCCAAACAAGATACTTAATTCCTATAAGATGTCTTGTGTAGCGATGATGATTGTCCTCCATTGTTTTTCTGCCTCTGCTCGTTTTTCTGTAATCACGTCACTGCTACAGCAAGCTCTTGATTGGTTAATGTGGTGTAAAAATCCGCAAAAGTTCAGATTTTTCAACACGCCGTAGGATGCCTATTCGTATCTTTGCATTGACTTGAAAATCACTCGCGCTTGCCGCCTCTTCCGTGTCTGGTGCGAACGCACCATTAGAGTCCCATTCCCAACACATGAACAGAGGTATCAGTAATATCCATAAATATATACAAATAAATAAGCTGTTATCACTGACACAAGCTAAATTGCCAACACTTCAGTCTCATGGGACAGCCATACAACTGCACTTGATTTTGGCTCATGCTAAAGTAACAAATTCACACCAGACAAATTCACTGACCAAAGTCATCCTCTCCTCTCTTTTAATACTCTTTCGGCAGTTGACTAAGCAATCTATCAAAGAAAATTGTGATTACATACTGTTCTGCTTGTCCTAATGCGGCAAGAAGCGTGCTAAGAGAAAGGAAATTGTGTGTCATCTCCTCCAAATTTCCTCTGGTTAGGAGGTACAGAGGGTATATAAGGTTCTTTCACAGCAGGGATTCATCCTGTTACAGTTGTCTATCCACTGCATATAAAATGCTTAAACACAGGACACCTGGAGCATGGGTTATGCAGCACAGCTTGTGTGTGGCTCAGAAACCTGGCTGGCTTATCTATCTATCTATCTATCTGCACACAAATTTTATCACATGCAAGTTAAAACCTCACATGTCCTCAAGAAAAGATTTACATAAATGATTCAAAATATCTTACACAATGCTTATGGATTTACTGATCTTTTTGTGATTTTATGTATGTGTGCAAGTGTGTTCCTGTTTCAAGAAACTCCTGTTACTGGGTTTCTGAGAAACCATGCGAGAGAGGGGTTGTAATAGGCACAATTTTGCACAGGAGTTCTTTTCTCTTCGCCTGCCTCAAAGCAGGATGCCCAGAAAAGGTAGTGCTTTTGTTTAGGGGTTCCTGCTGACAGCACACAGCAGAATGGGGGCAGACTGCTTCTTCAGGTTTGAGGAGCTGACTAAAACACAGTGAGTCAGCGTTACTGCACTCCACGCTACAATAACTCAAGCACACACTCGCATTCGCCAACTTGTGAGATGTGTGAGCCTCAAGCCTAACCAAAATGTAATGTTTCCACAGTGCACTACTGGTATCCGTTGATAAAACCATGGCAGGTTGTGAATAATGACATCATTAGTTCTCATTAGTACTCATGTACCTCTTCTATTTATGTGGTACTTTAAGACAACTATGGTGTTAATGCCCTAGTGTATGCTGTAAATAGCAACATCATATAGTGGCCTGTATTTTACTAGCTTTTTATACCTTTGAGCTCATAAACATAACAAACAATTTATGCCTAACAGTTAAATATTTTAAAATGTTTAAAGTACATAAAGTAAGAAATTATGTAAAATTGATGTCATATAAATGCGTATTTAAAAATGTACAATTCTTATATGTAATATTGTTGTGTTTATTATAAATTATTTATATGTGCACTTCATTATTTTTCTTAAATTAATGTGCCATTATAATCTTTAATCCAAAAGTGTAATATCCTCCTGGCCTGTTTCATGGAATGACACGAGATCCGCACCAAAACAACCGATCCGAGCTGCCTGAACGAGGTGGTCTTGGCCCGATTGCAAATGAACTCTGTAGCGGTGCGGTATACGTGTGAAATCCGACCCACCCGATTGCTTTTTTAACCATGAACATACCTGATAGCTCTTTGGTGACGAATTCTGGTGAGCACGTCAATGCTATTCAAAACCAAAGCCTTATAAAATGTCTTCTAATTGCTCTTATCCGCAATAGGTAAATGGTAAGAATGTTGTCACACCTAAGTTTTAATTCCTGCTCACAGTAAGAAGTAATAAAACCTCAGGTAGCAAAAAGCAACATTTTTTGCCAAATAGTTAGCAATTTAAAGCTAGCTAAAGGCACAATACGTAGGATTTCACAACAAGAGGTAGCAATTTCAAAACAATAACAAAGGCAAAGCTTAAAGGAATAGTCTACTCATTTTCAATATTAAACTATGTTATTACCTTAACTGAGAATTGTTGATACATCCCTCTATCATCTTAGTGCGTGCACGTAAGCGCTGGGGTGCGCTGCGACACTTCAATAGCATTTAGCTTAGCCCCATTCATTCAATGGTACCACTCAGAGATAAAGTTAGAAGAGAAGTGACCAAACACATCAACGTTTTTCCTATGTAAGACGATGGGCTCTATCTTACACCCGGCGCAATGCAGCGCAATGCGCGACGCAAGTGTCTTTCGCTAGTTTCCACCCTAATTTTCACGTTTAGCGCCGCGTTGTTTAAATAGCAAATGCATTTGCGCCCCCTTTTGCGCCCATGGGCGTTCTGGTCTGAAAACGAGGTGTGTTCAGGCGCATTGTTGGCGCGTTGCTATTTTGAGGCAACTAAAATAGACTACCCCATTGACCAACAAAAACCTGGTCTAAAGTCTAAAGTCAATGGCGCAATGTGTTTTATGTCATTTAAAGAGCGCATTAGTAAAATGCGCCTATACACGGGAGGACAACGCGGGTTTGCTTATCACAAGGTACATGAATGCGCAGCAGCACAAAAATGCTTTTAAATATGAAAGATTAAAGGATTGAATATAAAAGATTATTATTGAGTCTCTTGGACATAAATGAGGACTAATTATGAGACGTTAGAAGGCGCAAAGAGCTGCTTCACCTGCAGCCTTGTAAGTAAATAAATGCTTTGCTTTGAACAAATGCGTCTGTTTTTAAATGTTTTTTTTTTTTAATGCTACCTCACGGATTTATTGTATATGATGACTCTGTAACTGTGGATATGGTGAGATGAGAAACATTTTTAAGTAATGCTTAAAAAACTCTTTGCTAAAAAAAACGCTGTCCAAAGTGCTGAAACGTGAGGAGAGCCGTTTGTAAATTCTTTATCTCCTGTTTGTTACAAATAAAGTATTTTTAGAGTACATACCTTATCTTACATACTTGTAAATTATGTTTTGATGATATTGGATAGCCATACATTTAAAGCAATTACAAGCCTGCTTTTTACTTCCATGACTAAAAGAAAACGGGTTTTAAAGGTTTTAATAAAAAAACAACACAATTATTTAACATTAATCTTAAACTGGGGATCTTCTTCCTCCGCTTAGTTTTTCAGTTTACAAAGTCCGTCATCTAAATAGGGATAAGAGATAGCGCCAGCGCAACTGGCTTTTAAAGGGGATGAGAGCTGTGACTCTCATTGGTTTACTGCACGTTACGCCCAAAATACTCCCATTACAATAGGACCTACCCTTTTCGACCATGCGCTCGGCGCAAAAACCATTTTTCCCGTCGTTAAATTAGCAAAAGTGGATTCGGACACGCCCATTTAGACGTTCCGCTGTGCGCTTTAGACAATGCGCTTAGATCGTTAAAATAGGGCCCAAGTAGTTATACGAGCAAGTTTGGTGCTACAAAATAAAACGTAGCGCTTTTCTACGCGGATTTAAAAGAGGAACTATATTGTATGGCGGAACAGCACTTTTGGGAGTACTTCGACTTGGCGCAGTAACACCCTCCCTCTCCCATTATGAGAGGGAGAAGGGGAGCGGATTTTTCAGGCGAGTCGAAGTACTCCCAAAAGTGCTGTTCCGCCATACAATATAGTTCCTCTTTTAAATCCGCTTAGAAAAGCGCTACGTTTTATTTTGTACCACCAAACTTGCTCGTATAACTACTCGTCTTAAATAGGAAAAACGTTGATGTGTTTGGTCACTTCTAACTTTATCTCTGAGTGGTACCATTGAATGAATGGGGCTAAGCTAAATGCTATCGAAGTTTCGCATGCGCGCCCCAGCGCTTATGTGCACGCACTAAGATGATAGAGGGATGTATCAACTCTTCTTAGTTAAGGTAATAACATATTTTAATATTGAAAATGAGTAGACTATTCCTTTAATGACATTATGAAGCAGAGTGGAACGATGAGCAATGTTGTGTTCACCATATTCGCTAATGATGTTCAGAGATGAGGTAATGAATTATTTTTATTACTGTATGTTTGATCAAATTATTTTATGCTATTGTTATGAATAAGCTGCAAGGCACAACAGCTGCATGCTAGATTCTGTATAACCAACCACTTCCAAATAAGTCCACTCGCGGTGCCATATTTTCTACAGTACACCAGAAACAGAGGACAGATCGGATATTACTTCAAAGACGACAATGAAAGGGACAAGCCATTACTGTATATAAAATAGGAATTTCTCTGAATTTAAAAATAATTGGGAACTTTTGGGATAATGTAAGTACTATAGGCTACAACTGCATGAAAAATATTACACGGGGCAAATGTTTTTTATATATTTTATTACAAAAATCATACATATTGTGGCTTTAATGCAGGGATTATGTAAGGATTACAATATACAGCATTTCCAGGGGCAAAATAGTCAATATCAGTTTTTCACTTTTATCTTGAATATCTTAAAAAGTATATAACTTACAATATATAGATATAGGACATATGAAATTACCTATAAAACAGTGTTTGAACTTTAAAGTCTCCCTGTATTCAAGAATTGTATCAATTAAAACTCATCTTTGAGCATCATGTAAAATGCATATGTAAAAGTTTTACCTGTCACAGTAATTTCTTTATGCTTTAAAACAGCTTGAATGTAACTCTACACCCTTGCCTCATTTAGTATAAGCGTTACTATATAAATATGCAAATTATTCCCCGCCTCCAATCTTTCACATCACCTCGGACTTGGGATACATACTGATTAATCGCGATTAATCTATAGCAGAATAAAAGTTTTTGTTTACATCATATATGTGTGTGTGAACTGTGTATAATAATTATGTATATATAAATATGCACACACACTCTAAAAAACAAACGGTGCTATATAGCACCAAAACAGTTGCTTTGGATCGTAACGATAGAAGAACCATTTTTAGTGCCATATAGCACCAGTGAAGAACCAGTGAAGCACCAGTGAAGCACCAGTGAAGCACCTGTGTAGAACCATATAGTGCTATGTAGAACCATATGTGGTGCTATATGGCCCCTATATGGTTCTACACTGGTGCTTCACTGGTGCTTCACTGGTTCTTCACCGGTGCTATATGGCACTAAAATGGTTCTTCTATCGTTACGATCCAAAGCAATTGTTTTGGTGCTATATAGCACCCTTTTTTTTTATTTAGAGTGCATGCATATATAATTTTAAGAAAAATTTATATTTTCATATTAAGTATTTATATTTATATATAATATAAATTATACATAAATATACAAAATGTATATACACATGTTAACATTTCTTAAATATATACATGCATGTGTGTGCATTTATCTATACAAAGTTATTATACACAGTTCACACATGATGTAAACAAAAACTTTTATTCTGCTATAGATTAATCGTGATTAATCGGTATGCATCCCTACCTCAGACCATAGATATATAGGTAAATAGATGCTACATTCTGCAGTTTCAGACACATAACTGCTAAATTCGGTTTACACAATGCATATGTGAACTGTGCGTTAGCAGCACTTATCTTTAAGCGCTGATGTTTACAGGTTACAGCATGGGCAGCACAGAACCAGAGCTGAAGCAGCAGTGCTGCAATCGTTTCAGGGCCGAGTCTATGCAGGATCCATAATATCTATAATCTTGAACTAATGATCCACCCGTTCATTTGTGTTGATATGATTGGCTACATGTCTGTGATCTTGGAAACAAGACAGCAGGAATAAGACTGTCTCCAATTTTATGGAGAAAATACTCAGCAATGTTGAGTAAAACACCACAGACATATAAACAACAATAAAAAACAGATTTCCTCCACAGTGGGACTTTAAGAAGGTTTTTGCTGAATTAATTGTAAATACTTTAAGACTCCCTATCCAGAATTTTTCAAGAATATTAAAAAAAAGGGTTAGGCTTAATAATCCAACAAATTATTGAACACTCTAAAAAACAAACGGTGCTATATAGCACCAAAACAGTTGCTTTGGATCGTAACGATAGAAGAACCATTTTTAGTGCCATATAGCACCGGTGAAGAACCAGTGAAGCACCAGTGAAGCACCAGTGAAGCACCTGTGTAGAACCATATAGTGCTATGTAGAACCATATGTGGTGCTATATGGCCCCTATATGGTTCTACACTGGTGCTTCACTGGTGCTTCACTGGTGCTTCACTGGTGCTTCACCGGTGCTATATGGCACTAAAATGGTTCTTCTATCGTTACGATCCAAAGCAATTGTTTTGGTGCTATATAGCACCGTTTGTTTTTTTAGAGTGAGGATCAAACAAATGAATTTAGGTCTCACCTGATTTCTTATTCAATACTCAATTGGAAACGTGTTACATTACTTAAGTAAAATGGGGTGCAAATGCAGTTTCAGATAAAATCTTGTTTCAATTTTCCTGCAGCCTTGACTTTAGAGTAAGATAAATATTTTTCATACAGGAGTCAATGAGCACCATGGAGCACAATTTTAAACAAAGAACCTTATTTAACCTTGATACCTGCCTTCCCCTTAAGAGGATGGTGTGATGTGTGGGTCTGCTTTTGCTAAATCAATGTACAAGCAAACAGTGAAGGCCACCCTCAAGGGCCCGAAGACAGAACATAATACGGCAGCAGTCCAAGGGCATGAGCTTATTCACTCTCCTTCTCTATTGAGCAGAACTTGAGTCTGCCATTTCTAAAAGATGTATGATATGTTTTAACAATGAAAGACATTTGAAATATTCATCCTGCAGAACATGCAAATAATACAGAGGCTTTATGCACAGATGACTGGATTCATCGCAACTCATGGACTTTTGGGATGGTTAAACAAGGTAAATGTATGTACTCTAAACAATTGCACATTTTCTTAAATAAGCTTTCCTTTAGCATTATTTATTTAAAGATATATATGCAATATTCTTGAAAGACAATATGGCATAAACATTAAAAGAGTATTATAAAATTATTCTTCCAGACCTACACAAAGAAATCATGTACGTGTCAGATAATTGCATTATAACTGTGTTTTTCTCATGTGTACATCTCTGCCCTGACTTCCACCAGCTGTGATGAATGTTCCAGATTAGAAAAGCATTACTGTATGCAGCACCCCTACAAAAGCTGACAAGCTGGATTATCTTCTTCTGACAGCACAGGAATACTACTGTCTGACTGTGGCTACAGCAAGATAAGATTTAACTGACAAAAAAAATCAACATTAATTTGCTATCATTTTTTTGTATCTCACTTAGAGAAGACAAGTGATGGTTAGTGATGGTGACTCTGACAGGCTCATCATCAGTAGGTGTCACAACACAACTTCGACAATATATCACAAACTGCTCTAAAGCAATCAGACTAGTGCAATGCTGTCCATCTAAACAGCATGCAAGCAATAGTTTGCTACAGTAAAACGAAATTTAAAAAGTGCACTGGGATTAAAATAGCACTAACATATGACTAAATAACACTTAAAGTGATTAACTGGCTTGCAATCATAGGGAAACCATACAGTAGCAAAGCGATATACAGGTGTTGGTCATATAATTAAAATATCATCAAAAACTTAATTTATTTCACTAATTCCATTCAAAAAGTAAAACTTGTATATTCGTTACACACAGACTGATATTTCAAATGTTTCTTTCTTTTAATGATGATGATTATAACTGACAATTAAAGAAAATCCCAAATTCAGTATCGCAGAAAATTTGAATATTACTTAAAACCAAAACAAAGAAAGGATTTTTAGAAATTTTAGCCGAAAGTATGAAAAGTATGAACATGAAAAGTATAAGCACGTACAGCACTCAATACTTAGTTGGGGCTCCTTTTGCCTGAATTACTGCCGCAATGCAGTGTGGCATGGTGTCGATCAGTCTGTGGCACTGCTCAGGTGTTATGAGAGCCCAGGTTGCTCTGATAGTGGCCTTCAGCTCTTCTGCATTGTTTGGTCTGGCATATCGCATCATTCTTTTCTCAATACGGGTTAAGGTCAGGTGAGTTTCCTGACCAATTAGGAACAGGGATACCATGGTCCTTAAACCAGGTACTGGTAGGGGTGGGACGGTTGTCATGACCACCGCACCACCGCGGTGGTGCAATGCCACCGCAGTGGTGAAGTGCCACCAGTGGTTGTGTGACGTCACATATCAGGTGAATGATTAAACAAAATAATAAGTAAAAATTGCAGTTTTTTTTACACGTGAAATAATAATAACAAAAGTTGTACAGTAATTTAAAGCCTAAGATACAAATTTATAACATTGTTTTATGTTAATACACAAATCTCCGCTACATTACCATGTATGGCGTTTCCACTAAACTGGTGGATTTTAGCATAACTCAGCACGTTGGAGTTTAGCCATGTCACTGTGTTGTGCGTCTGCTTTAGTTTCTTTTGGTCTCCAGTGACAGTGATACATACACATCACGCTTGTCTTTTGTTGTGAAATAAAAATTTTACCAGGTTAAAGTCACGCGCATCAGGAAGCGCATTTAGTGAAACTTTATTTTCTTTCACCATTTAAACCACCCTAACCCCCCCAAGGACCCCACCAAAAATTTGCCACCGTCACAGCCCTAGGTACTGGTAGCTTTGGCACTGTGTGCAGATGCCAAGTCCTGTTGGAAAATGAAATCTGCATCTCCATAAAGTTAGTCAGCAGCAGAAAGCATGAAGTGCTCTAAAACGTCCTGGTGTACAGCAGCATTGACCTTGAACCTTTAGAAAACACAGTGGACCAACACCAGCAGATGACATGGCACCCCAAACCATCACTGACACTGACTGTGGAAACTTTACACTGGACCTCAAGCAATGTGGATTGTGTGCCTCTTCTCTCTTCCTCCAGACTCTGGGACCCTGATTTCCAAAGGAAATGCAAAATTTACCTTCATCAGAGAACATAACTTTGGACCACTCAAGTCCTTTTTGAAAGCGAGACACTTCTGATGCCGTCTGTTGTTCAGGAGTGGCTTGACACAAGGAAAGCAACAGCTGAAACCGGGTCTTGCATACGTCTGTCTATAGTGGTTCTTGAAGCACTGACTCCAGCTGCAGTCCACTATTTGTTAATCTCCCCCAAATTTTTGAATGGGTTTTGGTTTTACAATCCTCTCCAGGGTGTGGTTATCCATATTCCTTGTACACTTTTTTTCTACCACATCTTTTCCTTCCCTTTGCCTCTCTATTAATGTGCTTGGACACAGAGCTCTGTGAACAGCCAGCCTCTTTTGCAATGACCTTTTGTGTCTTGCCCTCCTTGTTTAAGATGTCAATGGTCATCTTTTGGTCTTCCCCATGATTTTGTAGCCTACAGAACTGTGGCAGAGTGTGGCACCAGGTGTCTTCAATATTGACACTTCTAATTCTAATTTTCTGAGATGCTGAATTTGGGATTTTCCTTAGTTAGTCAGTTATAATTAGGGATGGGCACGAGTACTCGATTGCTTGAGTACTCGAAAGTGGCATTGATGATCGATCACGAAAACGATGATCATGTGGGTTTATTTATTTGTTTATTGTGGATATGGCGGCATTTGGGTGTCTGGTTAGCATTACAAGTGCATGTGGTAGTAAAGACTGGGTCTGGAGATGCGTGTTTGACGTCGTGTCGAGCTACGCAGACCGACGTAGGACATCAGTAACATTACCATGCGTGATTAAAAAACAAACAGATAATTCCGCGCGACCGCGCATCAGCAACCTGCCGGTCCGCGTAATGCGCGGCAGCCCGCGAGCCTGCGAAGCCGGTCACACTTCACATCACTGAGGCACTATGGTTTAAAAGGATGCCGTGATTTTCGGAAATACAGTCAGTCAGTTGCAAAATGTACAGCGCCGTCAAAAGTTCAATGGGTTATCATCTCATATTTAAACATCAAATGTCAAGAGATAGACTTTATATCTTGACACACTCCCGGGAAAATTTCTTCTGAGAGAAACCGAGCGAAAAAACTACAACCACATGTAAACAGACCCTTTTCTGTTTCCCGGCGGCGGAGTGAGATATCAGCGAGCAATAAGTCTTCCGAGAAGTCAATGGAGTTTT
The DNA here is from genome assembly GCF_030506205.2 of Paramisgurnus dabryanus. Classification (NCBI taxonomy): domain Eukaryota; kingdom Metazoa; phylum Chordata; class Actinopteri; order Cypriniformes; family Cobitidae; genus Paramisgurnus; species Paramisgurnus dabryanus. The sequence goes on along the minus strand of NC_133342.1, from coordinate 20,265,745 downwards.
ACAAAATGCCAAATAAAACACGACAGAAACTGTATTTCGCTACACAACTTGTTTTTAATCATCAACGAACACCACGAACCACTCGGTGAGTAGCACAGTTTTGAAAATGAAAGTTAAGTGTTGTTTTAATTACATGTTTGTGCATGGCCATTGACTTCCATTCTGAAGCAGTCAAGAGACGCTTCTAAACGAGTCAAAAAGACAAGACAAGACCCCATCACTGTAGTTCATCCAAAGCAAACCAGAAATGAGACTCAAAGTGTTAAATACTGGAATTATCCTTTAATAGCACTATGTATGGTTTGCTACTTGCTTTTGCTAGTTGGTTTCAGGTAAAATTAATAGATTGTCCTCATTCTAAACACTGTATATTGTATAGACAAAAACGTACAGATTTCCTAATGAAATGATTAATTTATTATTTGGTCCATTTTCTCGGAAAACATTCTTGTTACATTTATGTAGTACACTAAGATATAAATGGCTCAATGTTAACACACTAAACAGATACGTCTACTTGGATATAAAACACTTGAGTTACAAAAAAAGAAATTCCATTAGTGCTATTTTAATCCTGTACAAAAGCCAATTTTCCTCTTTTCCTATAATTCACAAGATTATAGTTCACTAATGACCCTCTGTAGAGAAATTTACCTTCAGAGTCTATAGATTGGTTGCTCTCACTCAGATCATGAGATGGTAACTGCCTCACATTTACCATTCCTTAGCCTTGGATTTTCAACAAGGTGTAGATAAGACATCACTTACTCATAGCACTCCATGAAAATTTTATCCCGTGGTCCCAAATTTGCCCTGTTGAATTATTTATGGTCTTTACTGCAGTCTGACTAAAAATAGATTATTCTTGTTTTTGCTTTGTATAAAGACTTTAACACCCATAGTGAGGCAAATGAAAAGTGTTTACAGAATCATTGACTTTACAGAATCTGAGATTCTCAACACTATCGTACATGACCTTTCTGCATTAGACACAATATCGGGAAACCTGTCACAGTTCTCAACAAACAGTAAGACAGAATTTCGTTCTATTGGCTAACAGCTTACAAATAATATCATCAGCCACATAAAAAGGGCAAACGTTAATGGCACTTTCTGTGATAAATCCATTCTTTAAGATAAGGAACATGAAAATCTAAAGCTCTGCTCCAGTCAGATTTAGTTTGATTTTTGTTTAACTTTGTGACCGTGCATTCAATATAATTTGATTAAATAACTTGGAGGTCAGTCGAGACCCCCCCCCCCCCCAAAAAAAAAACAAGAATGCAAATGTAGCAGAATTGGAAAGCAAGTGACCTTTTCTCAAGACTTTGCATCTAACATGCATATTTATACCTTATAAATATTAGATAAGAGTCTGCCTTAGCACACTGGTTGATCACATGGGCCGTACAGGCAGTCACTTTAACCGAACACAGAAATATACCAAAAACCCTCTAAAGGAATATCATACTAACTTCCATCTGAATTATGACAGACTAACAGTCCATGAGCAAATCTAAAATGACAACATCTTTCAAAAGATTTGGTACATTTAAATAAATCTGTCTTTTACTCTTTAATGGACTAATTTAAATCCATGTACACACACATGCACAGATTAGAGCTCCAGCATATGCGTACTGCACAGACCGTCTATATTCTGCAGCAACTGGCAGACAAGCTTAACTTTAATTATATCTCTCTGTGATGCATGAGAAGTGGTGTCAAACTGAATGATTTAGTAAAAGGCACAGCTTAATGACAATAAATGTAAAGAGCATTATTGCTGTTAGCATGCATAGTTTATATAGCCATGATGAAAATGAAGCACACTACAAAATAAACAATAATTTCAGTGAGGAGAAAAGTACTGGTCACAGATGTGAAGCCATAGATAACATTATAAAACAAGTCTTGAATCCTAAAGAAGTTTCAGGAAAGTGTTGAATAATTATCTATCATCATAATGTATTTGCATATCAAATTGATCTCTAAATTCTACATTTGTAGCTTTGTGTTGCAAACTGCTTGACTGTTATGCAATTTTGAAAACTGAATTAAAACTTCACAACAGTCAATAATTAAGATTTCGGCTAAAAAGCACAATTGTAAAAAGGAAGTATGGTTTTTGGATACATATTCTTTCAATACCTTGTTCAAAATAATAGTCACTCGGCTACCCCTTGAAGGGTAAACAACACAAAAAAAGGACATGCAGTGTCATATTGTCCTGTGTCCAATTTTATATTCATAAAACATAAAAAATATATACCTTTTATTAGTTTGTATGCATTCCAGAGCGAGCATGTCGACATGTGTTGGTTTGTCACATACACTACATGTGTGGACTTTGATTTTAATTCAAATATAAGTGAGAGGTTTCAGGTGATAGGCTCCTGATCTACACCGTTCTTCAATGATTTGCTGAAAGCCAACGCATCACATCATGACCATGGCAACACAAAGTTGCTGCTTCCAACTTCAGTCAGTGAAAAAAAACCATATGCTATTGATAAAGGTACAAAATAAAAATAAATCTTTCATATTGACTATGACTATAGGTGTCCCAGTAGCTTAACTGAGACAGAATTGCGTTAGCAATGCAGGGGTCATTGGATCAATAACCAGAAAACTAAATAGATGTAAACTAAATGCGGTGTCGCTTTCGATAAATGTGAAACAAACAGCACAATATCTGGAATTACAGTATCCAACTTAATGAACCGAAAACAGTGATACATTCTCTAGGACAATATTGTTTCCATGCTTCTATAGAAAGGCACAAGTTTAACTCACAGACATGACTGTTCAGAATCAATACTCTTGCAGCATCGTACAAGTTTTTATTGCGGAAAACAGACAGCCCGCAAGAGAGATTAAAGCTAAATTAGCCTACACCAATGTACGGTATAAAAAGCAACTCACCATAATACGCAGACGGGACTTCAGATTTCCTTGCCATCTCAGCGTGGACGGATACTTCACGCTTTGATTGGGTTTGCACGCGATGGTTGGACTGAGACATTTAACGCCGCTCGTCAATTTCCAAGTTTAATAGATTCCCTCACGCACGGGATTCACGCGTCAGTGATGTTTACAGCGGAGCGTCATCAAGCGTGAGGAGCGCGCGATCCTCTTCACACTGTCACAGGGAAACTGTAGGGAGTCAGCGCGCGCACTGGTCGAGGGCGCAAGGTTTTTACTGCAGTAAGACTTTACAAAACAAATAATATCGCAACTGCACTTGCAGAATGATACTGCCAAGTAAGTTGCACCACGGTGTATTAATTTTATTTTAAGAAAATTAAATCCTTTCAGCAACTTTTGGTAATGCAGTAAGCGTAAAAAATTAACTAATAATAATAATAAAGTAATCATATAGCATACCTTAGGCGTTGCCAGGCATATTGTAGACATGCAAGCTATGCAAGTTTAATAATTGATTACAATACAGCGATAAAGGATAACAAGGAGAGTTTTGTTTGTATTGCGTGTAACTGTAGCGCAGTCCAGTGGCAGAAAGGTGCATTGCATCATCGTATGTGTGTTTATTCTCACTGCAATCTGGCAACCCAAGGTTTACCTGATTATTTGTTTCCACAAGCTCAATTGCAGTTTTACAGGTGAATAAAACAATCTTAAATACAATCTTTAATTTAATACTATCTTTATTTAAATATAATGTACGTTTTCTTGAAATCATGAATATAATGGAAACATATCCAGGTAACCCTTTTAAGATTAATTGCTATTCCTTTACAGCTCCTTTAAGGTTATTCACAAATAAAAAAAAATGTGTTTTGATGCATTCTGTAAACAAATAAACCACTGTAAAGCTGTATGGTATGTGATATTTTTTTACTATGCGCTGCCGTGCTTTTGTGCTATAAAATCCTTTCTGAGACGGGAAACAATAAATTGAAAATCAGTTTTGTCATTTTCTCCCCACAATCTCAAATCCAGCTTTAGCAACTCTCATTTCATCTGCATTTTTATGGAAGGTTAAAAAGGGACAGACCTATGCCTGTCAATCTCTTTGAGCTGCTAATGACGGGTTTCATTTCTCACAGTCTCGTATGACAGCAAATTGGAAGTTGCATAAAAAGTCTTGTCTTTTTAAGCTTATAAAAAAAACAAAGCACTGCATGAATCTGCCTACCAGTAAGCAAAACATGCTCCAGTTTCCTAAATTGCACAGTAAAATCTTTATTCTTTGTATGGCCAATTGGTGGAAGGTTAAAGTACATAACACATATGTTTTATATGATCTTATAAATATTTAAACGTTTGCAGACAGACACCATCAATACTGACTTGATGTCATAGGTGTCATTTACACTGGGGACGCTGGGGACATGTCCCCACCACTTTTTGATATGGCTGATTTTGTCCCCACCACTTTTTGAAAGCATTTGGTTAAAATGTTCTGAAAAATCAAACAATACCTGTGCGACTTACACTGCAAAAATGACTTTCTAACTTAGTATTTTTGTCTTGTTTTCAGTAATATTATATAAAAATTCTTAAATCAAGATGCTTTTTCTTGAAGAAAATAAGTCTAGTTTTTAGACAAAAATATAATTTAAGTGAATTTTTGATTAAAACAAGCAAAAATATCTGTCAATTGGCTAAGAAAAAAATCTAAAAATAAGATTTCTTTTTTCTTAAACACTTAATTTAAGCAAACATTTCTCACCCCATTGGCAGAAATTCTTAGTATTTTTGTCTTGTTTTCAGTAAAAATATCTAAAAATTCTTAAATTAAGATGCTTTTTCTTGATGAGCAAAAATCTAGTTTTTAGACCAAAAATACCAAATGTAAGTGATTTTGTGCCTAAAACAAGCAAAAAAATCTGCCAATGGGGTAAGCATTTTTTTCTTGAAATTTTCTTGAGTTTAGTGTTTAAGAAAAATTGTTAAGATTTTTTAGCTTACCCCATTGGCAATTTTTTTTTTTGCCTGTTTTAGGCACAAAATCACTTACATTTGGTATTTTTGGTCTAAAAACTAGACTTATTTTCTTAGGTAATTTTGCTCATCAAGAAAAAGCATCTTAATTTAAGAATTTTTAGATATTTTTACTGAAAACAAGACAAAAATACTAAGATTTTTTTTTCTTGAAGATCATTTTTTGTAGTGTACGACTGGTTTTGTGGTGCAGGGTCACATATGTTGCGTTGTGTGCTTATAGTGTGTTTTCTTTTACATATCTAATGAATTTCATTAAAATCACTGACTTAACATGCTGCTGTTTTCTACAGTATGGTGCTTTGGCACTGTTCGGTTGAGCTGTAGGGACTGTTACATGTGCAGTCGACATTGCTGAAGGTTTTATGCTGAGTATTTTTGTGTTGTTGACCGGCCTATGCCCATCTTTGATGCGCCGTTATTCAATATTTTTCCGGTCCTGCTGTAATGTTTTTTCATCTGATCTTTTGTCCCCACCACTTTTCAACACAAACTGACGCCCCTGCTTGATGTATTAAATAAATTTCAATTCTGTGAAATGCAAATGCAAATCACATACACTAGATGGTGCCATTTGCATGCAATAACCTGTAATGAATGAATGTAGATGCAGTGTCTAAAAAATCTGATAAAAGCCCTAGAAAGATATTTGTTCCAGGTTCACACTTACATTCTTTTATCTTAAATCAATGTCTTTGGGGGAGTTTCCAAGACAGGATTTAAATTAATCCAAGACTAGACCTTAGTTATTTTAGGACATTTAAGTAGTTTTTACAAACATTTTTATGCATTTTATGTTAAGATATCAGTGCAAGATGTTTTTAAATTGAGCTAGCTCAAACATTTAGTCTGGGAATAGGAAATGCCCAGTGTGGGAAACCGTCCCTTTATGTCATGTTTAAAAGTAAGAATAACGTTGAAAACCATTATACAATAAAGTACACATCTTTGTTGGCACAGACAGTTGTCATGTAAAAAGGTAATATTTTATACTTATTATATATATTGAACATACTTATTTTCAGTCATGTGTACCACATCGATAAAGGCCATCTGGCATTGCTGTTTCAAGTATAACTGTAGCTACAATGAATACAACAATAAACACAGACCATATGATGTCTAACAACATAAAAAATTGAATACATTTTTAGTTTAAAAGCCTTTTCCTAATTTATTCAAACAATATCAAATTTACATTCTCTTTCTAATGGACCCTTTTATTTTAACTAATGTCATAAGACAACCGTTTGGCAGACGTTGTCACAAATTATAAAAAAAATGACAAGAGATCTACAATAAGTATCACAACCAATGATTATATTATATTTAGTTCTGTTTCTTTTCTCGTCCTTTGAAAGCATCCATGAAACTGAAGGCACCGAAGTACATGCCCAGGTTGACTGACTGCTTGAATGGAACGATACTGTGAAGAAACAGTGAGAAAAAAAGGATATTTCAGTTTTCCTTAGCATATATGAGGATCCTTGTGCAAACAGCCCACATGACATCAAACAAACTGGTAAAAACCATATGTCTTTGAACCATTATATAAAGCATACTGCAATTATTTTAAATTTCAGTATGTAGGCTGAATTTATGTGAAAGGCCAATGTTCAGAAAAGAAAATAACTAGGATAGAAAATCAGTCCTAATTATCTGTCCTAATGGGTTAGACAGATATTCTAAAATCTCAACCTCATATTACAGCAAATGTACTACATTTGATGATTTAATTATATGATTAGAATAAGAAAAACTTTAAAATATTGTTTTTCTGTAAAAGTACAGAACATTTTAATAACAAAGAATGCTACTATTTAAATACTGCCACCTTGATAATTGTGGCTCTACTGTCCAAAACACATTCAAGACCAAACACAGGTTGGTTTTAATAGGCCAATTTTATGCACTGAAGTCTGTCTCGCAGCCCACGCAAACAGGTGTTGCTTTATCTCCCAGAGTTTGCCAGTACTGGCATCAGTAATTGTCACAGCTGCATAAGTAAGAGGTTCTTAAGAGGCATTCGTTACCAGTCTACAATGGGTTAAAGGTGTTACGAAATACAGGATAGGTTTCCTTACTTCATTACATTTGGAAGACATTTCAGGTACAAGTTTCACTTGTGGAACTGGTTGACTGGTTATTAATGCTGTGTAAGTTTCTCGATTCACAATGCACTTAATGAACTCATCCATATTTATAAATGGATAAAAAAATATAGTCTAGTATGCACAGTAATGTACCTTGTTTTCAAAAGTGACATCCCAATTTTGTTATTTATAATAAAATAAGAAGTAGCTTAATGTAGCTCAATTGAAAAAGTATGGACCTAACAACTCCAACACTGTAAAAAGTGAAAAGTTGGATCAACTTAAAACCAGTTAAATGTCAACCACCTCTTTTGAAAACCCCCAAAAAGTCATACCCAAACTAGAATTACTGTAAATACAGTTCATGAAGCCTTTGCACTAAAAGCATGAGTTTGGTTTAATTCAAAGCAGACACTTAGAAGTTTATTGTAAAGACTAAAATATTTTTTGTGATAATGAAACACTAGTTATGAAAGGCTAAAAAATACATTTCTAATAACTTTACAAAATACATTTGATATCAAAAACTAATTGAAAATGTCCCTAAAAGAATTTAGAAATGCACTGCAGCTAAAGTCACAGGCCTGACCTTTGTTGTGTTTCAGATCTGAATATGATATCTTTAAAACTCTCAATTTTATGATTTTTTTTAAACTATGTCATTAGGAATTTTTTAGAGAAATCTCAGAAATGCTAACATTTATTTACTCACATCTTTGCATTGCATTCTTTGAATGTATTGTTTAATTATTTAGTGTGTCAGACTGACCCATTTGGTAAGAATGTCAAGAGAAATAAACATTTACACCTCTTTAGACAATTATGGCCATCTATATCATTCTTTTGTAATTATTATAATTACTGACAACAATCTATTCACAGTGTTTTAATCCCTCTTTCCTTTGATTAAGGGGCGGTTTCCCGGACAGAGATAAGACTAGTCCTAGACTAAAATGAATGTAAGAGCTGTACAAACTGAAAAACAACTTGCACTGACATATTTTAAAATACCTTAGTGCCATTTGTTTTGCACACAAGTAATGCTTTAGTAAGGCATGTTTGTTAAAACTAGTTATATTTCATAATTAAACTAAGGCCTAGTTCTGGTTTAAGCTAATCCCTAAACCACCCCTAAATGTCTCACTTCACCTTTTTTAACGTTGTTTCAAATGCCTTTCTTCCAAAACAAAACATTTCAATAATCTTCACCATTCGAAATCATTTTTTCATATCTATAACATGACACAGGTGCACGTTAGCTTAGCACACCATGAAAACACAACAAATAGTGGGATTAAAACCATGTTTTTGATCACTTTATAACAAAAGTCAAGTGTTAACCATATGTGAGCTGATGTATATATATATATATAATATACATAATATAATATAATAAATATAATGGTATTGGTTATTAAAATACCCGACATGACTGGAAGAACACAGATACACTGTATATAATCCCAACTGAGTTTATTTTTTCAAAACTTTTTTATGTGCATGTTTTTAGCTGCATGGGGGCTATGCCCTAATATAGGTTTATGATGACGCTGACCCAACCTCTTGTTTGGATGTTAAATCATGACTGTCTCTGTACAAGGGCCCCCTCAGGCTTCACGTATGAATGAACAGACTACTGGATATGTAAGTAAAACAACATCAGTGGGTTATATCGCGGTGTTTGGACTAATGTAATAAATATTACTCCTCTCTTTAGAAATTTGAAGTAAACACATAAAATCAATCAATATTTCTCCAATCATGCACGCCTTTGAACCAAAAGCCCCAAGGGATATTGTTTTGTGAAGTGCTTTCATGACAACCAGGCTATAGATTTTTCTCAAAGAATGCGACTGACGGTCATATTTCATTTTCAGGTATGAACTCAGATTTTCCTTTTCATAACTCGTGACACAAATCAAAGCATTACTGTCACTATAAGATTTTCTGAATAAAACAACGTCAAATACAAATGCTGGAGCCTTAGACCGTTCTAATGATGTATTGTTGGTTGTGTTAAGTTAAATATTTTACTATAAATAAGTAAACATTAGAGATTAGCTACATTCGCTGGGATCACCCATGATCTTTGTCCTGTAACTGGTTAAAACAATTGTAACGCTCAAAAAAAATGTATTTTTTTCAAATGAAGTGAAATTTGAAATTGAAAAAGCTTTAATTTTTAAGTTGAAAATTTGAAGTAATATTTTACGTTGATCCAACTTTTTTCAGTGAAGGTCATACAAAAACTGATAAAATGTATATGCTGATGGCACTGTAAGTCATCATCAAATTAATAACTGTAAAAGTGTTTACTGTCTAAATAAAACTAATTACTCATTTATGAGTTTGCTTCCGATAGAAAAACAAGCATGTATATGATTAATAAATTAAGAAGATGTCACTTTCACCCAATTAAAAATTAATGCCTAAATATCCCAGGCAGATGAGAAAATCAGCACTAAAGTCAGCACTCAACTCAAGACAGGATTTGGTTATAGAGGTCCGAAAGGCCAGATTTTGACTTTTAGCTCTCGTTCTAGACCCTTTGACCTCTTTCTCACCAAACATCATATTTTCTTTGACATGCACAGGCTACAATGGAATTATTAATGTCACATCCATCCCTCCACAGATTTCACAACTTTTAAGTGGTTCTGACATACTTAAAACTTCAGAACATTAATGTTTACATCCACTAAATGGATCAGGTATCAGCGTAGAACAATCAGTATTATATTTTCAGTCATGCATTTGTTTTTAAACATGTACTGCCATTCAAACAAGAGCCAATGTATGGTGAGACAGTTTCATTTTTTATGCATTTTTTTTAACATTTTGTTTGCATGAAAAAAAAACAAAAGAAAAAAACATGATAAAAATTAAGCTGTGTAGTTAGTGTTAGATTACAGTGCATTAGTAATATAATAGAATGCAGTCAATTACATTGATTTCTTTATGTATAACGGATGACATTACAGCATGTATTAAGAACATATAAAAATCAACATACTTATACATAACTTATGTTAAGTGTAATATATCATATAACCAACCATTTTACTAGAGTATAAAGATGACAAAAGTTTCACAAAATATTTTACCTACACAACTAACCAAGTAAAGTAAAGTAACTTACCATTTCACGGCCAGCAAAAAATATAAGGTCCTTGGAAGAAAAATGTAAACTTGATCTGTTAGAATGCCCTTCATGATCTTTTTAGCAACATAGTCTGGATCCAAGATTGGCAGCAATCGGGGCCACCTGCACAAAGTTTAAAAGATTGTTTGCATTAGCACAGAATTTTACAGTAGGTGAAAGTACAAGGTATTACTAGGTACAAGGTATTATATGGTACAGTGTACATCCTAGTATATCATATTACTATAATGGTATTTGCCCCCAAAAAATTGTAAAATTATGATATTCATGCAAACACATAGTAGTAGTAACATAATTTTGTACATACTTTACCTAAAAATAAAGCTTTTAATATTTTAAATAATGCAAATATTATTATTATACGTCCAAAATGCCCCTATTTGGGCAGGAGCCAAAATATGAAGTTTTCTTGTGACCTTTCACCTTTAAATGCAAATGAGCTACTGTGACTACTAATGGTAGTACCATCATTTTTTACATACTTTACTTAAAAATAAACCTTTAATATTTTAAATAATGTAAATATTATTATATGTCCAAAATGCCCCTATTTGGGTACGAGCCAAAATATGATGTTTTCGTGTGACCTTTCACCTTTAAATGCAAATGAACTACTGCTCTCACTCCCTTGCTGACCGACAGTGAGCACTTTCGGTTAAAAATACATCTGATTCCTGTAAATACAGTCTGGGACAATAGTATATTTAGCCGTATTAGCTTTACAACATGCTAACAAACACATTTAGAAAAGCATTTAGGTCAAATTAACCAGTTAGTCGGTAGCCGTGGGCAAGGCTTTATCAATGTGACGTCACATTAACAAGAGCATCAACACAGCATCTCTAATGAGACTGCTTTGGTTTAATGCAGATTAAAAAAAGAAGGGTTGTACGGTTGTTGTGTTCACCTACTGCCAACACGCATTTATTTCCAAATCATTTTTCATAATATGTGGCCTTTACTTTGAATATAATTTTAATTTCCAATTTCGGCAACAAGTGAGTCCTTTGAAGTTTCTTTAACCATTCAGACACTTAAAGGATCCAACATAATGAAAAGCAGATGCAGCCCTCAGGCAGTCACAAAGCATGAACTGTCGACAAAGCAACATGCTTTGGGCCATGACAATACATGACAAACACAAAGAGTTTAGGACAAACTGTCCTAAACAAGTAAGACACACAGACATCTTCAATCTTATCACATTCAGTGTTTGTGTCCCCACTAGTTATTTGTTATGCTTCATAAAGCACAGTCAATTCCACTAGTCTTCATCTTTAACTTTAATTGCATAAATTTTGAGAACAGTGTGCGTAATCCTGCCTACAGAGAGTCTGATTAAAGCCAATTAGAAAATAACGAAACTTAAATTGTATGGCATTGAAATGACGTCTTGACAATTTGGGAATTATGTAATATCAAAAGATTGAATATTATCACAAACGCAGCGATTTTAGGGAAAACACATTTTTTAAACCCAAATAAAAAAATGTGGTTAGGTGTGAAGTGTGTGATGGCTTACTTTGTTCCACAGCCATCAAACATGCCTGTGTTAATGAAGTATGGGCAGACGATTGTAGTCTTGACTCCATCTTTCCCCTCAGCTATTAGCTCAAGGGCTACCGACTCTGCGAATCCCACAGCTGCAAACTTGCTTGCACAATAATCTGCGTGGGAAGAGGGTGGGTAGTGACACCTCAAGGTAAACCAGTTCTTATAGACATTCAAAACAGCTGCTCATTGAAAACTCTACATAGGGGACCAATGCAAACACAGACCTAAATACAAACACAAAAACATTACAAGAATCTATCTGAATGACAGATACTTTCTTTCAAGTATCTGTTGCAAAATTTGTTGTCAAATAACCGCTGAAAGGCTTTACTACTGTATACTTCTGACAAGAAAACAGTTGTGTACTGTACAGATTAAAGGTCATAAGTGAATTTATTACCTGCCAGTCCATTGACCCCTATCAAGCCTGCAGAACTAGCTACACTGACCAGGTGTCCGTGGTTCTTAGCAATCATGGCAGGCAGGAATGCTTTATATGTCTAAAAAATGCAATTACCACAAATGAGCCCATATACAATACAGAAACAAGAGACAGGATAATCATGGTACATTACTGCACAGTACATGAGATCAAAAATAACAGTGAATTAAATACATTTATGGGAAAATGTTTAGAAAACATGGTGCTCCTACCCAAAAATGGGACACAGAGTTCACTCTGATCGTCTTCTCAATGAGCGCGTCAGGAGTATCCATGAACTTTTTACCATTCACAATGCCTGCATTGTTTATTAGTATAGTAACATCACCAATTTCACGTTTTACCTGAAAGAGGACAACAATTAAAATAATTAATCATTTAAAATCATCTTTCAACCTGACCTTTACACATAACAATGTGTCAGTTTGTGAATAAGATAAGCTTAAAGGTGTTCCAGCAATGTGATACAACACCTTCTATTATGCTTAACAATATAAGTAAAATTTCTATTGTCTACAGCAGTGTACACTGTAAATATGACTCCTTAATTCCCCAACGGTCATTCAAGGTATATTCAACCAATACTGAGACATTTATTGTGTTGAATGAAATAGTCTTCATTCCAGGCAGACAGATTACTCTTACACACGAAAGCAGGTCTGAACTTGGCTTACCTGATCTGCCACTCGGTAGACCACTGCCCTGTCACTGCAGTCACACTGGAAGTAATATATCCTTGATCCTCCTTTTTCTTTAGCCTGCCTCGCAGTCTCTTTTAACCCGTCCTCATTGATGTCCCACAGGACCAGTGAAACGTCCAATGCGGCAAACTCAATGGCCATAAGCCGACCAATACCACTGCCCGCCCCCGTGATGAGCACTATTTCACCGGACAAATCTTTTAACTTAGGTGGGATGAACAATTTTATGAAGGCTTCTATGTGGTAGTAGATAGTCAACAGTATCATTTGGAGGGTCTCCACGATGAAGTTCATTTTCAGATGTACAGGTCACCTAAAGCATAACAATCACAGAAATCTCAGAGTGTTTACTAAAGCAGGGTTCATCAGGTTTTTCAAGCATTTCAGAAAACCAGTGTAGTGACTATTTTTAGTTGTATAGAGTACAGAGAACTGATCAAGTTGATAAAGTTAATAAGGTAATCAATGAATGAATTATGAATTCAAAAGTAAACTTATTGCTAACAATATAATATTATAACACTGTTTACCTTCTTATGTTGTGAATTGCGAAGTTCCCCAATAGTTGTTCGAAGTAAGTTGCTCTCATGTAGAGAGCAGTTGACAAATAAATATCAGTTCTTCAAACTACAACTAACCGAAGACGTTAGTAACCCCAGTTCGGGTTCAGACATGCGGAGAGACTGCAGCCTGGTGAAACGCACTATGCAAGGTAATTTGAGTTTACCTAGCAGTGCTGTACGTCTACGGGGCAGGTTGTGACCGCTGTGATCACGTGATTCAGTGCAAGTCGGGCATTGGATTGTGAGAGTTGTATTTCTTCGGGAAGAACCTACTAGGAATTTTTAAAGGTGTGTTCCACCTCATAGGGCGCTGCGCATACCGATCGGCGTGTGACATCAAAGCACCGCGAGTAAGCGCATGCTTTGAAACGCCCTCGCGGTATTTTGACGTCGAACGCGGTCTGCGCAGCGAACAGTGAAAGTGAACACTCCTAAAAAGAGAATTTAAAGAAGGGGTGCACACTCCGCGTGAGCACCTGTTTTTACACAGTCAAAAAGGGAAATTATTTTGAATTCCAACTTTCCATAAACATCTACAACTTCAGTTAGTTATAGAAATGTATTGGGATTATTAGTAAAACGGCCAACTAATTTTAAAGATCACCTATTTCATTGCTAAAACAACGTTATTTTGTGTATTTGGTATAATACAATGTGTTCGCATAGTTTATGGTTAAAAAAAATCATTATTTTCCACACACTGTACATTTTTGTAGCACCAGATTTCACTCTCTTCCTGAAACACACAGATTTTGTACAAAACTAATCAATTCGAAAATCGCTGTGTCCCTGATTGGCCTGCTAATCTGTACATTGTGATTGGCCTGAATACCTCTGACGTCAGCCAGACATGTGGCACTCCTTACCATGTTTGAAAGATTTGGTCGCAATGCAACGCTAACAGGATTTAACTTACAGGCTGAGTCCGAAGCGGTAGGAATAATGATAATGTCGGTCTTGTCTACGTCACCAATCCCAGGGAGTAAACTTTTGCATACAATCCATGTGTTTGGTGCCCTTTAAAGAAGCTTATGCATCGTATTACCAAACCTTTCTGCCCTGGTTCCCATCTCCACCAGCACCACCCTGGTCTCCACCAGCTCCTCCCTGGTCTCCCGCTCCACCCCGGCTCCGCTCCTGCTCTGCTGGCTCCCTTCTCTGCCGGCTCCACTCCTGCTCTGCTATGCTTAGATTGCTCTGCCCCAGATACCTGCACAGGTCCTGGCCCGCTATACCGCCCCCTGTTCTGCCTCCACTCCACCACCCACCTGGACTTTTATTTAGGAGTGTAGGAGCATTTATTTTACTTTATTTTATTTTGTATGGTTATGTTTTCTTTGTTTATATTAAAATCTGCATTTGGCATCTTCTAGTCCACACATTACAGTGGGTAAAGCATTAAACATCTCAACTTTATTGAAATTATTGTTTATATTCACTGACAAACTTTAATTCATTATGATTTAGAATGCTTCAATATGTGATCACTGTTTATAATAAAAACGGTTAAAGTGAGAATTGTTTTACTGTTTACAGTATGTCATTTTTAATATCAAAATACAAATAATGTTCCTCATTCTTTACTTTTATCTGTGTGTCACAGTTACAAAAAATGATGTCAGCAACATTAAGGCTATGTCATTTTAATGTAGTCAACCAAAATGTTTTTTATTAATTTGATTTAGCTTTAGTTTGCAATATAAAATCGACTTATATAGCCTTCGGAGGCAGCATTCCAAGGAATTAAGGAATCAAGTCATGTCTGAATCCAATGTTAGGTTTACTTTCTGTCTCCTGAGATACCTTCATTGTCCTGTCCCACAATTCTATGCATGTGGGCGCGTGGGGAATGTGATTGGTCGAGCCTGGTCGAGTTCGAAAAAATTTAATGGTGGCCAAGGAAGCGTCTGGAACACAAATTTATTGTATATAAAGTTATATTTTCACATTTTATTGCGCTATAGCTAAAAATTGGTATTGTAGTTTTCAAAAAAAAAAAAAAAAAATGGGATTAGTTATCACAAAGGCACTCTCTGTTTATATTTTAAACTGAATTCTGTAATGCTGTTTATGAAGTGTGTCCGAATGCATTTCTCTGAGCAGCCTTCATGCCTCCAGAGTCATTGCCTCATAAGGCAGCGAGGCAACAAGTCAGCTGCCTAAAGGGCCGGGTATACCTTTTGCAGCGTCCGCGCAGTTTTCAGGGTATACTCATAATACTCATACTCACTTTCATGTGGTTAGAAACCTGTATAAATTTCTTTGTTTTGATGAACACAAATGAAGATATTTTGAGAAATGTATGTAACCAAATCATTTATGATCCCCATTCATTTCAATAGTAGCAAAAAAGAATACTATGGAAGTGAATGGGGCTCATACTGTTTGATTACAAATATTTCCTAAAATATCTACATTTGTGTTCATCAGGACAAAAAAATTGTAACCACATGAGAGTGAGTAAATGATGACAGAATTTTCATTTTTGGGTGAACTATCCCTTTAATACCATTTTGCATTGGGGATTGTGCATTTCAAACACTTTCTGGTTTATTACTTGCTTACTTATATAGTTTTTATTACGACATAATAAAAAGAACCCTGATAAAGGTTTAAGTAGGACAAAAGTTGTCCTGCATCAAGCTCTACTTAAGAAGAGATATTACGAAAATAAAATCTTTCAGAAGCAGAGACATTTAATTTCTGCAATAAGATGAATTTATTGTATTCTGTACAGCTTTGCTCAGAAATGTTGCTTTGATTTAAACAAGAACAAAAGCGGTTAAAAAGAAATGCATTAATCATTATATTGAGTGCTGATGGTAGACCGGAGATTAAACCTCTTCTACAATGCTCAATGAGTGACCGGATCTCAAAAAAACAAAGCAACACTGTCAAAAGTTTCATTTGTGGTGGTGTACCCATTAATGCTCATTAAATGGCAAGACCTAACACTCTGTGGCATCTTTATCCATATGTTTCATCTGATGTTTGATTGCATTGCAAGTACAGAGGAAAAATGTAAATGATGATTTTTTTACACAAACAAGTCACTGAGAACACAAATGTATGTTGTACATTATGAATAAACATTCTTCAGCAAAATTAAGACAAAAATAAATAGAAATTAAAACAGCATCACATTAAATTGGTACAGTGCAAGCTCTACACAAAGTAGGAATAGGTTCTTTTGGATGGATGTCCATTTTTAATCTGTTGTACCACATTCTAATCCATGAATCCCCCATATCTCTTCTGCAAGTCGGGCAGTGCTGTCTCGCCTCCGTCCTCCCAAGTGCGTTTCGGAAACCCATTGCTTTTCTGATTATCCAACCAATCAGGCCTGCCCACTCGGCGCATAAACCCGCCATACCGTTTGTGCAGGTCTTTTACTGCCTCTCCTAGACCGCTGTTCCCCTGTACACTTCTCATAAAGCCCCCGTAGCGTTTGGCAACCTCTTCGTAAGGTCTGTCTTCTGACTCTGAGCTAAGGCCGATATTGAGAATATCTCTCAGCAGTCCCACCTGTTGGTCTTCAGCTCTGCCCTCTGCCCTGTCCTTCTTCATAAAGCCTCCATATTTCTTACTAATGGTCTCTGTGGCGTCACTTTCAGATTGGCCCCCTGTGCCAATTTCTTCTGCAGACTTCTTAATCATGAAGCCCCCATAACGCTTCATGAAGCCCCCATATTTCTTGGTAAGAAGATGGTCTGTGCTGTCTTCTTGATTGACGTTGCTGATGGCAAGACGCTCCCCTTCAGTAAGGATGTCTTTGCAGATTTCCAGTTTTCTCAAGTCCACAGTCCCTTCACACTCTAATGTGCAAGTCTGGAGGGGGGGCAGAGAAAGACTATTAATAAAAGGAACACTGATCCACCAGAGGGCACACAAATTCATTTTTAAACAATTCTTAATAGCCTTATCAATTCACATAAACAGAGCCACTGTAATTACTTCAAATTGCATTTCAATTCATAGACTGGTCAAAATATGTACCTCAGCTGTCACTGGGCCAGTACCCTTTAAAATGGTCCTCCGTAGATACAGATAAGTTTACATCTGGCTCCAATACCTTTGAGGTACTAATGTGCACTCTTTGATGTATCTCTGAGGTAGGAACTCTTAGGTGCAAAGCTGTATGCTACTTTTTTGTAAGCCCCATGGGAACATATTTTGACAATTTTCTCTGGCAGTGTAAAAAATCATAGCTCATAATCTCTAATAGTAATGACTAAACATAGTAAATACAGAGAAAACTGTTTAAAAAAAAAAAAGCTTATTTTAATAAATCCAAACAAGTGATGTTGCTGACAATTTTATTAATAATGTATCATTTGACAAATACAATATAGCTTAAGCAAAAAAAAAAAACAACAAACAAAAAACATGCTACCTGTTCATTGTTAGTTCATCCTAAATGTAGTTATAACTAACACATGCAACCTCGTAGTGTTGCCAATTACTTTTATTTAGGCTCCTGTTTTTCGTTGTTAGTTTTAAGAGAAAATATTAAATTGCCAATAAATGGCAAAAAACTGCATTTAATTATTTAATGCCTCAGTAGGGTAATTGCGGAGATGAAACTCACCAGTGTGTCGCTTTCTCTCTGTTCACGGAACAGACGATAGACGCAGAGCGCGCACTCTCTGTCGCATTCAGCTCGAACCGTCAGCACGAGACAAGCGCTCAAAGCCACAGTCAACCAGCACTTCATCATTAACGCCATGAGCTATAAACGCAAAATAAAATAAAAAACAAAATAAACACGTGCTCATATTGTACAGCATGTTTAAATCTTGCCATTTTGCAGATAAACAAATAATTATATATAAAGCTTTTGTAACGCGCAAACACATCAATGAAAAAGCGTACGCATGATGCTCTTGTCTGCGTGAGATTGTCAGTAGTTGTTAACAGTATCAGCAGCACAATATTGAGGAGCAACATTTATCTCAAAAACTTTTAGACTACTTTTAGTTATGTCTAGTTTCTCTCCGTAAGTTTACCTCTTTTAAGTCTTCTTTGGAAATGTCCACCGTAGTGTTGAATGGATAAATGCTTTTTTTTTAAAGAGAAAAAAGAATGATGGTTCAAGACGACGACTCAAAAAGTACCGAGGAGCCGGTCACTTTTACGGATGTTGGAGCTTGAAATAATCGTCGTTGGTTTAGCAAGCAGCACCCCAGTAGCCAACATGAGGTTCACCTGCTCTGTTGGAAAATGACTGCCACTCACAACTTTAAACTGTGAATCCCAATGATGTCATGCAGTCTGACGTAAGCTTCAGGCATAAAATGACGGAGGTAATTTGCCCACACATCATCTTCTACTTATTAGTTACAATATTATAGTTACAATATTACACACATCAGCAGTTGCTTTGATGAAAACCACATGTACTCTAACTATTATTTATATGTAGCCTACTGTCGTTTTAGGTCAATTAATAACCAAAACAACCCAAATCTGTTCCTGTGTGATTTCCATAATTTCCAATATGGTTCTGCTCCATGCAAACTTTAACACGCATTATTGCTGATTTGAACCTTTTATGTGTTATTCTGCTTTATTGCCTTGGTCAGATATTTTTTTTAATGAGTATTAAATGGCAATTTCTACTCCACAGGTCTACAGCAACAACCTCTTAAGGGTTCACTGGCCCCTGGTATAACAAAAAAAATCATATTTTAAAATGACATTTAAATACACAATAAATAACAAATAGGTCAGCATTATAAAAAAAGATTAGATTTGGGGGTTCTTGTGGATCCGTAAAAGTTCACAGGTCACGCTGGTTGACAGAGAATGTCATTTACAAACTCACATAAGGGCTCCTCTACTTCATCAAACTCACACATAAATGACGTCATTGAAAGTCAATTGGACAATTACCACAGGAAATTATAGATCTGTCTATTACATGTTCCAGATGTAGCCTGAAGTAAGCAATTGTTTGTGGGTGATAAAGCACTAGAGCATCAATTAGAGGTGCTGGATATTGGATAATGGAAATTTCTGTTTACTCTTAAAAATTAAGTCTGCATTCTAATAGACCTTAAATAAGAGAAGACAAAATTCTACTGATGTTTAAATCACCCACAGTTTAATTCATATCATGTAAGTCTTTATTTCAGTTTAGAATTTGTCTTTAAACATAATGATAACAGCATCTTCATGAGTACTTTAAATTACATTTCACAGTACTGTAGTATAACATTCTAACATGAGTAAATATAAACACATTAAACACATTTCTGTGCTTTAACATTTCATAGATAACCTTAAATGTCTAATCTAATAGAACTTTCTTCCTAAAATTGCAATTAATTTTAATCAATTTGTCAGAGTAAAATTAATGCTATTCTTATTAATTCAGCACACTGAATAATAACATATTTGATAGAGCTCTATGCATAATAATGCACTTATTCTTAATTTAATGATTTTAATAATTCTGTCAGCTTTTAAAAATTGTGATGCATGCTTGCTTTTAAAAATGCAATGCTTTTAAAAATGGTGATGCATTATGAAAAAAGTTATAATGTAGTTATAATGCATCAGTGTAACAAACCTTTCAACTTAAATAATGTTGGTTTTCTTAAATGCAATCGAATTTTGCTCAAGGCATGCTGGCAATGTTTCAAAATCTGTTAATTAAAACATAAAATACCTAAGTAATAAATCTATGTGGACCTTTCCTATGCGACAATTTGCAAAGATACCACAAACTTTTATGTGCTGCTAAAACTTTTGAAAGCAATTCATGTGATATAATAGTTTTGCCTTCTGGGGAGATGTTGCTAAAAATCTGTTTGTTTAGTAGACCATTCAACAGCCTCTTGCATGTAATCTTCATAAACTACACAATAAAATGTTAGCTTCAAATTAATGAGGTCTGAAATTTATATAAACCAATATTTTATATTGATAGCTTTTTGCATACTTTATTTAAAAGTTCTGTTGTAAGTTTTAAGAATTTGGTCTGCAAAATTAAAGGTTTCTAGATCAATCCTAGGAGTGCTTTAACCTGAGCCACTTAATGTAAATTACAACTTTGTATGACCATCGTAACCTTGAGTAAAGCAGTTAATCCTAGATTGGTCCATGGTGACTGTGCCATTAAAGTACACTCTGTGTCATTAACAAAATCAGCATGCAAACATCAAACATGAACGATTTAGATTAGTCCTCAGAGATACAATTTGTGAAAAAGTGTGAAAGAGCACTCGGCTATTCACAGGTCTTAAAATGAATCATTAATCTAACAAATTTGGTCCTGGTCTTGTATGTTTAGACTAGAGCACTTAACTCATGACCTGTTGGATTTCTGAATTGTATTAGAAACTCATCTATTCTTAAATCATTAATCATAACTTGTATAATTGTCATTTTTCAACTTTTGATCAAACCAAAGTGTGCAGGTTCCAATAACGTCAAACTTCCAAAAATAAAAAATTGAAGCACCATTAAAAATTATTGGCCTTTGAGGTCTAAGTAAGCAGACTTTTAATCAGCTCTCAGGTTCAATTTCCTGCTGGGTGAAATAAGGATATCAGTGACATTATTACAGTGTCGCTCAGACTATGACCGAACAGCACCAATCACAGGTATAGATAATTAAATTCTACTACGCTAAGAAAAATGAGCTGCTGTGTTGTGCATAACTGATTTATCCTCAGTAATAAAACTTTTATATTTACACCTTCTCAAGTGGATAAGATACTACATTCACTTCTGAGTGTTCCTGCAATTATTACATTATTGCCATTACGCCATTATTGTGGTAATAAATTCAACAGAGGGGTGTGAATGCAGTTCAGTAAACAAATGCCTTATGGATTATTGTACAGTATATATCATTTCCTTCCTTGTTGTTTTACAAATCACTGGAGTCTTTATAGTGAAAATTAACAATGTTTGAATATTCTTTAAAGTCCTTGCACGGATTATTACACTGTAAAAAATACTCAAAAAGTTGACATAACTTATAAATTCAAGTTGAAATTGTATAGTATTGAATAGAGGTGGGGACTAATTTGCATATTCATAGCTCCACGTATAAAAAATGAGGCAAGTTACATTAGAGCTGTTATAACCTTAGGGTTGTTAAAATGTTTATATCATCTGTTCTCTTTTTAAGCATAGCAGATAATATGCATTCTAGAGCTGATTTGGGTATGTCAAATGTTTTTCTCAATTTTCTTTCACTTTTTCAGCATATTACCCTGGGCACCTCTGATTTTGCCAAGTGACTGATGTCCTCAAGGCAACATTATGCAACAGAATAGGTTTAATTTACCAAAAATGTTTTCCTTGGGTCAGCACAATTTGTTTCCCTGAGGACATTTCTTACTTGGCAAAATCAGTCTGAGCACATTAGCTGGTGTTACAGAACTGTTGCACAACTGTTTTGAAGTATATAAGTAAATTTTTTATGCTATTCTACATGTGTATTATTACAGTCTGAACTCATGTAGGCTCTCTTTTCAAAGGCTGAACACTGATTGCCCTACAGCCTTATTTCAGGCACATTTAGTGTTCTTCATCTGAAAATAACATCAATTAGAATGCTTAATTAATAAATGTAGCCTTTATCAATTAATTCAAAGACCAACATTTACATAAAACATGCAATGGGACTTTTTATCTTTATTGGTCAAAATGTGCATTAGTGACCTTGTAAACAGTTTAAAAATAGCTTGCTTCGACAAAAACATTACAAAAGTTCTATGCCTAAAGTCCATGCAAAAGCACTATGCATTTGCTATGCATAAAGTAAATGTAAAATGTTTCTTTTGTAAAGTTAGACTCAGTTTAGCTCTTTTAAATGTATGAAGTGCTATTTAAAGCGGACATATCATGAAAATCTGACTTTTTCCATGTTTAAGTGCTATAAATGGGTCCCCAGTGCTTCTATCAACCTAGCAAATGTGATAAAGATCAACCCAGTAACTTAGTTTTGGTAAACCGTTCTCTGCCAGCATGTGAAAAAATAGGTCATTGAAATTTGGCTCCCCTTGTGATGTCAGAAGGGGATAATACCGCCCCTTAATCTGCATTATCCAACCACAGCACTGCTGTGAAGTACAGAGATCAGCACATTTGCATTTTAAAGGACACACCCAAAAACTGAAAATTTTTGCTCACACCTACAAAGTGGCAATTTTAACATGCTAAAATAAATTATCTGTGGGGTATTTTGAGCTAAAACTTCACATACGTATTCTGCGGACAACAAAGATTTATTTGACATCTTAAAAAGTCCCCTTTAAAACGTGATGGCTTGAGAAAATAGAGAAATTGCTTTAGTGGTTTGATTTCATTTTTATTTATATAGCCTAGCATGTTTTAAAAACAACCTTGTTGACCAAAGTGCTTAACAAAGATCAAAAATAGACACAACAAACAGAGTAAAAAGACATTGTAATATGTCAACAATGTCTAAAGGAATAAACATGAGCCTAAAGTAACAACCTAAACCACATTTTTTATACATAACCTAATGTTTAATACATGTGTTGTCACTCTCACGTCTTTTTTTCATTCCTTGTTTACAAATTCTCATTGTTGTTTTCACTATTATAGCCTTAAGAATATTAAATTAATTAAACAGAAGTTATATAACCCTGTGTTTAATCTTGTTCATGCATACGATCACTGTTTATTGCGGTTCTCCGACTGTAAATGACAATAGATATGCATCATCCAAGCCTGAGTCTATTTAATATCCCCTCTTTCTGTTATTAGATAAACAAATTGCTTTCTTTGAATAAACATTGAGACTAAAAGCTAAAACCAGAGAACTTTCACATAAAAAGTTATTCACTCATTAAACACACACACACGCACGCACGCAGGCACGCAGGCACGCAGGCACGCACGCACGCACACACACACACACACACACACACATTCCTTTTCTGAAAGTCAAGACAAAAGGCTATTTTCAATATCCATATTGCAAACAACTCACTGATCCTGGATTCCATTTTCTCATTTTCTTCAGCGTCAACAATTTCTTCAATACATTGTTTTCAGAACCAGGCTTCATCTTAAGCACACCCCAATGACCTTTTCCTTGTTGTGAAAAATTTACTGATAGCATGGCTTTGATGAAGTGCTGGCTGATGATTTGAAAACGCTCTTCCAATTTTCACTTGGTCTCCTGAGCGTTGGATGCTGTGGCCCACGGGGTGACTATTTCAACAGGGACCTTAGGTGTCACAAAATACATTACCTGCCTTGTTTATCCATGGGAGCGAACACAATTGCCATAATTATTTTCATTTTCATCAAAGCAGGGCAAAGCTGATGCCGTGTTGGTGTAATGTAATAAAATTACTGAGGACTGGCTGAAAAAGGTCTATTCATTACGATGGCTACTGGAGACTGATGACTGCCCTATTTCTCAATACACCATTTCTTTTGCTTTATCTCTCTATCGCTAACCAGTATCATGGATGCCATAAATACAAAGGACAGTTACACCACCTAAATGAGTAGGTGATGTAAGCCTTAATAAACAAATATAGCTGTTTCTGTCGAAAAATAATTAGGCTATTATCAAAATGAATGAATTAAAAATGAATTCACTTATGTTCTGGAAAAAGTCACATATTAAAAGGTACACTACCTTTATGCCTTTTATGCGAGTCTCCTAAAAAACAATGAAATTCGATTAAATCATAAATCATTTAAGGTCTCTTTCATTAACGTTTGACATTTTACAACCGCCGAGCTTGTAAAATGAGTTTATTAATTATATATTTTCTATAATAGCAAATTAAATGTGTCCTAAATGCTGCCCAAATGAACCTGACATTAACCCCAGTGGTATAATAACTTATTAGTAATGAATTAATTTTAATAATTCTGGGTCAATTGTATACCATTATTTTATCCAAAATATAGTTTGCTATTGTTTTTGCTCCAAGAGAAAAAAGAGTCTGAACGAGCCTCATGTTTGAGACGTGTAATAAAGGGAAAATGCCAAAAAGAATAATTTGCATATTCTCCTATTAGGAATGATTGCTCTGAATGTCGACTTTGGAAATCACTCTATTCATGTAAAAAGTGTAATTGCATGGCTTCCTAGATGACTAAACCCTTTCTCTCCTGTTTTTTCTTTCTAAATTAATATGCATGAGAGCCGTAAAATCTGTTCATGCTCCTCACTAAAGAGGTGCTATTACAGAGCTTCATATGATAAAGGATTGACCAATGACAGCCTCTAAATTGCCAGTCTGTTTTCACCAAGCAGACAAAACCTGTAGTCAAACTCAATGCCATCAGTTTCCTTTATTTCAAAAAGTAATTATATTTCCTAAAGACATTTGCACTCATTTTTGGCATTTGACATCCATAATAAAAGATTATTTTTAGTGGTTGTGTGAAATGTAGACACCATAAGAGCCTTGAATGATCATAGTGATGTTATTGCTAAGATTATACTTTTATAATAATTAATTAAAAACTTTTATCCAAGGAAACTTTCTCGGCATTTGAGGTCCTATGTATTGTGTTCAGTTCATGTTCAGACATTATAGGCCTATATGATTTACCAGTTCAGCTACAGAAACATATTGTCGTCAGTGCAAGACGATTTCAAATAATTAAATTGTGTTTACGCTGTTTACCCTTACGGTCATGCATTTAAAAGATATCTAATAGCCTTTCAAACACAGACATCTAGACTAAATCAAGGCAAATTTCGGGATGTCAGTGCAAATTTAATAGACGTCTAACCATAGCTCAAAAATATAAATAAAATAAATAAATAAAAGCAAACACCTTGTAATCACCGTCAGAGTATGGTGGGGTCGTGATGGCACAGTGGATAAGACACACGCCTTTGGTGTGAGAGACCTGGGTTTGAATCCACTGTGTCCCTGAGCTAGACACTTAACCCCTGGTTGCTCCAGAGGCGTGCGGCCTCTGACATATATAGCAATTGTAAGTCGCTTTGTATAAAAGCGTCAGCTAAATAAGTAAGTAAGTATATAGACGGTGAAATGATGGCTGTAGCTTGCTAAGGTTAAGTCACGACAACTATGCATTAGATCTAATAACATATTAGTATTATAAATGATTCAAGGACATTTATTTAGAGAGTAGAGAAGACAATTAGCTAAAGATTAGAAGTACTTTTGTACATGTTTTAAAATTAAACCAATCTTGCATGTTATTCCCTATAGATATTAAATAGGTCACATTAAATAATTTCACATTGGCACATAAGCAGATGTTAATAGGCCATTCATAGTATGATACCACACTATATTACCCCAAACCCCTGAGGGTTTAGTAAGAGGTACAACTTGGAAATCCTTAAGAGTCACTTGTAGGGAATAAGAAAAACAAAATGTTGACACTGAATTAATCACATTAAATTCACAACCCCAATCTTAAAAAAATGCAGCATCATAATTATACACTCAGAAATTAAGATACAAAAGTTGTCACTGGGACAATACCCTTTCAAAAAGTTACACCTTTGTACCCAAAGAGTGCATATTAGTACTTCAAAGGTACATATTGGCAGTTCAAAGAAACATATTTGTACCTTAATGGTACATATTAGGACCTTTTTTAAAGGGTTTGTACTTTTGTACCTTTATTTTTGACAGTGAAGGGATGAATCAAAATATGTTTTACATATTGGCAGTGTTAATCTGTACATATCCCTGATTAGATAGACAGAAATATTTTAATAACCCTCTCCTTGCATCTTATACACACTTACGATAATTATCAATTTTAGACTGTGCTTAATAAATAACAACTTGAGATGTGAGCAGGCTCTTCTGAATGGCTGTTTAATAGAGGTTATTGTCTGCAAGCTTTGAAGTTGCATTCTTGAAAATAATGAGAAATGACTCACCTTTCCTGGTCTTTTCCTTCTCAGTCTTTTCAGTACAGCTGACATGAAAGTTACAGACTAGGAGAAGGACTCAATAGATTTGTTTTAAAGGGACCATGGCATGAAAATCTGACTTTTTCCATGTTTAAGTGCTATGATTGGGTTCTCACTGCTTCTACCAACCTAGAAAATGTGAAAAAGATCAACCCAGCAACTATAGTTTTGGTAAACCATTCTCTACAAGCAGTAGCGTAACGAGCCAACACCGGGCCCCTAAGCAGGATTATCAAGGCGGGCCCTCTACTACAGCACGTGATGACGCAATGTCCACAAGCAGGCTACAATGAATAGGACAGGGTAGTATCATAGAGACACAGCATAAGAGATGAGATGACTGACAAAATCAGAAATAGACAACGCGCACCGCAACAAAAACAAAACACTGGTGACGCCGCACCATAATATATGAAAAAACACTGCTCGTGACAGCACTACACACACATACGTGCTCACTCACATTATAGGCTATAGCGTTACATTATAACGCTTAGGTTACTCACGTAACCCCGGTTCCCTGAAATAACGGGAACGAAGCATTGCGTCAGTTTGCTGACGCTATGGGGGAAACTCCTGTTTACTCCGTGATTGAAGCCTATTGGTTAACGTCTGTAGAAAATACAGACCAATGACGTTTGAGCCCGCGCGGGGGCGTGGCACACGTCCCTATATAAGCCGGTGAAATACGTCAAGAGCTCATTATTATTCGACTGAAGCGCGCAGCCGAATAACACTCGCTGCGTAGACGTTTGTAGCACGGCCAGCGACGCAATGCTTCGTTCCCGTTATTTCAGGGAACCGGGGTTACGTGAGTAACCTAAGCGTTCCCTTTCAATACGGTTCACTTCGCATTGCGTCAGTTTGCTGACGCTATGGGGGAACGTAATCCCATCCCGCCGTGCATACACAACGGACTGAGGTGCCCTTACCGGAGAGACACTGCATGTGGCCCTAACCCAGCATATACATAGCTCTAGCGAGCGCAAGTGTAAGCACCATATATGAGACAGTAATACGCATACAGTGAAGTTTCTAAACGCACCATGATGCATATACAATAGAGCACGAGACGGCGGGTTCCCTGAGCGCGCCGCGAGCTGTGCATGATTTATTAATAGGTAGCCATGACGGTGAGCTAGCAACGCACCGTGAAGGCATACAGAAACGCAATCGCGTGAATCATTAAGCCGATAAGACCTGTGCTTGTAAGGCAGGGACATCCAGGCTATAAAATCTGACAAACGTAGACGGCGAGGACCAGCCGGCCGCGTTACAAATGTCAACGATAGAAATCCCCGTAGACCAAGCCCAAGATGAAGCCATACCCCTCGTGGAGTGAGCTTTTAAACCAACTGGACAATGTTCATTCAGGGAGGCGTAAGCCAAAGCAATGGCTTCGACGATCCATTTAGATAGCCTCTGTTTAGTGAGCGGCATACCTAAGGAATGTTGTGCGAAGCTTACGAACAGCTGATCTGACTTGCGGTATGAGGCAGAACGGTCCGTGTATATTCTTAACGCTCTGACGGGGCAGAGCGTGTTCGGGGTTTGTTCGCCGTCCGCCGTTGGAAGGGCGAGAAGTGAAACCACCTGAACTCTAAATGGCGTGGTCAAAACTTTAGGAATGTATCCCGCTCTCGGTCTAAGGATCACTTTGCTATCGTTAGGACCGAATTCCAGACACGACGGGTCAATTGAAAACGCGTGTAAATCGCCCACTCGTTTAACCGATGCCAACGCCAGGAGGAGAGCGGTTTTAAACGAGAGAGCGCGCAGGTCAGCCTGCTCGAGGGGCTCGAAAGGGGGACCGCGCAGCGCTTTCAGGACCGTGGACAGATCCCAAGACGGGACCGTGTTAGGTCGCGGTGGGTGTAGTCTGCGAGCGCCTCTGAGGAATTTAATGATTAGATCATGTTTTCCCACGGTGCGACCGGCGATAAGGGCGTGATTCGCCGTTATCGCCGCCACATACACTTTAAGCGTCGAGGGCGCGCGACCGCTGTCCAGCATTTCCTGCAGAAAGGAGAGAATATGCTCCACTTCACAGGTGTTTGGGTTTAAGTCTTTCGTCGTGCACCAATCAGAAAAAATAGAACACTTTTGAGCGTAAAGGCGCCTGGTAGATGGGGCCCTAGCTTCAGTTAGAGTATTTAACACTCGTCCTGAAAGGCGTGAAGGTTGCCGTTCAGAGACCAAACGTGTAGATTCCATAGCTCCGGCTGTGGATGCCATATCGTCCCTCTCGCCTGAGATAGGAGGTCTTTCCTCAGCGGTACTGGCCATGGTGCTGATGTTTTCAGCTGCCATAGGTCGGGGAGCCACGGTTGATTGTGCCAAAACGGAGCGACCAGAATTATCGCGCATTTCGTCTCTCTTATCCTCTGAAGGACCTGTGGTAACAGGGCCACCGGAGGAAAAGCATACAGAAGACACGCCGGCCATGCTTGCGACAGGGCATCGTGATGTCTCGAGAAGAAGATCGGGCAATGCGCGTTCTCGTCTGATGCAAACAGATCGATCTCCGCCCGGCCGAAGACGGTCCATATTCTCTCGACCGTCTGAGGATGCAGTCTCCATTCTCCCGGCGGCGGACCGTTGCGCGAGAGAATGTCTGCACCCGTATTGGCTACACCCGGTACGTGAGTCGCTTTTAACGAACGTACGTTCGCGTGAGCCCATAATAAAAGCCGTTTCGCCAGCCTGGATAGGGAGCGAGATCTCAGCCCTCCTTGGTGGTTTATGAACGAAACCACCGTCATACTGTCCGACCGCACTAGAACGTGTTGATGTTGGAGTTTCGGTCGAAAGTGTCGTAGCGCTAAGATAACCGCCCACATCTCGAGGTGGTTGATATGTAGCTGAGACAACTGGTTGTTCCACGCACCGAAGGCGAGCTCGCCGTCGCAGTGAGCGCCCCAACCCGTCGCAGACGCATCCGTAGTCACCACTTTCCTCCTGCTCACGGAGCCGAGCTCCGTGCCCGAGAGGAAAAGGTGAGGGGATGTCCATATCGAAAGCGCTTTCACGCAGCTGTACGTGATTTTGATTAATAAGCGGCCCGACAACCAAGCACGGGGCGGAACTTTCGCTTTCAACCAAAACTGAAGCGGCCTCATGAACAGCATTCCCAACGGTATTAGTGGGGATGCTGCTGCCATCAGACCCAGCATTTTCTGGAATCGTTTGAGAGGGAGATGTGAACCCGCTTTGAACGATGCCGCCTCGCGTCTGACCGTGAGCGCGCGTTCCTGTGTAAGCCATGCCCGCATCTTTAATGAGTCGAGCGTCGTGCCTAAGAACGTGATTCGCTGCGTGGGGGTGAGCAAACTCTTCTGGAGGTTGATTTTGAACCCCAAATTCTCCAAATGCTGGAGTACAACGGTCTTGTGCGCAGTAATTTCCCTCTCTGACTGTGCCAGAATAAGCCAATCGTCGAGGTAATTCAATATGCGGATGCCGCTCTGTCTGAGAGGGGCGAGAGCCGCATCCGCACATTTGGTAAATGTGCGTGGTGCCAGAGATAATCCGAAGGGCAGAACTTTGTACTGGTATGCTGTCCCGTCGAACGCGAATCTTAGGAACGGCCTGTGACGTGGCGCTATCGGAATGTGAAAGTAAGCGTCTTTCAGATCCACTGATATGAACCAATCGCCCGGTCGAATTAACGCCATGATTCGTCTGGCTGTAAGCATTTTGAACGGCCGTTTGGCAAGAGCGCGATTCAAAACGCGTAGATCCAATATCGGTCTGAGGCCGCCGTCTTTCTTTGGAACGAGAAAATAACGACTGTAAAAGCCTGATTCGCTTTGATCCGCCGGGACCGTCTCTATCGCGTCTTTTAGTAATAAAGAACGCACCTCTTCCCTGAGGATCTGTATACGATCGTCTGGGACAGTGGTGTAGAGAACGCCGCGAAACCGGGGTGGTCTCCGGGCGAATTGAAGTGAATAACCGTGTTGGATTACGTTTAGAATCCAGCCCGGCATACCGGGGGTGGATTGCCAAACGTGAAATTTGACGGCGAGCGTCGATATGCTTATGGACGTTAAGCCGTGTGTGTGTGTTTGTGTGTACAGAGGAGGAAATTTGCTCTTTTTGTGAAAAGGTAAAAATTTGTGTTTCGCTGTTACAGCGAGGGTGTGTCCAGCGCCCGAGGGGACTGAAACACGCAGAACTTTCGAGGGCGGGCCGGCCGAAGCGGGACCAGAGCCTCTTTTCCTCCTCAGACTCTCTTCAGGGAGGCGGTGCCGGCGTCGGGTCCAGCGTAATCCTAGGACGGGGACCGCGGCGTCGAGGCGGGCCAGCCGGTCGTGCAGGACGCTGGCGCTTGACCTCCGGTTCAGCTCTCGGCTGGGGCTGAGCTGGTGCTGGCTTAGGGCGTTGAGTTGGCGGCGGTTTTGGGCGGCCGGTCTCAGACGCTGAGGCAGATCGTTTCGGTAGAAAATGCCGCATAGCCTGCGACGATTTCTGTGCCTCAGTGAAGCGCTGGGTGAACCCCTCCACAGCGGAGCCGAAGAGCCCCGACGGTGACACGGGCGAGTCAAGAAGGGCAACCCGGTCCGTGTCCTTGATTTCCGTCAAGTTCAGCCACAGATGTCTCTCCAGAACAACCAGGCTGGCCATGGCTCTTCCTACAGCCTGAGTGGCGACTTTAGTGGCGCGAAGGGCCAGATCAGTCGCGCTGCGCAGGTTTTGAAAGGTCGACGGGTCCGGACCTGACTCGTCCATGTCACGGAGGAGTTTTGCCTGGTATACCTGCAGTACCGCCATCGTATGGAGAGCGGATGCAGCGTGTCCGTCGGCGGCGTAGGATTTCGACGCCAGGGTCGATGTCAGGCGACAGGGCTTCGACGGATGGTTCAACTTAGCCCTCCATCCGCCGGCTGAAGACGGGCAGAGATGGGCGGCGACAGTTTCCTCGAGCGGCGGCATCTTAGAGTAGCCGTGTTCGTCGGCGCCGTCCACTACGGAGAGGACGTGGGAGACGGCGCTCTGAGCTCGGGTGGAGTGGGGAGCACGCCAGGATTTGGTGAGCTCCTGGTGAACCTCAGGGAAAAACGGCGCCTGCCGTTGGCGGGATGATTGACGGCGCCCGGGCTGCAGAAACCACTCGTCCAACCGGCTGAGTTGAGGCTCTGACGGCGGCGACCACTTGATATTGAGCTCCGCCGTAGCTTGCGTCAAGATGCGGATGAGCTCAGAGTCGTGAGGACGCGACTCGGTAGGTTCATCGGCGGCGGCTGCGTGGGCGTCGTCATCCGAAGCCGCCCAATCCTCCAACTCCTCAGAGGATGACATCATCTCCAAGTTGTCACCGGACCCAAAGGAAACCATGCCGCTAGCACTCGGCAGGGGGCGTAAGTCCTCACGGGCGAAGGTGACAGGATGACGGCGGGGAGACAGAGCACGCGGGGGATGAGCCGGCGTGGACTCGGTCTCAGGGTGTCTTCCAGCTTCACGGCTCCCCTGCTGTTTAGGCGGGAGAGCACGGGAAGCCTTCCGTTTAAAGATCTCGAGGCGGGAGCGCAGCACCGCGATAGGAAGGAGCTCGCAGTGGGCGCAGCCCGCCTCAGTGAGTACGGCCTCGGCGTGGGCAGGACCCAGACAGATGACGCACTCTTTGTGGAAATCCTCCACGGGCAAAGGGGCTCGGCAGGAGCCGCAATGCCGAAGCGACATTATCTCAACGCGCTTCTGCTCTTTTAGATACTCTTGTAGGCTCACCGGAAAGCGGCAGGGGAACACGCTGGTGTGTTGTAGTCCGCTGCAGTGCTTGGATCGACGGCGAGTAAGGGCTTCTTCTTCGGAGCAGCGAGAAGGTTCGCGCTGAAGGAGAAAAGTAATGAGCTCTTGACGTATTTCACCGGCTTATATAGGGACGTGTGCCACGCCCCCGCGCGGGCTCAAACGTCATTGGTCTGTATTTTCTACAGATGTTAACCAATAGGCTTCAATCACGGAGTAAACAGGAGTTTCCCCCATAGCGTCAGCAAACTGACGCAATGCGAAGTGAACCGTATTGAAAGGGAACCACATTATAATTTATAGCAACATTTTCCGGGCTTCAGTTCTGGATGGCATGATGAAGGTATGTGAATTTTTTTTTAAACATGGTTAAATGCTAAAACTAGTTGTTCAGATAGAAAGAGCTTGACAAAACTTTAAAACGACACCAAGTCTATGGGTTCAAGAATAACAAAATACTGGCCATTTGAAACTCGAAAATCATCACCTTATTTTGTCCCATTGTTTTCCATTTTGCGGGTGGTAAAACTCCCGTGCGCGTCATGATCCTGACAGCCGCGATAGCGGAGATAGTCGCGCATTTACATGATGCGCACAGCAGCTCTAAACTTCAGACAAAAACACAGCTCAATCATTACATACGCAGAAACATCGATCCATACTGTTTAAAATCATTTGTTTACTTACTGCTGCACTTTTGTGCTTTGCTTCAGGTGTCTGGTGTAGTGTTTGAGTTTTTAAAGCGTTATTGTTTCTTGTTTGTGTTGAGAAACCAAAAGATACAAACCAGCCGATTTCAAACGTGTACAGAAACTCTGGGCTCTGATTGGTTGGGCTCTATTGCTAGCGGTGATTTCATTGGGCTAGACCCCGAAGCCGCCGCCAGGCGCCGCCATTTGCGCCATTTAGAAGTTCAGCCGCCATCAGCCAATAATTTCCTAAGCCAAATTGAGCCGCCAGCTGATAAAGTTTGGCTGAGCCGGCTAGAATTATTTGCAATCAAATAATAATTCAATCACATAGAGACATACACACACGAAATATATAAACAATACACGAGATCCATTTTCCGATTGGTTTCATAACAGCACAGTCTTGTGCTCGCTCGTTGCTACAATACACAGAGGGGTTGCAACTTGCAACCTGTGGAGGTCGCATATGCAGGCTGCATACGTCATCAAGCCTGGTTTATTTAAGTTAACTGAGCATTACATTCGCAAGCCATACGCATATTAAAACAATTTACGATTAACTTATAATAAGAATAAACTTTATAATTGTTGATATTTTGAAATAAGACAGTGTTGATGACGTAGGCAGCGTAAAAATGCGACCTCCGGAGGCTGCAGTCTTCAGATTGGGAAATTAAAATTGCCCGTTTTCCGTACAGAAGAAGCGATGCATTAGTAACGTGCGCGTCACAACAATGCATTTCAAAAATAGACCGTGTTATTTTTTATTTTTGACCAATGCGCGCGACCAGCATCCACACAGGAAAAAGCTGCGGGTAAAATAACGTTTGTATGTCTGTTTCCGGGTGCTGTATGCAGCATGTTCACTTTTATTTTAATTTTGTATTGGAACTGCGATTGGAATCGGTGAAGTCAAATATAGACGCGTTTCTTATAAGAGCCGCTTCTGGGAAGTCCGCGCGCGGCATAACATTGACTAAAGTGGTCGCAATCAGGTCCGGTAGCGCAGCACACGCATTCTGCGAATGAGAGCACTAAGTAAAAGCAACAGAAAGTTCTTTCTATCGGTCTCCCATGCTGCTTGAACCCCAGAAGTAAAGAGACTTTTAAAAAGCTTGCCAGTAAAATGCATATCACACCAGCAATGACAAGGTAAGCTAACGTTGCTATGGTTACAGTCCAGATACATAGATTGCTAGGCTATTGCTATGCTAGCTACAGTTTTATTACAAACAGCAACCAAAACTACAACGTAAAATTAGTGTAGACTTTAAACATCAATGTTAAAAGTTTTTACCAGCCTTTGTATGGGAACCTATATTCATTAATTCATTCAACCCAGTGCATGCCAGGTTTGTGCTGTGGCTCTGAATTAAAAGTGAATTAAAGAATAGAAATTAAAAGAGGTTGCATGTTTTGCCATGTTATTAGTCTATAGGTAGCATTATAGTGGGCTCTAGCTCTATTGTGTTTGGTTATGTGTACCATAATTTACCATACTTTTACCAGATCATTTGTCTATGTTTATAATTCTGACAGTTATTGTATTTTGCCATAAGTCTTCACTGTGCCTATTCAAAGCTCGAGGGCAAACACATAACTTCTAGATTTATAAGCATCGATAAACTACATTTTAACATTTTTTAATGCGTAGTCATACTTCTGTTATTTTGATGAAAGTAACTCAAAAGTAATGTAACTCATTACAGTTCAGAGTCAGTAATATTGTAATTTGACTAATTACTTTCAAATTACAGTAATTTGTAATATATAATGTATTACACTTTGTAAGTAATTTTCCCAACACTGTTAATCAGTATAACGTAGACATCTGTAGACATGTGGCAGCTTCAGCCATTTGCAGCTATGAAAAGTTTGGCGGCTGCAGCAGCCATTTAGGTTTCGGCTGAGCCAGCTAGCCAGCCAATAACTTCATCAGCCAGCCATTATTCACAAAACAAACGGCTTCGGGGTCTACATTGGGCGATGTAACCACACAGTTTGCACGTTGCCAAGCATTGAAAACCCTTGAGAAAACCCGGGAACAGCGGATAGTGTTGAATAGGCATGGGCCGATTACCGGTTTCAAGGTATACCGAGGTTTAAAACAGTCAAGGTTTCAAAACCACTAAAATGTTCTGTGATACCGTCTCCAAGGTATGAGCTGTGCTTATACAAAATTCATTAAATCATGAAGTCATATGATTGATTTGATGTTTACATTTAATATACATTACGAAAATATTATATGTGTTGAAAGCATATTATAATTTAAAGGCTTTATTGTACCTGGCATTTGAAAATAACACATTTTAGTGTTGCAATGGCAAAACCGCAACACCGTGAAACCGTGGTATTTTTGCTAAAGGTTATCATACCGCCAGAATCTTATACCGGCCCATGCCTAGTGTTGAATATGCGATAGGGCCCCCCGACTGTCAATCAAAATCTTCCAGTCGGGCGGGCCCCTGATTGGTCAGCTTCCCCTGCTTACCGATATACGCCCCTGTCTACAAGCACATGAAAAATAGGTTGTTGACATTTGGCTCTCCTTATGATGTCATAAGGAGCTCTAATTATAATAATACCACTCCTTAATCTGCACTTTCCGACCACAGCAATGCCATTTAATGCAGAGAGAAAGAGAGAGAGAGAAAATAATTCACTGCACAAATGAGTTTCAATTTCAACAAAACACCATCATTGTGATCAGTGTTTGCACTTCATCCACTCATTTGCATTTTAAAGGACACACCTAAATGCCACATTTTTGCACACACCTACAAAGTGGCAATTTTAACATGCTATAATTAATTATTTATATGGTATTTTGAGCTAAAACTTAACATTTGTGCTCTGGGGACACCAAATATTTATTTGACATCTTAAAAAAGTCTTGTGAAATGGCCCCTTTGAATAGATATATGAACAAAAGCCCACACATTGCCAAATACTTTTATCTTAAGCAATTTACAGTGCATTCAAGGTACCCAGCCAGGTATATCTGTCATTTTACCGTCTAGGTTAGTTTGGCTATTGGTAACTGTTCTAGCCAAAATAAACTTGAACTTGGTTACATGCTGTTTTTGCCAAAATAACTTGTGAGATATATGAGATTCCATCAGAGATTAAGGTATTTGGTTTCATTTATTTATTTATTTTGTCTATTAATTTTTCACTGATACCCCAAATTTTGTATTGTTTTAGCCTACATGTGCACAAAACAGAAAAAAAATAATTTGAATATATTTCTCTTTCCTTATTCTCTCCGTGTCCTGACTTATACGGTTTGAATGTTATGAATGTATTGACTGAAACTTTACTAGCACTTCTCATGTTTATTGCCTTAGGATGATTTACATGTTGTATTCCTCAACTGTAAGTCACTTTAAATAAAATCAAATAAATAAATAAAGGTAATGTCAAGCCGTCAAAAAGACGTGTCAAACAACAGTACTAGCAACACCAAAGACATGTGTTCAAATCTCAGGGCATTTATAATCAAGTGCATGTGTTCAATTTAAAGATTTTGTGAAGATCAACATTGTTGCTTCAACCAAAACATTAGCTTTGAGATCATGAGATCAAATAAAAAATGTATTTAATCTTGTACATTAAGCTTGTCACTCACTCTGCTTACAAAACCAGAGAGGCCATTTTGCACATTAGCAATGTTAAATTGTTCTAGGATGAACCACGGGAGCTTTGTGAATATTGAACACTGAAAGAGGCTTTGATCATCACTTAGTTTCCATTGCTAGTCAGTCAGGCTCTGTCAGAAGTCACACACTGTTCTCTGTGCTCCATTAGTTTTTTGTTGCAGACATAGCCTCGGGAAAGCCAGACTGACACCTGTGTATTCTCTGGAAGACCAGGCTTTCCAAGGGAACAACACTTTCTCGCTAGGCTTAAATGGGTAAACATTTATATAAGGGCTTTTATTGAGTGCAACCACTTCAATCACAATAGAGAAAAACATAATAGACCACAGCACTATACAGTATATACTGTATGAAACAGTTTCCTTTGGTGTACGTACCCAGGTGAAAAAATGCAATGCACTAAAATACATTTGATTTAAGTACACTTAGTAAATGTTTGATTTTTATTCACTAATT
This sequence comes from Paramisgurnus dabryanus, assembly GCF_030506205.2. Lineage (NCBI taxonomy): Eukaryota > Metazoa > Chordata > Actinopteri > Cypriniformes > Cobitidae > Paramisgurnus > Paramisgurnus dabryanus. The sequence continues at coordinate 20,228,790 of NC_133342.1, read as the reverse complement.
GTATACTTGATTTACAAACAACTAGTCTTCAGTACTTCTTAAAGGGATAGTTCACATTCTGTCCCCAGGTTGATAAATTATATTATTTGATAAATGATGGTAAGCACACAGTTGACGGTACCTATATTAAAAAACAAATACTATAAAAGTCGATGAGTATCATCAACTGTATCTAAAAATCAGCTTAAGTACTAGCAGTGGCAGCCGTTGACTTCTTTTTTTGAGGGCGCACAATGCAAAGTTCGTTAAAATGTAATGGCTGGTATTTAAGTACAAGGTACATTCAAGTACTTTATTTTTACCTGGCTAGATGCACATGAAACCATATTGTTTGTGTTTCAGCCTTGTAGTCATATTATAATTTCAAATAAATGTAATCTTTAACTCAAAGTCGATCATTAACAAATGTAAACAATGAGGTGCGGTTTTACCAAACTTTGTTTAAAAATGTGTGTAACTAAACCACTGTATTTCAGTTACACTAATAATCTGTATCAGTTTAGGCCAATACTGACCATAAATTGTAAATAACATATGTGACCCTGCCAGGTTATAGGGTCATTTTATTTGAGATTACATTGAGATAATACATAATCTAAAGCTGAATAAATAAGCTTTCCATTGATGGTTTGTAAGGATAGGAAAATATTTGACCAAGATACAACTATTTGAATATCTGGAATCTGAGGGTGCAAAAAAATCTATATTTTAAAGTTGTTCAAATGAAGTCCGTAGCAACTGCATTACTCATAATAATAAAGTTTTGATTTACTGAAGGAAATGTACAAAATATCTTCATGGAACATGATCTTACATAATATGATTTTTGGCATAAAAGAAAATGTGTATTTTTGCTACAAATATACCCATATACTTAAAACTCTAGTTTTGTGGTCCAGTGTCACAACAAGCCTGAAACATACCTTGCGCTTGCTTCCATAAAGGCCTTTTCTCTCTAGTCACTCATTTCACCTTATATAAACCTGCTTAACATATCACAATATACAAATTAATAAGTCAAACATTAAAGTTGATGTTTGAGTTTCTTAAAGATGTGTAGAGGAGGTGCAGACATTACCAAAAATCCTTTAGATCTATATCTACAATCAGCAACATATGACATCTAAAATTGCTATATGTCAATAGTTTGAAGTGTCTGGTTCATAACTGGTTTGAGACCCAAAATTGCTGTAGCCAAGTGTTTTGCATGTTTTAAATGTTTAACTTTTCACCCACTTGCAACATGCTTTCTTAGTCGATGACCTTGCGAGTTACTCTTATCATTGTTTTCAAAGCTATGAAAGTATTGTGTCCCCAGGGCTGATCTCTAAGGCAGAGCACAGGGATGTCAAGGCCCCCCTGTTTGTGGCAGAGATGCTGGCAGATGGTGGGGATAATTACTTAAAGCCTGAGGAAGATAGTCATGCAGTCCGCCGCATGAAGAAACATTATCATTGATTGAAAGTGTCTTCAGGCGGCCCACAGGGTGATACACAAAGAGGAAAAGCACAGAAGAGTGTAACTGCTATAGCAGAAAGGACAAAGCGCTTATTTGTCATTGATGAACATTTGATCTAAATTGTCCTATGTTCAGAAAGTCAGTACTGAGGTAAAGCATAATACAACTAGTTCAACAGTTCACTGTAAAAATTGTCATTATTTGCTCTTCCTTTTGTTGTTTAATTGAAAGTTTGAAACACAGAATGTGGATTTTTAAAGAATTTCTTTTTTATATTAGTGATAACTTGGACTTTCAACCTCTAAAATTATTATTTTTTTAATACCAGGGACATAAAACTTTACTTTTCAAAAATAAATGACATAGATGTGAGTAAATGATGACTTAATTTTCATTTTTGGGTGAATAATTAATTTAATGACACACAGGCAGTGACACGTTCACTTAAATTCTCCCCGGTTTTTATCAGGTACTGTCTAAACATTTTCAACCAGCAAAATAACACAAAGGTGTAAAATAAAAGGAAATTTCTTAAAAATTAATAATATACACTAAGAAGTTTTTTTTTTACTATTGGGCTATGTTTACAGTATTAGCATGATAGTAGACAGTAGAACTATACTTCAAAATACATCAACAGAGTTTAGCAACATTCATTTTTTTTAAACACTGTTGAAATAGACACAATTTGAATAGGCCTATACACCTGTGTTATCATAGAGCAGGTGTTTGGATATTGCACACACTGTAAAAAATGTCTGGCTGTTTTTACTGTAGATTAAAATTAATGTTATTTACTGGCAACAGTTTGTTCAACGTTAAATAAAGATTAAACATTAACAAGTCAGAACAGAGTAAAAAAAACATCATGCAAAACATTGTGGGAACCAAAATCTGAAGGAAAAAACAGAAAAAGGTTGATGAGGATTTCTTGTTCCCAGAATGCTTTGCATGAGGCTGTTATTTTATAATTTTATTCTGTAAAGATAAGGACTTATTAATATTTAATGTTAATTAAACTTTGAACAAACTGTTGCCGGTAAATAACATAAATTTAAATCTACAGTAAGTTACTGGCAGACAGCTGCATAACTACGGCAATATTTTATAGTGCAGGTCAAAATATGGACTTGGCACAATCGAGCATTGAAAAAACAGAATTGCAGGAAGGTGTTTGTTCTAATTTCAGTACAATAACTTTAAAAGTTAATCACAGAGGCTAATGATATTAAAGATATGAACGACTGATTTTAAACCAGAGCACAGAGCTGCAATTACAGCAACACCTGACTGTCATATTTGGCAGTCCTGATCCTGCATCATTCATTAAAGTTAAACACTCCTGTGACTGCTCACTGATAAATAATGTGAATTTAATTAAATTCTCTGAACTTATTGTTATTCAGGTCCACACGTCAATTTAATTAGCATTGCTGTAATCTTTGAGTAATAGATCGGGTGGAAACCTCCACAAAGGTGACTTTAATTTGGCACATTACTCATTGAAAGATAATTACTTATACAGGTGTTAAGTTAACACGTATGTCATTTATTGCCCCCAATCTGCAAATAATAATTGCTTCAAAACACACAGACTGTTTACACTTTATGGCAGATGTCTATAAAAAATGGAAATAAACTGTTGCCTTCTTGCCTTCTGGCTCAGTTTATTCACAAAGTATCATTTATGGCCTGCAGATCAATGAATAAAATCAGATCAAGATAAAGGCTGCCTAATTATTTGCTCATGCACCTCCAGCTGTTGTTTTCACCCAGAGTTCAGGAATGGTCATCTCTGATTTGCTTGGTTCTCACAAAATAGACTTAAAGGGATATTTCACCCAAAATGTAAAATTCTGTCATCACCCTCAGGTTGTTCCTAACCTGTATATGGGCCATTTCTATACAGAACTGGTCTAAACTGCTGTCCCACATCCAAAAAACACATGTTAAAAGCATTGATGCTTAAATGCTTAAGATGGGCGGCAGTGGCCTAGTGGTTCATGTAGGTTGTCTACAAACCGGAAGGTTGGTGGTTCAATCCCCGGTTCCACTGGACCAAGTGTCGAGGTGTCCTTGAGCAAGACACCTAACCCCAGCTGCTCCCGACGAGCTGGCTGGCGCCTTGCATGGCTGACACCGCCGTCGGTGTATGAATGTGTGGGTGAATGTGAGGCTAATTGTAAAGCGCTTTGGATGGCCATAGGTCTGTTAAAAGCGCTATATAAATGCAGTCCATTTACCAGTCCATTTACTAAGATCCTTTTATTAAAACTCACAAAAATATTAAATTTATCAATGATAGTGCCCGAAAATAGTCCCCTGCTAATTAAAAGATACTAAGGGGACTATTTTCAGGCACTATGTTACATCATACCGCCTCCTGCAGCCATGTTACGACAGCAAAGTCCTTAATTATTAAGGACTTAGTTCCTAACCTCGCCCTAGGAAATCGCAACTTTTAATTTTCTGTCAGTCTTAGTACACAATGTAACTACAGAAGAGTCAAGTTTTAAATAGAAAAAATATTGAACCTCTTTGGTTATTTTTTAGGCGCGATGCTAATGGTCTAATCAGATTCAATGGATTGTGCTAAGCTAAGCTAAAAGTGCTAGCGCCAGACCCGGAGATCGGTCCAAAACGGTAAAAATCTAATTTAAATAGAAAATTAGCATATTTTTTAAAAAAGTGGAGTGTCCCTTTAAGCACATTTTTATTCCATAAAATGTAATTTTTACACGTGTTCAACTCTCAGAACTGTGCTTGCTAACCTTGTGCTGACTAGCAAACACCAAAACATGGCAATTCAGTAATAGTCACGACATGGTAAAGTTTCGGTGGTGACATCATTGTTTTGGTAGTGAAAAAGGAAGCATTTTATTCTTTATTTGGGGGAAATAAACTACATTTTAGCACAGTTATGCAAATCATTAGTTTTGTTTTATGTTTTAGTATTTATAGAATGTTAAAATTCAGTAAAGTTATGTGGTTACACTAACTAAAAGGGATTGTTCACCAAAAATGAAAATTCTGTCATTATTTACAGACTTATGTTGTTACAAACCTGTATAAATGTATTGTACTGATGAACACGGAAAATATTTTGAGGAATGTTTGTAACCAAACTGTTCATGAGCCCCATTCACTTCCATAGTATTCTTTTACCAAACTATGGAAGTGAATGGGGCTCGAATGGTTTGCTTACAAGCATTTGTTAAAACATCTTTCTTCATACATAATACATTTATACAGGTTTGTAACAACATGAAGATGTGAAAATTATAACAGAATATTCATTTTGGGGTGAACTATCCCTTTAAGTGTCCATAGACACACACACATACAGTTGTTGTTTTTTACATTGTTAAGTGTGACTGTTTGGTACAATAAAATAATCTTGTTGTCTATTATAATGGACAATCTGTGAAATGCGCAACATAGTTTAATGTTGCCAGCTTGACTTTGGACAACTCTAACTTTGGACCAGTTTTGTAGAAGGGCCCATAAATGTCTTTGTTGAACACAAAAGAAGATATTTTTAATCAAGCAGGAAGTAGGAGCAGAAAAAATGCAATGGAATTCAATGGTGCTCAAAACCTGTTTTTCAAACAGTGTACAAGAATTTGTGTTTGGCAGAACAAAGAAATGTATACAGGTTCGTAACAACTTTGAGGGTGAGTACATGATGACAGAATTATTTTTTGGGTGAACTACCCCTTTAATGATGTGTTGTACTGTTAGCATCATTCATGCTCTATTATTATTACTAATGCAGTGTTATTCCCTGTCTATTAATGCTTCATTATATTGTCCAATTTTCTAATTGTTATACAACACTGTCTCACGAAAGTGAAATGTCACAACATATCAAGTGTTTATTTCTGCTATAAAACCGAACTATTCGCTTCAAACAGCTGTTGCAGCTTGGCCTTGTGGAAAATCACCACATACTGCTGCTCATAGCTCTTGTTGATGGTTTTGTTCCTTAGGGACTAAATTGTTTTCATGATGGCTTTAAGGGAATTTTGATGTTCACGACAGACTGCGCTGCGTTTTCCATGACTGTACGTCTTGCAAAGTTGTTGGCAAACTGATACGCTATAGCTCATTGTGCCCTCCCACACAGTGTCATACTGCTCATGCCAAATGTCTGGGATCTGTTAATCCATTATCCTCTATCCGTAAATGGCCTAAAGAGAGGCGTCTCACTCTGAATCACCAAACTTGATGCTTTCCTCCAGCTTGACCATATGTACAGGTAAAAAACAGACATTTTTCACAAATGTTTATAAGTCTTCTTGTGATAAAGTTTGAGGTTCAAATGCTTTTGTGCTCCAATGTGTATGTGTATTTATAACAACATATTAGAATATTATTGTCTGTGTTAGACTGTATTTTTGTTTACCACAATACGATTACAATATGATACATTTTCTATAGTTGTCAGGATCATTTGGCTATTGGAATGTTTACTCACACATTATCTGAATTCTTGTTTTTATCTAGAGACCGTTTCCCATTTGTGCTGTTGTCACTGCCACTATAACATTTTTTTTTTAACTTTTTCTTCACACCTCAACAAATGTCTCTATCTGTTTCCAGCTGGCACACGTATCCATATGTGTTTTGCATATGTCTACTCTGATTTGGCATGAGTAACACACAGGTGTCACAGTGAAGTGGCAGCCATGTTATGGAGTAGACGCCGGTTATTACCTCAAGGCACAATATCAGTGGTGAGAAAAACTGTCACAAGTAAGATTGGAACTGGCATTTGTCTGAAAACAGCAAACAAGATTCCACCTGCTGTTGCCAATTTTCTTTAAACTCAGTCGACACATTAGTTTGATAATTTGTTGTCTATTTAATGCACTGCAAATGAATATTGGTAAGAACCATATGGTGGCAGAGCTGTCATACATCCATATGTACTGTAGCTGAACCAGAAAGGGTAAATGACACGAATTAAAACACCATCAAGAGCAATTCCTCTTAGCACATCAAAGAAACAGGATCAAGCCTTTTAGCAGCACATCAACATTACCAATGTGATGCAGCAACTATGAATAATGCAATAATCCACAGATCTTCCCATCATAACATGAACTAGTAACTTAAGATTTGATAATTGATTCTTAAGACAAATAAAACACATAGCTGGCTATTTTTGAAGATATAGTTTCATTACATGCAAATAAGTATTTGTTCCTTCTTCCATAAAGACATCTCACTAGATTTTCATGACTTTTCTCTAATTCCACAGCTTTGCGTCACTGACACACAGAGAGTGGAGGAGCTTCAATCTGTCACGGAGGGTTAGAACTACAAGCTGTGCTAATTGAAGACATCTAAGGATATGCAAAACGATAGAATTAGAGAGAAGGTGTGATGCATTGTGAAATTCACTTTTAAAGCTCTGTTTTATTTCCCTGCTGTGTTCCACCGAAAGCTCAAATTTATTTGTAATGCTTTAAAGGGATGGTTCACTGAAAAATGATAATTATAATTCTGTCATCATTCAAATACCCTCAAGTTGTTACAAACCTGTACAAATGTCTTGCTTTTGCTGAACACAAAGGAAGATACTGTATTTATAATTAAGCAGAAAACAGGGGCACCAAAAATACTATGGAAGTCAGTGGTGCTCTGAAATGGTTTGGTTACAAATATTTCTCGAAATATATTTCTTTGTGTTCAACAGAACAAATAATTTATACAGGTTTGTAACAGTTCAGTAAATGATGACAGAATTCTAATTTTTGGGTCAACTATCGCTTTAAAGGGGACATTTCACAAGGCTTTTTTAAAAATGAGCTGATCTCTGCATTAAAGGCCAGTGGCGTGGTTGAATAGTGCAGATTAAGGGGCAGTATTATCCCCTTCTGACATCACAGGAGGAGCCAAATTTTAATGACCTATTTTTTCACATGCTTGCAGAGAATGGTTTACCAAAACTAAGTTACTACGTTGATCTTTTAACATTTTCTAGGTTCATAGAAGCGCTGGGGACCCAATTATAGCACTTAAACAATTGGAAAATGTCTGATTTTCATGATATGTCCCCTTTGCTGCCTCTCTGCATACATACATAGTTTCTGTTTCACTGCTTCTGTTTATGATTACCAAGAATATACCGATCATGCATCCAAGATCATAAAACATACTTTTGTTTTGCCAAACATATAAAAACATATTCAGTGAATGGCTTACATGACTTACACTTTTTTTTAAGATAAAGCTTGCCACCTTGTGGTGGTCAAATAGACACACACGTTGATGAAATGATGTTTTAAACTATATAACAGTTACTATATAAAATTATATTACATAGAATGGCATTCAAAAGTAATGATTTATATAAACTAATGAAAATGTATGATTCTATACCATGTCATTAATCAAACAAAAGTGAAACCTGTGACCATCACATTTGAACAAAAGGTTAGATTTCTTTGTTCCCTTTAAAAGCACACAAGATACTTTTCATTCCTAAATCATGCTTATAACATGCATCATTTTTTGCACAGATTTTGGGAAGTCTATGCAGTTAAGGTAAGATCTGTTTACTCAAATCGTTTAGGAGGATACCCTACTGCAGTGGTCTCTAACCTGTGAGTTGCCCTACTAGAGTTACACTCTACTAATAACCTCAATTTTTATATTTTATTAATTACATATTTTTTACATCAGCTTGGCTTCTTTTGTGTATGTTAACATTTTAAACAATGATAAGACATTTCAACAAGTAAAACAAAAAGGTTTTGAGTAGACTAAATCAAAACAGTGGTCCTCCAGATTGTTTTATGCATTGTGGTTGCCTTGCTCAAAAAAAGGTTGAAGACCCCTGCCATACTGTACAGTGGCGTTCGAAAGTTTGGGCACCCTTGGTAAATACGAGCAAAGAAAGCTTTAAAAAATAATCTATAACGTTTCTTCTTTTAAGCTTCAATTTAAAAAAAAAATCACAAAAATATAATGTTTCTTTGAAGTGAAACAATTGAAAGTGAAGGGGAAATTACATTACGAAATAAATCATTTTCACATTACGGAATAATCTAAAATCACCTTAAATTCTTCAACCTCATCAGACATTATAAAAGAAGACTCTGAGCTGGAATACTTGCAAATGGAGGTAGCAAAGAGGATTAAATAAAGGGGTGCCCATATTTATGCCCAGTGAGTATTAGAGAAAATTACTTATTTTATAATGTTATTTCTCAATCACTTTCAATTGTTTTACTTCAATGAAACATTACATTTCTGTGATTTTTTTTATTAAAGCTTAAAAGAAACAGCATTATGGATTATTTTGTATAGCTTTCTTTGCTCATATTTACCAAGGGTGCCCAAACTTTCCAACCCCACTGTATACCATGCATTTCACTACATCAAAATTTTCACTTGGGGTTCCCTTCACTAGTGCATCATTCATATCTACTGTAAGCAACACATTGCCATATGTGTATTCTTGCATAACAATGACGCTTCACTCTTTTCAAAACCCAAATCTTAAATTTATTAAAGGCAGAATGAAGACATTAATCAATGCGATTCCAAACAACATGCCACAAATCTCAGACAAGATCTGTAAAAGGGCACATGCAGAAAAATGAGTCTTTTTTCAACATTACTCTTGTTGTCATGCACACATTATGAAAGAAACGCAAAATCATGGCTATCTGTGTGACTTTGCCAAATAATCATGGCAAGAGTTATCAATACTCATACAAAAATATTTTCTTTTTTTAAAATTGAAGTTTTAAAATGAGATATCTATCACAGTGAAGGAGCCCTAAGACTGGTATATCAACAGAAATATTCACCAAATATGATGTCTGCTGAGCATCTAACTAAATCTTTTGTTAACTTGTCTTCCAACTCTACCTACAAACAAAATAAAACCAAAATGTCCATCTTAATATTCTGTATTATATATTTATTATTTACATATGGTACTTCTGTAATGGACAATGTATGCACAATGACATAACATTTAAGTTATCTCTGAATTCACAGTTAAATCCCTACCCAAAATCAATGTAACCATTCAAACCCAGTTTAACCAGACATTTCAAAGTGTCACAAACAGCATCACTCAAAAACAAACAAGCAAACAGGAAAATAAAAGATAAAGCTACTAGTTTAACTTGAAAATAATCAAAATAACTAAGATGATCTCATGATTTAATCCTGCACTTTGACCAAATGTAACACTCAAACATTCTTTAAATACATCATACGAAACATGATAATCCTTATAAGCCAAAAGCCTTTTAATGCTGTACCTCTTTTCAAACTCCTTTGGGAATTATTACACACATAACTTTATTAACTGTTACGGACTCTGGCTCAGTGTTCCCCTGACATAAGCTTATCTCGGTTTCACAAATCTCTACACAAGTGTGCTGTTCCAGAGACAAGAGGAGCATCAGCAGTGACTGACTATTATTTGTTTCCTTCCCGATTTGGAAGTCTCTTGACCAATTCTTTGTGGTCAGTTTTGACACTGGCCAGCAGCCCACCTGTGATCCCCTCTGAGCTGGAGTAATCAATCTGTTCTCCTTTCAAAGTTGTCATTTGTCCTCCCACAGACCTCAAGATGGCATCGCCAGCACAGATATCCCACTTCTTGATAAATGTCACATGTATATAAATATCAGCTTTCTCATATTCCTCATCAGTAGGGTCTAGAAGAGCCAGTACTTTATATCCTGCAGAAAGAAAAAGTCCAACAGTTGTAACAATGGTACAAACCATGTCAATAATTATGTACATATTCAATGGACATAGATTCAGTTTATGGATACAGTACCTGCGCCCCCTGCTGGTATAATTTCAGTATTGTTTCCAAATGCAGGTTGAATAAAACTCTTCACTTCCCCAGCATGTGAGCGTGACACAATCACCTTAGGAGAGTTTGTGTTATAGGACGCACGAGGTGCAATATTGGCTCCCTCGCCAACAAAACCCCACGCTGAAAATCAGAGAAAGCATGCATGATGTTATAAGAAAAACATTATGAACACATACAAAAAAGGGGAGGTTTTTATAGGGCTTATTTATATTAGGACATATAAGTACTTTACTTTACTTATAAGTAAGTATAAGTATAAACATACGTTATAAAAACATCACTGGTGTGCATCTTAAGACATATTTAAAAATATATATTTAAAAGAGCACCTATTATCCGAATCAAAATTGTACACATCCTTTGGTGTGTGTGTATTAGCACATGTTAACAATATGCAAAGGTACAAATCCAAAAGTAAACAATGACGCAAGTTATCTTCTCCAACTTAAATCTCTTTTCTTGGACTACAACAAACACAAAGGTTGAAGGCAACAGTTGATCGATCAGCTTGGTCATCTGCATTTTTGTATTATACCAAATACACAAAAATAACATTAATTTTAGCAATGTAATAGGTGCTCTATAAGATGTCTGTAAGCTGTTAAGCTTAGTTAAGTTGTTAAACAAGCCCAAACAATGCATTTTAGTCTGGTACTAGGCTTAAGCCCAGTCCGGGAAACCATCTCTAACTGTACTAAAAATACTTTTAGTCTTACATTGTTATAAAATGTAAATATATTTCTTATTTAAATCATATACAATGTGAAGTTTGTCAATAAATCAAATATCTGTTGTTAACAATAAGCTACTATAAGGTACACCAGTCAGAAAAAATAAAACACAAATAGCTTACTTCTCTGGAATATTACATAATTTGTTTGACTTTCATTTCTAAACCCACAAGCCAATCTGGTTTTGATCATATCTGTACGCTTCAAATAAACACACCTGTGTACCCAGTAAAGGGTTTGTGGATCACGCCTATAACAGGATTCCTGTCCACGGCCACACACACCATGGTGGTGACATACTGCCGGAGGTTTTCTGTTTGAACAAAAGCAAAAGTGTGAACAGGAACCAAAGGATTTACATCCTGGTATGCACACATAATAATGCTACACACTTACTGTTTCAACTAAAATAGCAGAACTACGGTCCATAAAAGCACATTTTATATATGTATTTAAAGTCCCCATGTAGTCATCTTTGAGCATCACAATATCTCCACTCTTTCACACCATCTCGGACTACAGATATATAGGTGAATAGATGCTACATTAACAGGTGATGTGATCATCATAGAAGTAGAGCTAAAGCAGCTGATTGGCTACATGTTGGTGATGTAGAAAACCAAGGCGATTTCAAACAGCGGTATATTTGAGACTTTGGAATTAACTCAAATTTTATGGAGTGAATGAAAAATTTGCACATGGTTTGTCTTAAAGCATATTAAAAACACCACTTATTCACAAAGAAAACTTTAAATCATAGTTTAACAGAGAGTTTATTACATCTTTTAATACTGCCCCTTAATAAAAAAATGACATCCAGACGCTGATCCAAACCTGTGTATTCTTGAGTGGCATCCAGTGGATCAATCCATACAGTGATCCTTTCTGCAAGCACTTCCTTTTCCCTTGGGACCTTTTCCAAAATTTCTCTAGGAATGCTGCGTGCCCATATGGTGGCCTCCCCCTCAGCATCATCATGTTCCTCTGAGTTTACCTGAGAACAGACAACCACACTCTGGTAAAAGTTGGTATAATGTGTTTGCGTGGTTTATGGTTCAAAAATGGCACATTATTTTCCATATACCGTACATTTTTGTAGCTCAAGATTTCACTCTTTTCCTGAAACGCAGGGATTTTATACAAAACTCATCGATTTGAAAAGCGATGTGTCCCTGATTGGCCAGCTTATCTGTACATTGTGATTGGCCTAAATACCTCTGACGTCAGCTGGCAATGTGACGCTCCTTACCATGTTTGAAAGATTTGCTCACAATGCAATGCTAACAGGAGTTAACTTACAGGCTGTGAGAGTCAAAGCGGGAGGGATTATGTATAATGTCGGTCTTCTCTACATCAGTGGTTCCCAAACTTTTTCAGCGTGTGCCCCCCCCCCTCCTTGTGTACGGTGCATTCCTTTGCGGCCCCCCAAAGAAAATTTGTGACCAAAAACTGTTCTAAAACTCAACATTTTAATAAAAAAACAACATTAAATTATACAAAAAAGTAGTGCTTTTGGTTAGTAGCCTTATTTTTTATTTCATTACACAGAATTCATGATAAATTAATGTATTTTATAAAATGTCATAAAACTGGGGCCCCCCTGGCACCAGCTCACGGCCCCCAGTTTGAAAACCACTGTTCTACATTACCAATCCAAAGAAGTCAACTGTTCCCTACAATCCGTGTTGTAGTCCAAGAATAGAGATTTACATTGGAGATGATAACTCACGTCATTTGTTAACCTTTTGCATATCGTTAACATGTACTAATACACACCTACACACCAAAGGAAATGTAAAAACGTGAACCGGACCATATTGGTGACCTTAAGCACAATTAAAATAACACAAGATGGTAAACTACATATTTGCAATGTCACGACTGACTTTATAAGACTCTGGACGAATGGTTGAACGGCACCTCTAATAAATAATCATGCTTATCTTACAATGAATTACACCACCATGGGAAGTTTTTACCCTTACAAAAAAATCGAATACAAAAAATGGAGAGCCCTTCCACATTAAATAATACTGTAGTGTTTACAAAAACAGTAAAGTATCTAGGATTTTTCTACAGTGCTATAGCATTTATTGTATTTTCCATGTGTCAATGATAAGAACATAATACCCAACACACAGTTCTCATCATCTGTACCTGTAGTTGGGGGTAAGTGTTCTTGATCAGGTAAAACATCTTGCGATGAGAGTTCAGATCACCCAGTGTAAACTTTTCGCTTGCTCCCTCTTTAGTTTTCCCCTTTGACTTCTCCTGCAAAGCGTTGTCCTCTCTGATCCTCTTCACCTCCCGTCCACCCTGCACTGCAGCCTCTATGGAGAGGGCGAGCAGATCCCTCAGATCCACGGTCTTTTTCTGTTTGAATAATGACAGTCTGGTGGACAGGACCCCGGCGTACAGATGATAGATCACACCGAGCCCCAGTAAACAGAACACGGTTATACCGAGCGGCGACAGCCGGATGCCCATCGGAGCCATCATGAACGCACACAGCGAGAACCAATAAATAAATATACAAATATGACAATGTGTTTATTAGACGAGCTGCTCTTCAGTGAGCATTTGAGCGTTCGTTTGAAGAATATGCAACAAACAGAAGAGGAAACAACAACGAGATGATCAAAAGTTGGTTATTTTCTTCACCAGCCAAAGTTAAAACGTTGAGCAGAGGCTTTCTCTACAGTGTTGTCATGGGTTGATGTATTCCGCTGTATTCGTACAAACGTCAATTCTCTTACAATGAATGAGCATCACTGTATCCGCGAGTATTTGTTATATATTCCACGTCCACCGTACCGTGTCAACCAACCAGGGCCAAACGGACACCCTACGTTTTTCTTCCAGGTCATGAAGACTTAATACGACATAGCGCCCTCTAGTGTTTCCACGTTATAACCTCTAAAACGGCTAAAACAAAAAAATAAATGTAACCTTAATCTATTTAACACTTGGTAGTCTAAGACCATGTCAAATATTGAAATTGTAATTTTAGCCTGGAAAGAGGTTAAATAAATATAATTGCAGGATTTCAAGAAGGTACACTGCAAAGGTGTTCTAAAATTCATATGACAAATATCAGATACATTTGACTTTTTATTCTTGGTTATCCCCAATATTGTTTCATAATAAATAATAATGATACAAACTATTTAACTGAAAAAGAATTATTAAATTAGAACTGAAAATAAGTATCAACATCCAACAAAAAATGGAATAGCTAATGCAACGACAGATCATTTAAATCTTTACATATAAACACTGCACTGAACAACAATACTATCATCTTATGTTAAAACATTTACATAAACAGCATAAGGATTGGTAATGCAACAACAATAACTACATCTGAGCATAATTAGTACTCCTCTTAAACTTTCAATTATTGCAAGTGCAACTGAAAATTTGTAGCTTTATAATTTGTTTCACTTACACAGAAGCTAACAAAAAAAGTGCAAAATACCAAAAATCTTAGCTGAATTGTACCTCAGCATTTAATACAATTTGAGCATTTGTGTATTGTATATGAGCATTCTAGCGTCGCAGCCAGATCCAGGTGTTGACTACCCAGAATGCAACAGTGAGAGAGTACATGACCATTTCACGCTTGGCACGCTCTTTATTCTCGAGCTCCAGTAGCTGAAGTCTTCTGTTCAGCTTTATGATCTGTTTAGTCAATTAAAACACATGATAAATATGCATGAACAGTGTATATCCAGCAATTGAAGAATAGTAATGGGTATAGGAGGGCGATGCTACCTGTCGTCGCAGTGATGCGGCATCTGTTGAGACAGCATCTTCAGGAATGTTCTCAATATTAGCATCAAAATGTACAAGAGCTGTCCGACTATAATAAAAAGAACATAATAGTTGGATGATTTCTTTATAACATTTAAACAAAAGCTGAACATGAGAGACCCTAAGTAACATTGTTGACGTGCTTTAACACTTTAGTCTGCAGAGCTAATCAGACACATGGGGATTAATGAAAGTTAAACACAAATTATTAACTGAAGGGACCATTTAACAAAAAAAAAAAAAAGCCAAGCGGAGACTGCAAAGGGACTTTTGATTTTATATGTATAAATGTTGTAGTTTTACTATCAGAAAATATATTTAAATATCAAATATGGGAGAGTTCACCTGCGGTGACTGTCATCCAGCACCTCCAGGATTTGTTGATAGGCCCTGCGAGTTGTATTCTTGACGTATGTGAGAAGTCCACTAGCACTGTTAAAGTTGTGACTGTCCTCAGGGCTGATAAGAGGAGGACAGGCACGAACAGGACCACGAGACGGTGATGGGCTTGCACTAGAGAGAGAGGCATGATTTTGACATGAATCCTTTTCCCTGTTCACTTACCTACCTGCTTATACAGCTGTTTCTTCTCTATGTAACATGTATACATAGAATATAGCTACACATGATGCTTGTTAAAGGGATAGTTCACCCAAAAATGAATATTGTGTTATTTACTCATTCTCATGTTGTTACAAACCTGGATAAATTTCTTTGTTCTGTTGAACACAAATGTAGATATGTTGAGGAATGTGTGTATTTAAGCAGTTTTGGAGCCCTATTCACTTTTTAGCAGAAAAAATATTATGGAAGTCAATGGTGCTCCAAAACTGTTTGGTTGCAAACATTGCTCAAAATATTTTCATTTGTGATCAGCAGAAAAAAGACATTTCTATAGATTTGAAACCACTTGAGAGTGAGTACATTATGACAGATTGTTCTTTTTTTTTGGTGAAGTTTAGTTAAAGGGAATGACAGGTGCCTGTGTACTCACAAATCGAGTTTGTTCATTTGCCCACTGTGGCGCATCATTAAGTTCTCACTTCTACAGCGTTCCCTTCTTGACCTCAAGTGAGACGGCATCTAAAAAGAGGGAGAAAACAGCTGTTTTTTACACCGGTTGCACAAGTGTACAAGAGTAGGTTTACTCTTTACTTGTCTCATTCAGACTTTTTTCACCTACTAAAAAGTGCTGACAGACTTATTCTTCCCCTAACAAATATCTTAAGAGCACAGAAACAAATATCATTTAACTTTCGCCAATGACAAGTTAACTTATCAATTAAACAGAAAACGCTATCCAGCCAATGACGAGTATTTCCGGCAATCCGTAATGCCGCTATTATCCACCAGATGGCACTCCTCCACATAATATAAAACCTGGAATTATGGCCCTAGGGCAAACAGCTGTATGTCTGTTTATGTTTTGAGAATTGCTTTGAATCTGATCTCTATCAAAAGTCCTTCACCAAAATGAAATTATCTCAGCTATTTGCTCAAAAATTGGTGCTTGAAGAAACCTACCCATATTTTGAGAGGTAATAAAAAAGAAAACTAATAAAGGCACTGTAGGATTATTTTTTTTGTTTGAACACAAATGGTTTGTTCTTTCCTTTGATAATATATTTAATTTATATATTTAAAGATTAACATTTTCTGGAAGGCATTAAACTTTTGTGAGAATCCTGACAAATGCTGGCGCGCTGACTGGCAACTGTTTTAAAAACGCTGTCAGGGGAAGAGTTAAATGTAAACAGTAGAACAAACATACATTCTGTATTTCTCCAATATCCTCAAAACTGACCAAAAATAAAGTAACAGAACTTAAATCAGAAATAATAAAATGTAAAAAAAAACAAAAATTATCCATGCTTTTTTATGGAGTGGAGACAATTTCATACATAAAATGTTTTATAAAGTGTACCGATGGAGCTTGCTGATAGTTGGCTCAAAATGTTGACAAAATGTTCCCACATTTGTAAGCTGATGTGGACAAAAACATTTGCTAACTGAATAAATATAAATGGAGCTCTGGGGATACATAAGGCAAGAAAAGGTAGGAGACACACATTTAAAAGAAGGTAGTAAAAATAGAGATTTTTTTTGCCAAGAACAATGTGCTGATTAATTTATACCTCTTCTCTTGGTTGGGCAATGCAGTTGGCTGCTGGTTCCGGCTCTAGGAAGTCCAGGGATTGATCACTGAGGGTCAGAACCCGTGGTGGAGTTTTCAGTTCAACTGTCTCTAAAGGCGTGGACTGAATCAGATCCAGATCTCTAGGTCTGCTGAAGCGAGCATCATTGCTATCTCCTAGATGAGTTAAAACATTCATTAGTTAGCCTCTGTTCTCCTTCTAGTTTCATTTACTTAAAAAAGCCATTGCTTGATATGAAAATACCTGCAACTACAATCCGCTCTGGCACTTGCATCATTGTACGGTCGGATCCATCCATATAGGAGCCAGGCGATTCCTCTGATAAACTAGGGCCAATTTTGAGCCTCTCTGGGATCCGCATCTTTTGACTGATGCCCTCTGTATATTCGAGTTCATAATGGATGCGGTTTATCTCTGCCATTTCAGCAGAGGGTAAGAAGTCAGCCTCACTCATTCACCTGTAGATGAGCGCAGAACATCACTCTTCACATATTTTATAATTGCTATATAGGGAACAGTCCACAAAAGCAGTTACATAAAGTGGCAAGCAAACAGACTGATGTACCAATACAAATACATGTGGGTTGCATTGAAGTGACATTAGTTACATAATGTAGAGCTGAACCGGATTAATTATTAATTATTATTAGAAAGCATAAAATCTGCCAAAACCTGGAATTATTGACATAACCCCTTATGTCACATTAGCCCAAATTACATATCGTCTCACCCCCATATCTTACAAAGAATATGTGTATGTTAAAAAACAGTATGGAAACAAACCATCCAGACATTGTTTATATGTATATATAAGGACTGACATTTTATAAAATGGTTAAAACGTGTAAGAAAAAGCAGAATTACGGACCTCAGTAAAGACATGCTTGCTATCATCATTTATCAGCAGTAATACTCGAACTCAAAGCAAACATCTTAGATATTTACCCGTTTATTTTATCGCTGTCTGCACCTCGGATGTAACAGATGTTTCGGTCACACTTTGTAGAGTGTGGATGTTTTCATTTAACCACTGTAAATCCTTGTGATGACCAACATAAAGTGCACAGCTCTATAATAACACCCAATTCATTCATTTGCTAGCTAACAACTGTCTGGTTAATTAACTCCACAAATGTTGTGATGTTAAAATGTTATGGTAAGCGATCAAAGAGTTTATAGTTTAATTTGTTTTGCCACATAATCTAAAATACTATTTGATATTTTGATCATTACCAACAATGTTTTTCTAGCCACCGCTAGTGTCATTCACTTCCGGTTACTGTTCATACGTACGTATATACTACGGATCCTACTATAGGGAAGGCCGTTTATCAATGTCGAAAATGGACATAAATTGTGCATTGCAAATTTCTTTCCAGTGGTCAGAACTATGCAACATATGTACTGCGAATGGCTAACAGACATTTACAAATTGCAGAAAATTGATTAAAAATTATCAGAAACCTATTGGTGTGACGTCACCATTCATAATGAGTTGAATGTGGGCATGTCCTTAACACGCGAAGGATCATCGGTTCGAGACCGGGCGGGAACATTTTACTTTATTTCTCTAACATATATGCGTATATTTTGGCGCTTTTCTACATGTTGGCGGTGTTTCTGTAGTAGTTTACTAACATTGTTAATGCCCTGGTGAAAGGTACCGTTAATTTATTTGATTTATTTAAGTACGTGCTTCTGAGGGGAACAATCGCATTTGGGAACGGTTTGGTTTGGATAGTGTGAGTGCGCCTATAGTGGATGTTGTGGTCTCAATAAGCGCTAAGTAATGTTTAGAATTAGTAGAGAAAGTGGTAGCTCGAAAAAAAGAAAACAAAACACATCGGCAGATGGCGCCCAAGCACCACTTCGTAGATTAACTTGTACTGCAAACCTTTCTAACTTCAAGCCCCCCACCCCTACTGGCCATCAATTTTTACCTACTAGAGGTTGGCATAACTAGACAGTTTTAACAAGAATAACCAAACACTGGGAAATATCTTTATTCTTATTTGATTTAACTTATTTTAAGCATGTTTTGTCTAATTTTGAATAATTTAAGTAATCTTGAGGCCACCTTGGAAGTTTGTTGAGGCCCCTAGTGGTTCCCTGCCCCCCTGGTTGAGAACCGCTGCGTTAAGTGGTACCAGTTCAGGTAATGTCACATTTTTACTATTGTAAATATTTGCAACTTTTTGAATGATTTAACAGATTACAGACCAATTTTGTTATACTATATGGGGTAGTTACAATATATGTGCCATTAAATAGTAAATCATCATATATTTGCCTTAACTTGTCTTGTTGCACCATCTACAGAGTACAGATCTACATTTCACTACAGGTTGTATATTCTGTGTATGTACTGTAACAAACAAAAAGCTTGAATCGTGAAATAAAATCTTAAAAAATATTTATTGACTGAATAACATAAACTTTTAAAAAATTATGAATCATAAAATGATTTATTACATGCACTTGTCCAGAGACTGCATTTCAGTCTTTTGATTTAACTTAAAAAGTAACATTTACTGTTTAGTTGTCTGAATTTATATCAAAATGTTTATTTATGTGTCCAACAAGTAGTTTTAATAAATGGCCAAGATTTAAAATCTTACAGTCACTGAGTTTGACAACAAGCCCCTGTCTAAATTCTAATCATATACAGTACGTAAGAATGATAAAAAAATTGCCTGTGTAAATAATGGATTTAGAAATAATATTATGTTTCTATATTGTGGTCACAGTGTGTGTATGTGTGTGGTGGAGGGTGTGTATCTGACAAATTGCTGTCAGTCATTAAGTATTTATAGGCACATGACACAAGGCGGGCATCTTCAAGTGAGGTCATAGGAGTCAGAATAATAGACCATGACTTCATGCTTACATTTTGTCACTTTTGTTTTTCTCACAATCACTCTGCATCATATCCAGCACAGGCCACCAGTCATTTTGATGGAGCTCTTGGCAATAATGGGGTCACATATTTCCCATTGTGTGCCAAGTTGAAAACAAAATAATTTTTTTATAAGACAAAATTAAGTTAAACTAATATGTCTGCATGATGAGACCACAGCAGTCATGTTCTTGGTAAACTTTTCAGGTTTACCGGAAGCTAAATCATTGATTCAATCAGCTGCCTAATTTAAGGAATGTGGCGCCGCCGCCTAGAGCCCAATTTTCATCCTGTATCACTGCTTTAACATGAGATCACACTCTCGTCTGTATGTGTGAGCCCTTTAAGGGGGGATGGGTGTACAGTAAACTCGCATCTACATGTGTAAAGTGTTACTCTGTATTATGTTGGCACCTAACGATCACTTAATGATTTAAACAGGTATACAGGAACCCATTCCTACACTGTAGGTGTTTCAAAGCATCATAAATGTTTATTATTAACATTAAACATGTAGCAATTGCCATTCATGCAAACCCTATAAAATGAGTGATTTTCCAGTTATGATCAAAGTGAAAACGTGCCAGACGGGTGTCCCACTTTGGTTGGTGAGGCATGGATGTGGAAATAAGGTGCGGTGAAATTTTAATGAGTGCTTTTATCTATATAATAGCCTTTTCTCATCCACTGACCTGCCGCTTTCTCTGCCTTTCCAACCTGGAGAAGAAAAAAAAGGTCCGGCACTCAACAACCTCTTTCTTCTTTAAATCACAACTCGAGAACCTTATCCATCCTCAAATCTGGTTAACTGCTACTATTAGGGCATTATTAGCACTGCAGACAGTGCTGTCTTCACTTTCTCCCATATGAATCACACAAGCGCCCACCGCTTGTTATTGATTCTGCATCAATGACTCTAAACTGTTTTTTGACCTTAATGTTAAGAGGTCATGCTGGCCTTTGTGAGGAGCTTTGATTGAAAAAACTACGGTCTTTATGTTTGCCAAGCAGAGCACATTGCAAAACTGAAACAATTAATTAATTTACAGTCCCCCATGGTCTCCGGACAGGCCACCGCTTAGAGAGGAGAGTCTGTAAGCTGTGTAATGTGACTGTAAGAATACAGATGATTTTGCATGCCTGTGCCTATGACATAGTATCTCCATCTCTCTTTTGGTTGTTACTGTAGTTCAGATATAGAGAGATTGGGGAAGGGAGGGGAACGTGATGGGAGGGGCATGAGCAAAACAACAGATCACTGCCCTTCATCCCTTTGTGTTGACAGTAATAATTCATTTGAACAAGCCCCTATGGTCTTACTGCATTAATCATATAAACTAATTTCAAAGCATTAACTTATAATTTTTCATTTAACTTTATTTAAAATTCACGTTAGTCTTTAAGATTAAACTATTATTTAACTTGTATACTTTTAAGTACATTTTGCATTAAAATAAAAAATGCATTAAATCAAACATTACTTAGATTACCAGATTTATTAATATGTTAATTGTAGCTGTTGCTTTTTTGTTGTGTTGTTTACTAGTAAAGGAACTGGGAGTGGTGTTTACAGTTGCAAATCCAAAGGGCTGAGTCTAATGAGGTCACACCCTGGCAGTCATGATCAGGCTGGGCCACCCGTCCCGCCCACTGTGCCTTAACTGACACACTCGTTTTCCCGCCTCTTTTACTACAGCCCATCAACAAAAGCTGTGGAGCTGCAGAGGTGCTGTCCATGGTACTGAGAGCGGGAAAGAGAGAGGCGAGAGGAGGAGGGAGGAGGCGTGTTCTTTGTGTTTTGAAGCTTGAGTTAATCTGCTGTGGCATCCACTCAGAGAGGAGCCCTACATCCGAGAACAGCACAGCTCTTGCTCAAGTACGTCCTTCACAAAAACAAGGAAGAATTCACTTTGCAATGTCTTCTTCTGAGTGTATGTGATTCGTCTTGGAAGACTCTATGTGCTCGTGTTTTGTTTTGCTCTTAAGCCAGACTTTTCAAAGTGCATGTGTGCCTGGGAGTCAGGAAGTATTTCTGTGGTTATTTCTGTAATGTTATCATGCTTTAGGAGGTTTGTTATGGACAGATGAGGTGGAGAGGATCTTTCCCGACTGGAGTGCTGCACAGACGCAGGGTGCTTAAGATTGTTTGCTTACAAAAAGCTGCAGGCTACCATTTTTACCCCTGCATCTTCCTGACCTCCGGCACCTGGAACCCATGAATTCGAGTTTGCTGACTTGCCGAGTGTGACTTTACAATGGCTTGAATGTTTCCTGCGGGACTACTATTGGAACCTCAGGTTTTAGGAGTCTAAATGGATTTACACAACCTGCATGGAGATAGTTCCTCTGTAAGTATTAAACTTTCAGCTTGTGTCCCTTTCACCTTGGAACAGAAACTTTATCCTCATTGCACTACTTTATATCAACATCTTTTGCGTTTAATAAACCATCCCTTTTATTAATACAACCACTGAATTTTCATGACTTAACCTCACAATTTGGTCGGGACTTTTTTTTAGTGAAGTCTGATTCTTTCTAGCTATTACTTAGATACTCATTTAGCCTGCTTTAATTTTGGAAATAGGGTTGTCTTTTCCCAGAGGGCCAACTGTTGCAAGTAATGTCAAGTGAAGGACTAGAATGAGAGATGATGGAGTTCAGGATAAAAAAACTGAATGGAAAAAAAAAACATTTAAAGAGAACATGCAGAAAATAATCTAAAACATATATTTCAGATTTAAAGGGAAGATCCATAATGCTTAAAGATAGGCCAGCCCACTTAGTATTCAACACTGTTCACTGTCAACATATAAGTCACTTAGCTTTAGCTCGGACAGTTAACTTTGTAATTTCAATGCCTACTGACAGA
Organism: Paramisgurnus dabryanus; assembly: GCF_030506205.2. Classification (NCBI taxonomy): domain Eukaryota; kingdom Metazoa; phylum Chordata; class Actinopteri; order Cypriniformes; family Cobitidae; genus Paramisgurnus; species Paramisgurnus dabryanus. The sequence goes on along the minus strand of NC_133342.1, from coordinate 20,206,012 downwards.
TCATACTGGGCAGTGATGCTGGATGTCTAAGTTGCCAGTGCAATGCCCATCTGACTGCTCTAAGCCCCCAACCCCCTCCTCACATGCATGCACACACACACACACACACTTCCCCTCACACGTAAACATACCCAGATTCTTGGATCTCTCTGATAATACTGACCTACATAACATACAGTCTCCTAGTCAGACTTCTGCAGATGTACAGTGCAACACACTGCACACCCACACTCTCTGCATTGCTGCATCAACATAAAGTTTTACACGCTCACAAAAATACTCTTCATATAAACATGCTTGTCTGTGCAAAAACTGTTGATCCACTAACCAGTGTCTTACTCCTATACACCTCATAATCCGGGCTGGGAAATGCACTGGCCTGTTTCCTGTGAGAACCAGGCTATAAACAATACTACACTTTGCTTAATCTCTTTGTATATCTGAGGTTTTAGAGCCTAGCTATCTCTGTGTATTTGATAATCTCATTGACCTAGAATATTTATTGATGTTCAAAATACCCATTTTGATGTGATGTATAAACAGAGATTCAAAGTTTATAAGATTACACACATACTTTAATATCATTAACTAAATTGATGTTATAGTTATGACATGCTTCACATAAACAATAATGACAATCGATATTAATTAATTCATTTTTTTCTTTCCAGACTGCCCTGTTGGAATGCCTGTAAGCAATGCTTAGCTCCAAACAGGAAGGTTCTCTTACGTTTTTCCAGTATGTTGAAGACTGTGGACTAATAGTGTATAAAGGATTGGTCACACAGAACCCCGACTACGTGTGGAATGAGAAAAGCAGGATTAACTTTCAGGAGAAAAACGAGAAGAAGCGAAAGCAGGAAGACGCTATTAAAAGGCAAGTGGTTCTGGAGAGACACATACACAGTCACACAGGTGCACATGGTTGCATAACCTAATGTAAGCAAATGAGGTGTTAGACTGGAGGGTGCTCACTCTTAAGGTAGCATGATAGATGTAAGCATTCAATTACTCCGGCTACATGTGCGAAAAAAGCTACATAAGGAAACAAGCCCTACTGTGGTGCTCCCACACACTGAGTCCCTCTGGCGATGGCATATAGCCACGCTGTGGATGGCAGAAAGACCATGTCCGTTTTAACACATTAAGGTTGATTGTTTTTCTATTTTTAAACTATTTAGGACTTTCTCGAGAATCTTTTTTGGGAGGCATATTAAAGGCTGCGCCTAAGACACGAAATGCGATTTCGAGGAAGACAAATAATGGAAAAACTTTGGATATTGTTTCTCTACATTACTGTAGGAGTGATTATATTTATATTAGTTTCAAACTATTCCACTAAGAGGCATTACATGTAGTCTAGCTTTTCAGTTTAATGCAATTTGAGTCATTCAAAAGTGATTGTAGTCATGAGCCAAGGCGTCAAATAGGATTTTGACACTTCAAATCAGTGGCCTTACTAACATCATCATGGCTGTAATTGTGTCAGTGGGCAATTTACTGTTGAGTGCTGCCCCAGACCCGTTGGCATATGTTGTATTGATCACATTTGGCATCATCTTCTAAGTGCAATAATAGCCAAATGCTCTTAGAGTGATCTTTCACACCAGCTCAGGCTGCTACTAACTAAACCGTTTATTTCAGCTCTGGCATGACGTAAGTTTGTGCTTACGAGGAATGCTGGCTAATCGCAATTCACTCGTTACCGCAGGGCATAACATGAATAGTAAAACATTAACAGAAGTGTGTTAAAGGGATGTTCACCTAAAAATGTAAATTTTTTCTAAACCATGAGTTTCTTTATTGTGTTGAACACAAAAGATGTAAGCACACAGTTGACAGTACCCACTGACTTCCATAGTAGGAAAAACAAATACTATGGATGTCATAGGTACCATCAACTGTGTGGTTACTATCATTTATCAAAATATATTCAGTTTTTGGGTAAATTAGAAAGAATTTTAATAATTTATGCTTGTAGATGTACGATATTGTAATCTTATAATATCTATGTGAATAAATTCTGGTTTTCACTGTAAAAAAATTGCTGTAATTATGCAGCTGGTTGCCAGTAACTTACTGTAGAAGAAAAGACTGAAAATGTTTCATGTTCATTTAACTTTAAACAAACTGTTGCCTGTAAATAACATAAATGTAAAATCTACAGTAAGTTACTGGCAGCTAGTTTACTGTAATTTCTACAGAAATATTTTACAGTGTTTATTTGACTTATGATTTTGGACTTTTGCAGTTTATTATTGTACTAGTTTGGGTCAGTCTAAAACTTTAGACCATCAACTAAATTTTTATAATATGAAAAATCAGCTAGAATATGAATTTGCTTGTGATGGATAAATGTACACAGTTAAGTTCTCACATCTCTAAATGTCCTTCATTACTGTAATATACAAAACATAAATTTTAAGCTATAGAAAAAGAAAGAAATCTTGATCAAATCTTCCCAATCAAAATGAAATACAAAAGTTACACTTGGTTTCAACAGGGCCAGCACTAAAGTATGGCGTTATTATGATAAAGTTCTAAATTAACACAAGACACCTCAGCTTTCTTGGTGAAGTTTCTTGGAACTTTTGTTGGTCACATTTTGGTGGTTTCTGATATTGGTCTACTCCTGGTCTGCATATCAGCTGTTGTTGATATAAAATATTCAAACTCAGTGTCTGGAGGATGAGGGCTAGAAAAAAATTGCTGGATTTTTCATGAGACATGTACAGCAAATGGGTCAATAAGACGACCCATTTTTACAGGAACTGATGGAAGGGAGTGAAAAAATCTGTTAGAAAGGGATTAAGTGTGAAGAGCATGCTAGCAGGAGATGGGTTCTGCCTGGTGACAGCGGAAACAACCACTAACCAATCAGATTGCTTCATTGGTCTGAGTGAGGCGGATCTTCTTTCATTCTCTGCCATTCTGTTGGTGCTTTCACCGTGTCGCTGGGAGACTTTGTCCATGCACAGACTCACGTGCTAATTTGCATACAACAACTATGCTGTAAGCACCCAAAACATAAACAGAAATGAATTTAATGCACTTAAAAATAATTACTTGATAAAAATAACTTGATAAAATATAACTAAAATACATATTATTATGTGTTTAACTCCACCATTTAAATTTTTATCTGTGTTTTGATCAGATAATTATAATAATAATAATAATTATTATTATTATTTGCATAATAATTCGCTGCCCAATGTTTTCAATGCACCATTTTTAAAGAACTAAATAACATCCCTGTCCTTTAATCTTTCTTAGTTTTGTATTTCCAGGCATGTAAACACTCTTATACATTTAAATGTGTGTAATTTGTGCAGCACAGTGCGAACATGCAAAATCATTTTTCAAAAAGGTTTTTCTCAACACTCTCTCCGTTCTGCCATTGCTTGGACAAACAGAAATTTGGCTAAAACATATATTGCTGCTGGGATGCTGAAACAAACATAATAATGTTTTTAAAGTGCTACTAAGACAGTGTTTAAACGTTTGTAAAAATCAAAATACAAATTGCTGTGTTAAAAAAAACGAATACAGAATTTGCAGTAAGTTGATTACTCAAGTTATATACTGTATATACAGTACTGGGCAAAAGTCTTAGGCCACCACCACCAGACTTGTTGTTGTCCATCCATATTTATTTTTTATCTATTTTATTAAGATACAAACAGAAAATACAGGAAATATGTACAAAAAAAAAAAAATTTTCAGGGCTAAATGTCTTCTTTAAGCATTGTCTGTGTTTTGTGTGACTTCTCTTGGCACTAAACACATCTTGAGTGTTTTTGAGCAGAATGAAGTAAAGAAAATTCCTGTATTTTCTAGATGTATTTGTATTCTATTAAAGAGACTGAGAAACAATTATGATCACTATAACATTGCAAAAATATATATTTAAAAAACAACATATGCAGTATAAGGATAAACCTTGCTTTGTTCACTTCTTTATTACACATTGAACCACAAGAAAATATTACATAAACACCGAAGGCTGTGCTAAGAAGTATTGCGTCAGTAACTTTTAACAGTGTGAAACTTGTCTGCGCGCGAGCAGAAGCGGGCACACGCAGCGCAGACAGCTGCTCCAACATCTCCACTCGTCTTCCTAATGAGAGCTTAATGCCTGATCCGTCACGTGTGTATGTTTGGACACTTTTGTGTGTGTGTGTGTGAGAGAGGAATGGGCACATGGTGCAGCAGTAGCAGATTTTGTGTCTGGTTTCTGTGGGTATCCTGTTGCTAGGCAAAGTTAAGCCCCTGACCAATGAACCCTTCTCTGGAGACTCCTGCTGTTCAGCAGCTGTGTGTAGGGAGTTACCAAGTTACACAAACCCATGCACACAGTCAGGTAATAAATGTAAGCAGCTTGAAGTTTGCTAACACAAACAGCACTTGCATCTTTGACTTAAACAAACTAATGACAGCAAGAGGGAGAGAGAGAATGAGAGAGAAAGAGAGAGATCTTAACAGAGATCTTTGATCTTGTACATCAAAAGAACTAGTCAGGGATACAGACCCAATGCAGCAGAAACATTAGGGAGTAGATACCAAGCAAAGTTAAAAGATTTAGAGGGGGGTTGAAGATTTTTTTTCTAGAGCAGTCTATGTAGAGGATGATGTCATGTTATTATATTATTGCATCCTGCTTTGATTTCATTCAAGATGAGCATTTATCACAAAAATAAATTATTTTCCACACGGCCAACACGCATTCGAAGCATGCCGCTGGAGGTTAAATTCACTCAAAAAAAATCTATTCCTGCTACGTCGGGGGGCTTTCACTGTATCATTACAACTGATGGGGTGTTAAACAGAAATCAATTGATCTAAATAAGCCATTCATTCAGATGAATAGTTTCACTTCATCTCATCATTAGAGTGCTGCAAATCACAAACACACACATTCACTATTTAATTTCCATTTCTGCATTTGGAAGATTTATCCAAGCAACTTTCAATGCATTCAAGCTATATATTCTATTATTTAAAGCTTTCTGTAGACCTCTCACGGACATGATGATTTCATACTAAGATATTTACTTACCCCTCACAATTTTTTTTTTGATATGATTATTATAGTATGATTGATATGGCGGATATCTGAACTCACTTAAGACTCACTTACAAAACTATTTGCTTTAGTGTTCAGCGCAATGCTGAACTTGACATTAGAATCCATTCATGATCAGTGTGTTTTTCCTCCGTGTGTTTGTGTGGTCTCTTGTCAGGGGGGAGGAGGTGGTCACAGAGGGTAAGCACCTGCGAATGGGCTCCATGAGCATGCCGGCCCCTGCGGAACAAGAGTCCCAGCCCACCTGCAACACCGGTTTTGCTGTTCGCTCCCAGTCCCTCCACTCAGTGGGAGGAGGGGAACCAGAGGGCAGCCCTACATCCCGCAAACAGCCCCCACCCAAACCCCGGCGCGACCCTAACACCAAGCTCAGCATCTCATCTGAAGCTGTGGACCTCAGTCCCACCACCTGTGGGGCGATGACTCTAGGTGATGACTCAGAGAGGTGTGATGGTAAGAGGCAATAGCGTTTAGTGCAAGCTTCACCTTACATTTCCCTGGTGCACAATGAAACGTTTTGCATTACTAGCAGTGATGTGAATATTTGGTTGCACGAAGTCCTTGTTTTTTATGCAAAAGCGAATACACCTGAATCAATAATGCGGCCTATGCCGTGAATTTGAATAGTCAAATTATATGAAGGTTTGGACTGAACGCAGAACAAGACTACACTTGAAAATATTCAATGTTGGAGCTTTTCACACACTTTCAAATATTGACTAGCTTAGAAAGAGTTAATGAAAGACAAAAGAAAGCTTAAAAAGAATAGTGCAGGTTTTTATATAACTTTCTGGCTAAATTTGGCCTAGCACATGCTCTGCACTGTCGAATAAAAAGGTAAAAAAATGGTCCCCAGCTGTCACAGGGGCAGTAGCTACCCTTTAAAAATGTCCTAATATGTACCATTTAGATATATATTTTTTCAGCAGTAACAACATAAAAAACGACTTTCGTGGAACACAAGCAAAATAAACAACACGTAGATTACCTAGGAAACCAAAACATTTGTTATTTTTGACTAGGTATTTGTCAAGAGTTCAGTTTAGCAATGAGTCAGACCATTAAACAAACAGAAACTAGAAATCAAGTTCCAACCAGATGCGTAATCGCATCAATGCATGTGAGTCTGATGAAGCCGTCTATACGTTTGGTATCAATGTTTCTTTTAAGTACTACTATGCACTCTTTGGTACCAGTGTGTACCCTTTGAGGTACTAATATGAACTCTTTTGGTGCAACTGTGTACAATTTGAAAGGGTACCGCCCCAGGGACAGCTGGGACCATTTTTTTTATATTTTTTCTGACAGTGTGACATATCGAACCATGGGACTACCGTGAATGATGTAGGTGTTGAACTGTAGCTCAACTCTGGATTGTAATGTTTGCTGATCCAGTCATCCCAGCTTATCCATTTACATTAAATTTACACATTTGGCAGCTTTGATCCAAAGCGACTTACAAAGTATACATTTTGTGTATGTGTTCGCATGGGTTTAAACCCATGAACTTTTGCACTGCTAACTCAATGCTCTACCACTGAGCTATACAGGTGCTGCTTCTTATCTTTTTCATTTCCCATTCAAAGTAAACCCCAGGCCGAAAACATCTTTTAAAGGGGACATATCATGAAAATCTTACTTTTTCCATGTTTAAGTGGTACAATTGGGTTCCCGGTGCTTCTATCAACCTAGAAAATGTGAAAAAGAATAACCCAGTTACTTAGTTTTGGTAAATCATTGAAATTTGGCTCCCCCTGTGATGTCAGAAGGGGATAATACCGCCCCTTAATTTGCACTATCCAAACACATCACTGCCATTTAGTTCAGAAATCAACTAATTGCATTTAAAAGGACAAACCATTTTTGCTCACACATACAAAGTGGCAATATTAACATGCTAGAATAAATTATCTATATGTTATTTTGAATGATATGTACTCTGGGGACACCAAAGATTTATTTGACATCTTGACAAGTCTTGTGAAATGTCCCCTTCAGTGGCGTCTCGTGACTGCTCATCCGAGGGGCGCAAATTCAAAATATGTGTTCAGAGTGTCGTGTGCTGCCTGCGTTTTCAAAATATGTGTTTGTTGTGTCATGTAAACCATGTGAATCACATGTTTTGTCAAAATAAATCCCTGCTGCACACGCGTCAATATACGCGTTTAGGATATAAGAGACGAAATACATGCAGGCACTCCCTTAACAGTAAACTCTGATTACACATGAGATTAAGCGAGTATCTGGCAAACGCGAGCGTCTCTTTTATCATAAACCCTTTAGACGCATCTGCAGAAGGCACTTATTTTGACAAGACAAGTGATGCACACAGGATCACTCGACGCGCAAATACATATTTTGAAATGCGTAACCACACATATGACGGGCTTTTCACTTTTCACCGGCCGCCACTGATCCTCTTTAAAGTGAAATGAGCCAACTTTTCACTGCAGAGTGCAAAATGAATTTTAAGAGACTCACCCTACCCTGGTAAAAACCCTCACATTACCCTGACATCATCTTACCATGATAAAATCAGTATTTTTTTTTAATTCACAGAGAGGGGAGAGTTTCTTGTGATTGGCTGTAGGCAGAAATATAACATGATGGTGTAGCTATGTATTGTGGGTCAAGGTCATTCAGTTCTTTGCATTTCTCAACACTGTCTTTGTCATCAGTTGCATCAGCATTGTTCTGGTGGGCATTGTTATGCAAATCTCAAAAAGACTGTGAGTTTATGTCTATGCAATTATGCAATGAAACAAAAAGTGTGTTTTTAAGGGTTCACACAAATAGTGTTGCCTTTAGGTGTGTTTGTTTTTGTATCTTTTTTGCTCTATCATTTCTCATTCATCCCATCATTTTGTACTGAACTAAGAATAAGTTTACATATATAAATATAAGAGGCAGATAGTATAAACAGTGGTCCTGTAGCTCAGTCGTAAGAGCATAGTGTTAACAGCGCAAAAGGTCATGTGTTTAATCCCCAGGGAACACACATAGGCTACTGATAAAATGCATAGCTTGTAAGTCACTTTGGATGAAAGCGTCTGCCAATTGCATAAATGTAAATATACAAAGCACGCTGTGCAGTGCAATTTTCCAAAAATCTGTCAAGTTACAAAACGCAACTTAAAAAAAATCAACGCTGCAGGCTGCGATAATATTATTTCAGTACGCTGTGCTGAAGCATGCATTGTGAGTTGCTTTTTGTCAAAATTTTAAGGGATGGCTGTGCGCACACAGATCTTCCTCAATACCACGGCAACCAGCCCACAGAAACAGAGACCCCCCGCTGCTCCACCAATCCAGGCATTAAACATCAGCCTCAGCCAATCGTCAGCGAGGTGACAGGAAGTTACACCGCAAAGGCAACCAGTGAGAGACGGACTAGCAGCCAGCTCAACAGAGCTTTACCCAATGAGCTACAAGGAGTGGGGGATGTCCCTAATTGAGAGGAGAGTTGCGTGGTAAAGCGGGGGTGGGGTAGGGGTGGGACCAGGCAGCGCAGAATTCATTCAGGAGGAGCGATTGACCTAGATTTAGTTCCCCTGCAGGAGAGGGGGCGAGGGTAAACACATCCGCTCGTAGGGATGGTAGAGGGACACAGCAAGATGAGGGCACATTAAGGGGCACTGAAATGGATCTTAAGATGCACCGTACTCCACCTTAACAGAATTAAAACATATAATCAATTTTTGTGTCTCAGTCATGCGCACAGGGATTCTCTGACTCACAGAGAGAACAAGAAAAATGACTTTAATCTGGGTGCATTGCAGTTTTACTCTTTTCTCTCTTCTTCACACACCCACAAGCTTTTGCATTTATGAGGGGAAAAGCATTCAAGAGCGTTCCTAATATGATAACATATTATCTTTTGTCAGCACTGAAATCAAGGTCGTTTATCATCTTTATTTTCATGTACAGTAAAAGAGTTTATTTGCACAGGTGATTTTAATCCACGCATGTGCACTTTTAAGACAGATTGTGTTTGTTTAAGATTTTATTGTATGCTCTATAAAATATTGGATTGTGACAGAAACCATCTGGTATGTGAATAATTAAAAGACATTAAATTCTCCAGTGTAAAGAAACATGATCAGATTACTTAATGTTGTCAAACACAAGCTCATGCTCACTCATTGTCTTTGTAGACTTAATGGCAGTTGTCAGATACTACTATGGTTCCCGTTTTGTGTATTTATGACCCATTTTTATAAAGTACTGATATAAAGCTCAGTCAGATTGTGTTGGCTGCGCAAAATGGGTTTGATTACCAAGGAATACACATACTGTATAGCTTGAAAAAGTCAATTTGGATAAATGCGTTAATCTTTTCTCATGGTTTTTCCACTAACTCAGGAACACAAGGCTGCAGTGAGGACTGCAGGAAAGTTCCCCCACCGAAGCCCAAGCGCAATCCCAACACGCAACTGAGCACTTCATTCGACGAGTCTTTCATCCGCAATCATTGTTCAAAAGGTTCACCCACCTTGCCATCCTCAAGAAATGGCCAGGCTCCATCTCCGCCCCAGCCGCAGGGCCCACACCAGGACTCAGACTTGGGTGAACCAATCTACATCGAAATGTCTGGGAATGCGGCCCGGGAACCGGTTCCTCATTTTGAGGATGACGAGCCAGGTGAGGCTGTTTATGAAGAGATGAAGTACCCAACCCTGGACGAGTACGATTCGCGCTGGGATCTGGCGAGCTGTCGCTCGCAATGTATCACGCCTTGCCCATCCGAGATCGATATCTACACTCCTCTAAGTCGCTGCAGCACACCGAGGGGTGTGTTGCTTTGTGATATTCCCGCCCCGTTTCCCAACCTTTTGAGTCACAGACCACCTTTACTGGTTTTCCCGCCAGCCCCCGCTCAGTGCTCGCCGAACTCGGACGAGTCCCCGCTTACGCCTCTAGACGTGGCAAAGATTCCCAAGTTAGAAAACGCTCCTTACAGCAAGTCACCAACTTCATCTTCTCTGGAAACTTCTGGTTCTGCCTCTACCGCGCACGCCAGGCGTGCTGAGAGGGAGCTAACAGCTACTCCTACAATAACGGTGTCTGGGCGATCCTCTGCACCCCCAGTGCCCTGCGCCCCCTACAAAAGTTCCTCCTCTTCACACGGCTTTCAGCGCAGCCACTCGGCATGCCCCTCACCTGTAAGCATGGGCCGCTCCCTGACGCCACTCAGCCTCATGCGGTCGCCACCTCTTGATGGGCCATTTCATGCAGCTGGCCTTCCTCGCAGCGCCTCTGCCACACCTCATGGAAAAAGTTCACCGCCTCAGGATCCGGTTTCGGGGGGACGTCACCACGGCTCTATGCAGAATGTCTCAGTGGCACGATCACGGACGCCCACCAGCCCACTGGATGAGCTCACCAACCTCTTCACCACTGGCAGGAACATGTTGAAAAAGAACACCAGCAGCAAAAAGAGCAAGGAACTGGGAGAGAGTAAGTGTCTGTCTGTCTGTCTTAAAGGAATAGTTTGCCCAAAAATGAAAATTCTGTCATCATTTACTCATCCTCATGTTGTTCTAATCATGTATAATTTTTTATTTTATTTTGATGAACACAATAAAAAATATTTTGACTTCCATAGTAGGAAAACAAATATTATGGAAGTATTGTGATAAATGATAAGAAATTATTTTGATAAATTGAATAGTTGACGCTACCCATTGAATTCGATAATATTTGTTTTTCCTACTATGGAAGTCAAGGGTTACAATCAGCTGTGTGCTTACCATCATTTATCAAAATATCTTCTTTTCTGTTCATCAGAAAAAAGAAATTCATACAGATTTAGAACAACATTTTCTTTTTTGGATGAACTATCTTTTTAATGTATCTACTACTTGCACAAAGATCTCTTTGGCAGGCTTCTCTTTGCACAATGGTCTAATGTGAATTCAACAAACAGATTGACTGTGTTGATATGGACCTGCATATCCATTAAAACAGGAGCATGTTTCTTTTAACGTGTAAGCAATTCTTAACCACTGACCAGAATACTTTGAAAATGGCCCCAGACAAAAAGAGATATGTAGATTATTAATGCCCTATAAATACAGAAATATGATATTGAAGTAGCCTGTAGGCTTTGTAAGTAGCTGGCGCATGTGGAGGTAGATAATGTAGTGCCTGTTATCACAGTCAATATTTTCCATTACAGTCAAAGTGCATTATTTACTGTATGTGGGACCATCTAAGTTTATTATCTGCGTCTGCTAAAGGATAATAGGATCTTTAGCAGACAACTGTTCAGTGTATTTATGCTTTAAGTAGTGCAAGAGGTTAAAATGAAACCGGTTTCTAAGTTGCAATGACTCACTTCTTCATCGTGATGTAGAAACTGTGTCTGCAGCCTCTTTCTTTGCATGTTGACTGCACTTTTAACAGCGTGAGTGAGTATGTGATATAAACTGTTATGCGGAGCTGACACCTCTTGGAATCCATTCAGCTGATCTCCAGTACTGGCAGGACCACTTTTAGCATATAGCATAATTAATTCGATCTGATTATACCATTATCATCGCGCTGAAAAATAACCAAAGAGTTTCGCAAATATATTACCCCTTGGTAACTTTCAATGGCAGGGGACTATTTTCAGGCACTGCGTAATATCATTGAGCCTTCTGCAGCCATGTTACGGCAGAAAGTCCTTGATTATTATGCCAGAATGAGAGTGTAGTTTAGGGTGGCCATTCGTGCCAGTTCCGCCGGACACGTCCCGAACATGTTTTCGGGTTCGTTCTCCGGAAGTCGCGTTGGTCGACCGCATACGTCATCAAGGTTTAATATTTTGGGTTTAATTTCAGAAAAGCAACTGTTCCATTTCAAGGTAAGAATGAAACTACAATGATTGTATGTCTTAACTCTTTCCCCGCCAATGACGAGATTTTCCGTCTTTCCGCAATACCGCTATTATCCACCAGGTGGCTATTCCCCAATTTTTAAAACCCGGAAGTATTGCCCTATGGCAAGCTGCTGCATGTCCGTGTCTGTTTTAAAGATCGCTCTGAATGGGATCTCTATAAAAAGTCTGTCACAAAAATAGAATTATCTCTGCTTTTTGCTCAAAATATGGTGTTTTTGCAAAAACCTACCCATATTCAAAAGCTGATTGCAAAAGAACCACTAAAGGTAGGATGAAACGTTTTTTTTTTGTTTGAAAGCAGAGGGTCTGTTCTTTCATTTGGTATATTGTATGTTTATTTATTTAAAGAAGAACATTTTCTGGAAGGCATTAAACTTTGGTGAAAATCATGAAAAACGCTGGCGCTGGCTGGCAACTTTTTTTTTTAAACGCTGGCGGTGAAAGAGTTAAAAGAAATAAATCTTAATTTTCTAATGTATTTTAACTGAAATGTGAGAACCTCAATGACGTATGCGGTCGAGCAACGCGATTTCCGGAGAACGAACCCGAAAACATGTTCGGGAGGTGTCCGGCGGAACTGGCACGAATGGCCACCCTCGTGTAGTTCCTAAACATATCTGCCTAGAAATCACAACTTTTAATTTTCCGTTGGTCTTAGTACATGATGTAACTACAGAAGAGTCAAGTTTTAAATAAGAAAAATATCAAGAGTCTTTGGTTGTTTTTAGCATGATGCTAATGGTCTAATAAGATTCAATGGATTATGCTAAACTATGCTTAAAGTGGAACCGCCAGACCCTGAGAACAGCTGAATGGCTTCCAAAACTGTAAAAATCAAATGTTTAACTCTAGGGGAGCTGGAAAATTAGCCTATTTTCAAAAAAGTGGAGTGTCCCTTTAACTAGTAGAGCATGGCACCCGATCATGGGTTCAATTCACAGAAAATTGATCAAAAAATTTAAGCGCACCTTTCAGACAGGTTAGATTGTCAAGACGGCCTTGACATCAGTTCAGTCAGTTCATCCCAATAAAAATGTGATCACTTCACCTCACTGCTTATCTAATGGGGACTACAGATAAAGTAGCACACAGAAGAGATGGGGGGAGGGATTTCCCTGTAGAATCTCCCTCAGAGGAGTTAAAGACCAATCATGATGCAGGTCACGGCAGCCCCATTGCAGTGAACATGTGAGTGGGAAAAGAGCGCAGCAGTGCCTGCACAGACACGTACTGTACTTCACCTAAAAAAAAACTAATTAAGCCTTTGACTGGAAGCTCTCAGCTTATATTTTTAATGTGGTGTTAATTAGTGTCTTAGTTCCATGCTTTCGCCTTTTTGAATGCAGTTTCAAAGACCAGCATTGCTTGTCACCATCCTATGTCATGCTTTGGCTCCTGGTGCACTTGTATGCTGATCAGATTCTTAAAGGACTACCCAAATATATACATTTTCTCATAATTTACTCACCTAACTGCAAAATATGACTTTCTTAGTATTTTTTTCTTGTTTTCAGTATAAATATCTAAAAATTCTTAAATTAGATGTATTGGAGCAAATTACCTAGGAAAATAAGTCTAGTTTTTAGACAAAAAATATAAACTTTAAGTGAATTAGTGCTTAAAACAAGCAAAAAAGCTGCCAATGGGGTAATAAAAAATATCTTAAAATAAGTTTACTTGTTTTTTAAACACTTAATTCAATATTTGTCTAAACACTAGACTTATTTTCTTAGGTAATTTTGCTCATCAAGAAAATGCATCTTAACTTAAAGAGTTTTTAGATATTTTACAGAAAACAAGACAAAAATACTAAGTAAGAAAGTAATTTTTTGCAGGGCTGCATGCATGATGAATGTTTATGACATCCTTTCTTCAGCTGAGCACAAACAACATCTGGATGCAATATATAGACAGCATGCTGATAGCATCGAATCCCATTGGTTCTTGCATGATACGTAATGAGAAACACACATACAACAATAGTCGTGAGACACACAACAACCAATACGATTCAAAATGATCAACACGTCAACATAGTGATCTCTATTTTGGTAAAGATACATATGGCGTATCGATCACTAAATAAGATGAAAATATTAAATATATTTTCTCTGAGAAACATATTGTTTCATTTCGGATGACATATATTAACTCACTGATGTCATATGGATTACATCAGTGATGGGTGGATGTGCTTGAAGTTTGTCATTTTACCCCCATATAAGATGATAACATTACGACATGTTAATAATATAACATTATTGTGTTAAACAACTAAAGAAAGGAAATGACATACATCTGGAATGGCATGAGAATGAGTGAATTTTGACAGAATTTTCATTTTAAAGGCACAATATGTAGGATTTCACCGCTAGAGGTTGCATTATCAAAACAAATGTGAAGATTACCTGTGCATTTGATATCACATTATTTTATGCCATAGTAAGGCACAACAGCTACATGCTGGATGCTGAATAACCGCCACTTCTGCATTTGTCCAGACGTGTTGCCATAGTTTCTACAAGCAGAAACTAAGGATAACGTGCTGTGGATATTGCTTCAGTTATAGACGACAATGACAAGGCCACTGTTTATTATAGGAATTTCTCTGGATTTACAAATCCTTGAGAATTTTTAGGATAATGTGAGTACACAACTGCATGTAATAAACATTACTGTGCAAAAGTCTTAGGCCACCATGCCAGAATAAGATTGGTTGTTTTTGCAATGTTATAGAGATCATATATAATTGTTTCTCAGTCCCTTTAATAGAATACATCCAGAAAATACAGGAAATGTGCATATAGTATTAAAAACTGTATAAAAATGTAAACCGATGTATCAAGTTTTTAGGGTAAACTCTCCTTCCACTTGAGCAATAGCAGGAAACTGCAAGATCTCTTGAACCTAAATAAAATTAAATCCTAATTTCTAATTTTAAAGAAATTCGTTTTTTACTTCATTCTGCTCAAAAACACACAAGATGTGTTTAGTGCCAAAAGAGGTCACACTAAACACAGACGATGCCTAAAAAACACATTTAGTCCTGAACATTTAATTTTTTATTTTTTGTACATATTTCCTATATTTTCTGTTTGTATCTTAATAAAATAGATTAAAAAATACATATGGATGGACTTTAAAACATCTAAAACAACAAGTCTGGTGGTGGTGGCCTAAGACTTTTGCATATATCACACTGTGCAACTGGTTTTGGATATTTTATGACAAAAATCTTACATATTGTGGCTTTAATGGCCAGCAAGACCAAAAAAAAGGCCATGCTGTTTGACCAGCTAAACCAGCACTGACCAGTATCATTCAACCTTAACCAGCGTTAACATTTATGTTGGTGTTTACTGCAGGGAAATGTATGTTTTTATTTTCTCAACCTCTTTGTAGAACCTGATTTTGCTGCACTAGACTTTGTTTGTGCTGACTGGTTGCCATGTGGTTTATGGGATTTATCTGGCAGTCATGAAACGTGTATTTGTTTTTGTAGACATGGTTGATTGTGCACATTTTCATATGGTCTATTAGTAGGCTGCACCTGTGCATTGTCTCGTGTAGAGACTGGGTTGGCACAGTTTGTGGCTGTGGTGATACAGGGTTATCGTCTGTCCCCACTGTAAATGGCAAACAGTGCGTAACCTATTTATGAACCCAGTCACCGATCGTGTGCAAAGGATAGTCCTGTACCACACATTCAAACAATACTGGCATGTGGTACAAAAAAGTTCCTTTTAAGTCACGGAGGCATAATAAAAAATGTTGACAAAAATACTCAAAACATGGTTTTGTGTTTAACAACAAAATAAATAAATACATAAATAAATAAATAAAGGGCTTCGATAGATAGATAGATAGATAGATAGATAGATAGATAGATAGATAGATAGATAGATAGATAGATAGATATATAGATAGATAGATAGATAGATAGATAGATAGATAGATAGATAGATAGATAGATAGCTAGATAGATAGATAATTTCTGTCACACCTGTCACAACTGCCTTAAGCACTGATACCACAGAGCAGTCCAAAACAACACCAACTAACTACTTCATAATTCCCTAAGTCGCAGAGAGACACCTTGTGGCCAAATTCCATTACTGCAGTAAAATTCAGAAGCAGTCTTGCAGAGGCCTAGTTTAACATTTGTCACTAAAGTCACTAAAATAAATGTATTGTCCTTTAGGTGAAACCAAGGGAAAGAGCCACAGCTCCGAGTCCAAACGTGAGCACAAGGAGCGGAGCCATCACAGCAAAGAGTCGAAGCGAGACAAGGACCGCAAGTCACATCGGCGAAACAGCAAAGACAAAGAGCCGAATAGCATCGAAGCCTTATCTCGACATGACGGCAAAGACAGTAGTTATGTAAATGTTGAGCATTTGGCCAGAAGAGACAGCAAGGACAGGGGGTGTAGTGGTCCAGAACTTCCTCCCCGACCAGAGAACAAAGATCGAGGCAGTAGCACGGAGGCACTCCCTCGACGAAATAGCAAAGACAGAGGATGCAGCACTACAGAGCCTTCGCACAGGCGGGACAGTAAGGATAGTAAGGACAGAGGCTGCAACACTGCAGAGCCTGTGCACAGGCGGGACAGTAAGGACAGAGGTTGTAACACTGCAGAGCCTGTGCACAGACGGGACAGTAAGGACAGAGGTTGCAACACTGCAGAGCCTGTGCACAGACGGGACAGTAAGGACAGAGGTTGCAACACTGCAGCAGAGCCTGTGCACAGGCGGGACAGCAAGGACAGAGGCTGTAACACTGCAGAGCCTGTGCACCGACGGGACAGCAAGGATAGGGGCTGCAATGGTTCAGACCATTTGCCCAGACAAGACAGTAAAGAACTGCTAAAAAATGGTCTGCATGCCAGACGGGACAGCAGAGAGAAAGTTTGCTATGGAATCGAACTGCCTCCCAGATACGAAAGTAAGGACGTGGGAAGAACTGGACTGGAAAGTCGACGGGACAGTAAGAATGGTGGCAGGCATGCCGTGGAATCCGGTCAGGACAAGGAAAAGAACCACGGTACGGAGATCAGGAGCAAGGAAAGGACCAGCAATGGCAACGATGCATTGAGCAGACTAGAGTGCAAAGATAGGGGTGTTCTCGCGAATGAGGCTTTTTCGCGGTATGAGGGGAAAGATAGAAGTAACTATAGCACCGAGTCGCCCAAAGCACACAACAGGGACACAAAGTCAGGATCAGCAGTGGTATCTTCCATTCGGTCCGGACGGTCTTCCATGAGCTCGATGTTGGGAAACTCAAACTCTGGTAAGGACAGAATTAATTTAAAGCGTGAAGATGAAAGACTACATTATATATTATACAATAACTATAATTTCTGTGTTAGCATGTGAGCTGATTTTAATGTGCTGTATATGAATTTGCAGATCTGAAGACAGCTCCAAAGACAGGCCGGTCTTTCTCCACACCATCTCCAAAAAGCACACCTCAAAGACAGCCTCCTGATGTCCAAAAGGTATTGTTGGGTTGTCACTGAATATCACTTTTTACTAATGTGACTCTAAAATGATTTCTTCAATCTGTTTCATCGTCCTGCAGATGCACCCATTGCCTTGGTTGTATGATGACAGCACCATGTTGGAAATGATTGAGAGGAAACAGCGACTCTGTCGGGAGATCAGGTCTCATCAGCGGCTTCCTGATCGTAGCCCATGCAAGAAAGAAAGTCTGCCTAACGTGCCCAGCTGGCCGAAAACCAACGGGACGAAGAAGCACGGTCCGCCTCCTTACCCCGCTCAGTCCACTGTGTTCTGGGACACAGCCATTTGATCTTCTGGCCCTAGGAGCAGTTTAGGGTCATAGTAGCAGCAGATCAGAAAAAGATGGGCTGGGGTTACCATAGCAATATTTCAAAGGTTGACATTTATGAGGTTTTCTTATCATTGTTGATATCTAATATTTTTTTACTCAATGTGATTCCTAAATGACCTAGCATCCATAGATATTTTCTAAATTGAATGGAATATCTTTGCAAATATATTATTTAATGCAGTCGTTGTTTTTCTAACTTTCATTTCATTTAAGTTTCTTTTTACATGGCAAAACGCAATCAGTACCTTTGCATCAATAGCTTTTACTTGCCTTTCTATTTTAAGACGACATTTCTGTGGTATTTTGCCATGTTGAATGAAATCTGTTGGATTAGGGCTAGCTTACTTC
Organism: Paramisgurnus dabryanus; assembly: GCF_030506205.2. NCBI lineage: Eukaryota > Metazoa > Chordata > Actinopteri > Cypriniformes > Cobitidae > Paramisgurnus > Paramisgurnus dabryanus. The sequence continues at coordinate 20,187,844 of NC_133342.1, read as the reverse complement.
TCGCTGCCTTTCCACACTTTATCAGATCATTTATTCGAATGTTTATTATTAAGAAATGAACAGATCAAACATTACTTGAGTCTTTTAGGAAGGATTTAATTGTTATGATCACACTCTCATTTCTTCGACCTTTGTAGTCATTAAAGTAGCAGAGATTGACAAGTTAGGCTCAGGTCATTGCACCTGTTAATAAGGGTAACAGTTTTTCTGTGTGATTCACACAGTGACCCCTTAAGGGATGTTTTAATTTGATCTGTGTGTATGTAGATCTGTAATAATGAGGGGGGTTATCCTCTCTACTTTGGGTCTGTGGCAATAGCTGGCCAATGAGAATCCTCTGAAGTGCACAGTGAGGATGGTCACCCAGAGATTAATGACAATCTGGAATATCAAACTCGGCATTATTTAAGAATTGTGTACATGGACTGATAATTGTGAAGATTTTTTTTGTGCAGTGGTCTTGTATAGAATGACTGTGCCATTATTAATTATAATTTAACGGAGTAGATTGATTGGAAATGGACACAATACTTGTTATTAGCAACACAAACCAATGATCAATAGCTCTTAGCTATATATATATACTGTATGTATAACCTATGGCTGCAAGGCCTGGTAACAGGGATTATGGTTGCATAAACAAAGAGGTTGTACGCAAGAGAGCTGCAATCCTCTACCACATATTGCTTGCCGCTCCCTCTACCTCTTAGATCAGTTAATGTGGTCATTCATTTGCACAACCAATGCAACATCTGCATTGCCAAAGTACTCGGATGCTAGTTATATCCCTCACCCTTGATCCTCCCGTTGACCTCCATGTTTGAACTTGATGCCTGTACAAAATGTGTTGCCTTGGAGACCGATACTCACTGTACTGTAACTGGGTCACACTGAGTCAGAGGTCACAGAGACTGTAAACTATCAGATGTACACTTATAGTACATCGGTTGCTAGTTGCTAGAAAACATAAATCTGGCTAAAGTAGTGTTTGAGATCCAGCTTGGGTACCCGAAAAGGTTGAGTGAGCTGATCCTAGATCGGAGGTTAAGGGGTAGCACTTGGTATACAGTCTCAAAAACATGGAGGTTCTGAGATGTTGTAGCTTGTTTGTTTGTATGTGTGCCAAGCTACACTGTATGCAGATTAACAATAAAGATGATTGTTTGAAATTCACTCTCTTGTGCCCACTGGGTGCAGTTCAGAAATGTAATAATGTACAATCTCTTTGTATGTAAAATGTGCACTGTGAAAGGTAGAAAGCCTATGTCCTTTGTCTTATATTGCACTGAGTGTTCTCTTATATGTACAGTAACAGTTGAAAAAGTATGCTGATTGTCACTTTTCAAGATAAATAAATATAAACCGCAAATGTTGTGGAGATGTGCGGAGTTTCTTTTTGGCAAATCTTAATCATACACTGTAAAAAGTGAAAAGTTGGACCAACTTGTAACAAATGTAACAAAAAAACAATAGAATAAAAAAAATTTTTTTCCACTTAAACAAATGTTGAAATGTTTTTTAAAAGTGTTACCAATTAAAGTTTTTTTTTTTTACTTTTCACTTTTTACAGTGTAATGACCTCTGTGACAAATGTGTTTGAGACTAACTTTTTAACCTATTATGATACTAAATATAATTAATTAATTAATAGAGCACTCAGAACAATAATGGATCTGTCACCCGTTAAATTATAATATATAATAACTTATATAATATATAAGTTAATGTTGATTTTTAAAAGTTGTATTTAAAATACTGTTAATATCAACTGATGTTATAGAAAATACCCTATATGCTGGAGGTAAAATAGAATTAAATAGTTTCACAAGCCACCCTGCAATTTCCTTTTTATTTAAGTTTCAGGAACTATGTGGATCTTTGTGTAAACACATTTATTTGTGTTGCAATATGTTGTAATTGTTGGCTTACTCAATCTTTCTTTATCTTTAAGGTACTTTTTATCATGCATTATTTTTACTTCCGTTTTATTTTTGCAATGCATAACCCTAGAAAAATGTACAATGATTTAGATCTGATAAAATATGCAAACCCAAGACCAGGGCAAAAACTAAAAACTAAAACTAAATTGCAAACACAATAGAACTTTATTGAGTTATTATATTTTGTATTGCATCGTCACTGTTCCCTCGTTTAGAGTTAAAGGACCCACCAACCATGCAGATTATCACCTGTTGGTAACCAATCGACAGGGGCATAGTATATTTCACATGTATTTTTCCCTCATCTGAAACACTGATATTTTTCTGATGACTCAAGCAGATGACATACGACTAAGCAGATTTTTCAATATGTTTCAACTACAATTAAAATTAGGTTAACATAACATAAATTTCAAGTGTAATGAACTATCCATAAATCCTAACACCTGAATATTTTGATTATTCATGTTTTTTCAAACAATAAGAAGTGATGGTGATTTAAATGGTTGTTAGATGTAAAAAGAGGTTTAGCACTTTGCTGTATTTGCAAGTTCTCTTTCTTATATTATGCATATGGCAAGTTAAATGAAATTAACAATTTGAGTACATGAACATTAAGTTCAAGTAAACTGTATATAGTATGGAGCTTAAATAAATTGATTGCAACCACTTACATTAAAAAATTGAGTAAATTGAATGAAATTTTTTTTTCAGTGTAGTTTCACAAGCCACCCTGCAATTTATTTTTTATTAAAGTTTCAGGAACTATGTGGACCTTTGTGTAAACACATTATTTGTGTTGCAATATGTTGTAACTGTAGGCTTAGGCTACTCACTCTTTCTTGACCTTTAAGGTACTTTTTTTATCATGCATTTTTTTTACTTCCGTTTTATTTTAGCAATGAATTACCCTGGAAAAATGTACAATGATTTAGAAGTTGCCTATATGCAAACATAAGACCAGGGCACTTCCTAAAACTAAATTGCATCATCTCTTGTTTAGAGTAAAATGACCCACCGACCATGCAGATTATCACCTGTTAGTAACCAATCGACAGGGACATGGTATATTTCACATGTATTTTTCCCCTAATCTAAAACAGAGTATACAGTGCTATTTTACTGATGACTCAAGCAGATGACATAAGACATAAGCAGATGGATCAATATGTTGGAAATAAAAACATTCACGGAAAAATAATATCTTAATTTTTGACTTAAATGTCACATCCATAATGCTGGAATTGCTCTATGGGCATGAAACTAACTTTGTGGACATTAACATATAAAATCAAAAAATATCATATTTACTGCCTTCGTTGTAAAAAGTGATTTGTTGTCTCAACAACTATGACATATTATGATAAGTATAGTTTTTACTTAAAAACATACATATTTACAACATTTTTGACATTACTTAAAATGCATTGTTCATGCAACACAAAAAAATAAACTACAATACAAACTGTGCATAAAGTAAATTGAAAAATCTGAATCGTTTCAACTACAATTAAAATTCGGTAAACGTAACATAAATTTCAAGTGTAATAAAGTTAAAATTATCAGTAAAAACGCTGTGAGAATTATCCATAAGCCCTAACGCCTGAATATTTTGATTGTTTTTTCAAACAATAAGTGATGGTGCATTTAAATAGTTGTTAGATGTAGAAAGAGGTCTAGAACTTGCTTTGTATTTCTTTGGTGAAGCAAGTGTTTTTTAAGTACTCATTCTTATATTATGCATATAAATGGCAAGTTAAATGAATTTAACAATTTGAGTACAGTCTACATAAGCATTATAAGTTAAGTAAATTTGTGTTACATTTTTATAGTAAAGAATGTTGAGTAAAACAAACATTTATGTAAAAAATAATGATGTATTTCTTGTGATTTTGACTTAAAATCTCCTCAGGTTGAATTTACAGATGCATGATGCAAAAATTGTGCATATATATTTTAAGTAAATCCAACACATCATTTTTTACAGGTGACTGACAAATATTTAATACTATCATTATCATAAAAGAAAAAATGCTTATAGATAGTTCTAGGAACTATGTGGGCAACAGCAGACTTTGTGTAGAAATATTCTTTAGCTGTTGGCCAACTATTAACTGTTACCCAACATCCTATCTTGTTCTTGATCTTTAGGGCCCCACTATAAAACCTCGGAAATTGAATTGAACAGAAGCGATACAATTTCATTTGATTGTTTAATTCTGTATTGCATGATCTCTACAGCATCTTACAGTAAGTCTTAAAGCTAGTACAATTATTACAATCCAAACTTGTCACATAAGAAAAATTATTTCTCTGTGTATTACTCTTTTTTCATTTTATGTTTTTTTGGCATATCTCTTTTACAAAATGACATCCTAACTACTATGTGGTCTGTAATCATAGATTTTGAATGTTTCCTCTTTAGCACTCATATCACTTCTGTTATGTTTTCTTTCTCAGATGTGCGCAATCATCAGAGGAGCCGTCCTGCTTTATCTTTTCTGTTTCTGGACTCAGAGAAGGGTGGATGCCATAACACCCGAAGTTTTGGCAAGCATCACACGTGATATTATAAGAGTGTATGTACTCTGACTACTTTATAACTATCACTCAGTTATTATCTGTTAGAAAGTATCTGTGGTCAAAACACATTTGAAAACCAGTCAAAATTTGAAGTAAATCAAAGTTGTCCCAAGACAAGAATTGGTATTGTTCAAAATTTGAAGACAACTTTTATGAAAAGTTTTGACCCACCTTATAATCTTATACATTTTAGTGAGGATGTTCTGTGATAGGAGACCTATTATTTTAAAGCATCTTCTAACATATTTGGGTCATTTTAACCCAGAAATGGGTTCTGTCCTATTACAAAGCCCTGGGTTAAATATTTTTCAATCTAAGTGTAACATAATTTCAAGGTTCAAAAATAACCCTGTATTTCTTAATGTATAAATGTAACATTGTTCAATGTTAGGCAATAGAACTTTGTAAACATGATGTATTTTATATACAATACATTGCTCCTGTATAGCTCAGTGGTAGAGCATTGTGTGAGCCGTGCAAAAGGTCATAGGTTTTAACGCATACAGATAAAATGTATACCTTGTAATGCACTGTAAATCACTTTGGATAAAAGCATTTGCCAATAATGTAAATGTTATAATATGTGTATAAATATGCATATTTTACAGAGTAGCAATGTATCAAGAGTAGCTACTAATATTTAAAAATATATATAATTTCATATTTTTAAAATATCTTCTGTGTGACACAAAATTCACAATTATGCAATGTTTTTAAATGGTTTCACTCATTCTTCTTTTTCCTGCAGGACCAACATGAATAATCAGTATGCTTTCGCTGTTGTTTTACCACAAGATGAATGCAACCACCATTATACACATGGCTTTACCAACAATGCTGCTCAGCTAATTCGTAGAGCACTCAATGGCAACAATCGAATGTATTTGGGTGAAAGAGTAATAGCTGCCCGGCCTTTGTTTAACACTGATTTTACTGACCATGCAGAGTATCGGTTACTGGTAAACGATCAACGGGAAAGTCATATGGGCGATTTAATAAACAGATGGAATATCGAGCAATCCTGTACTGTATTCTTCACTTTGTACTCACCATGTGTAGAAAAATGCTCAAACCCAAGACACCCTTACAACATTCTCCAATACTTAGATGTTTTTAGCAATCTAGATCACAACAGGGTTGCTTTTGTGTTTCAGGATATTTTCGATCAAAGCATATCCAGGCGAGATATGTTAAATCTGCTTAAGAGCATTCATGAAAATGGGGGAAATGTCCCTGTGTATCGGTGTCCGGCTGGAAGTAATACTTGTTTTAACTGTATGGCTACCTTAAACAGACGGAACAACAGATGTCTTGAGGGACTGCCAAATTAACATTTTGCATTAACTGGTTTGAGAAATGCTATATGTTAATTAATCTGTGGCTCATTGATCAAAGCATACTATTTCTTAAAATAAGTTGTTTTCTCATTATAAGATACATAAAAAAAATTATATTCTGCCTTTTGTGTTTTTGATATTTTACTGCTTCATTATGCTTACAAGCATGCCTTGAACTCCGATAAATAACAATAAAACTGTAGCATTAAGAAAGTATTTATATTTGTCTTATTTTGTGTCTGAGATTTACTGTAAGTACATGAAGGCCTACTCTATAAATGCCCCAAAGCTGTCATTGGGGTGGTACCCTAGGTCAGTGTTTCCCAATCCTGGGGCCTCATTTATAAAGCGTGCGTACGCACAAAACAGGGCTGGAAAAGGGCGTACGCCAGTTCCCACGCAAAGGTTGTGATTTATAAAAAAAAAAAACTTGATGGGAGAATGGGCTTGCAGGGTGGGATATTAGGATGATTCATGTACGCACACTTGCAGGTGATCTGTGATTTATAAAGGGAACATTTCTTTATCAAATCATAATTTTTGGTGTATGCCATATTTGGCTTTTGTGCGTATGTAGACTTTTAGTATGAATCCTACGCACAGTTTTATACATGAGGCCCCAGGTCTTTGAGGAATATCCCTCCCAGAATATTTTAGATATCTCCTTATTTAACACACAACTCATCAGCTTGTTAGGGAGACATGTTTACTATTTTGAAAGGAGGCTGATTAGTTGAATCAGGTGTTACATCTAAAACTTTCTGGGAGGGGGTCCACGAGAACCAGGATTGGGAAGCACTGCCCTAGGTAAACCTTTAAAGGGACATTCCACTTTTTTTGAAAATATGCTCATTTTCCATCTCCCCTAGAGTTAAACATTGGATTCTTACCGTTTTGGATTTTATTTAGCTGATCTCCGGGTCTGGCGCTAGCACTTTTAGCATAGCTTAGCACAATCCATTAAAGCTGATTAGACCATTAGCATTGTGCTAAAAAAATAACCAATGAGTTTCAATATTTTTCCTATTTAAAACTTGACTCTTCTGTAGTTACATCCAGGGGCGAAAATTTTATCTAAATGTTGGGGGGGACAATAAACATAACATTTTTCAAGATCAATTTTTGAAAGGGACACCAATAATACAGGCAAAATTGTACTTGCAAGGAAATGTGTACAGAGAGAAAACGTTTCTCTTTCTCTATGAATGGACACAAATTTAATTTTAATACACATGAATGCATAACCAGACCCTGAGATCAGATGAATGAATTCCAAAACAGTAAGAATCAAATGTTTAACTCTAGGGGAGCTGAAAAAAGCATATTTTCAAAAAAGTGGAGTGTCCCTTTAAATCCAAAGAGTGCATATTAATACCTCCAAGGTACATATTGATATCAAATGAATACATATCTCTATCTAAATTGTACCCTTTTAAAATACTGAGGTCACCAAGCTTTTGCAACATTTTTTTCCTTAGAGTGTAGGGTAAAGTCAGCTAAAATCGGCCACTTTTTGATTAATTATATCAAATTAGCTGGCCACAACACCAAATCATGCTCTTGTTTGACTTTTAACTGTTTAAGAGCCGTAACATAATTACAGCCAACAAAACTGGAAAGTGGGCCACCCTGAGTTTAAATGGGCCACCATATAAATTGTATTTCCTTTAAAATGTAACCTTATTTCATATAAATTTAACATTGCTTTTATCCAATACTTGATTTGTAAAACCCTTTTAATTTTTTTTTTTTTTTACTTTTTTAAATTCTTACCCATGCATGTATTTACTTATTTAACTTAGATGGCCCAAAGTGACCAAGTAGTGAATGCTTATAAAATTACCACTTGTTATCAAAAAGAACATGTTTCATGTCTTAAAAAATTCACAGATCCATAGGACATCCAGACAGATGTAGATCAAAGAAAATCATCAATTGATCTGTTTCCTGGCAACATTAATTTGCTAATGGTGGCCGCCAAGAATTTATGACCAGAACTTTTGCAGAGAGGTCACTTTAGCAACAGATCAATGTAATGGGAGCTAATAAGCAGTTTATGGTGATTTGTTTAAACGTGAGAAAAACACTAATTGACTTTAGGGAACTAAGAGACTAAAGATGGAAAAAGATGAAAATGGATTTAAACATACGTCTTTATGACCAGCACACACTAGCTTAAACAAGTTCAGCTTAATTATTAGTAAATAATAAAATTGTAAAACAACTCTGTGCGTAACTAATTTCAACTTCTGTAAAAGGAGGCACCACTATAAATGACAGTCCAGATTTCCTACAAGACAGACAGGGAGCACTTGGCATCACAGAGGACCTCAACCAAGCTTGACTAAAACAGCAGATATGGCCTCCTCACAACTTCATCTCACTCTCTCCCTGCTCTGCTTGGCCATGACAGCGGGCATCATATCATGCGGTCGGCCTCATATGGTTTTAAACCCCGCTCTAGAGGAATCTCGGGGCACAACAGCTGATGAAGAGGTAAGATTGTACTTTTAACACTGCAAACGTAAATGCACTGATTATTAACAGTAATCCATTTGTACGTCATGACATTTATTGATGCTGATGCTCATCATTTTATGACAACACCATCTTTGAAGCATATTCTGTAAAACTTGAAGTGAAAAAGTGTAATGAAGTCATACTTTCAAACATTTCCTACCCTTTTCAACAGATTGCTGAGAGATACACCCTTCCAGAGCTCCAGTGGCTACTCAGTAACTCTGATCCAGCAGCCATCCAATCTGACAGCCCATCTATTGGGTTAATAGAAAGTGGACTGGACCTAATGAGAAGAGACAATGGAGACAAAGAGCGAAAGCCAGGCTGTAAGAATTACTTCTGGAAATCCAGAACTGCATGTTAACCAAAAGCTGCAGACAGATCCGACCCGAGGGCCTTCGCCACAACTGACAAGCTGCCGGTCATATTTTTGCCATTTTTGTCTTAATGAAACAAGTGAGCCTCAGTAAATAATAGCAATTTTGTGTGACCAGTGTTCCTCAATCTCAGTATTATCTTGCTCTAAAGCATTGACTGCTTTCAATAAACTGAATTTAGCATTAAACATCTCTCAGTGTTATTCTTTGGGTTTTAAAACTATTTAATTTCAGGGTAAACAATACTTTGAAAAGCATTGAAAAAAATGGGTTAGCAAGAAACAAACATTTGTAGGTTTTGGCTATGACTGGGATTAAACAAGCACCCGTTTCAGTTAATAAAATGCATTAACCACAAATTCACTTTTCAGCCTCTTGTTTTTATTTTAGAGACAGAGCTAAATGAATGTCAATACATATGAAAGGTCAAACGAAAAGGACATGCACTAATACCAAAATTTCAAAGGTACCAACTATTCATCGAAAAGACTGTACAAAATATGAAAAAAAAAGATAAAATCAACTTGTTTTTGTATACCAGACATTTGTTTTTTTTATTATATACACATCAGTATTGGTGAATGAAACATGGTTGGAGCAAACCCCTCAACCGTCTGGACAGTATCGACTTTGAGAATATTATTTACAAGGTGTTCTGACCTAATTAAAATATACAAATCTGAAAACCCTCTATAATTTTAAAACAATCGAAGTCCTTAAATGCATTTATGTTTTTCTGTGGCCTTCATCTTATCTTCTCATGAAGTTCTTCTCCAGAGCAGCAGGAGTCCTCTGAATGGAGTGAATGTTTCGCTTCACGCGGTCTTCCAGAGAGGAGGTGGCAGCACTTTCTAGCTTCATGTCACTGTTGACAAATGCAAAAATTAATTAGTGAAATAAACCTCATAAAATATTTATTATTGATTTGTTATTTCTTCTTGCCCTGTCTAAGAAAGTTCTAACTATTCACTTACAATTAAGGGAAATGCAAAGACAGAAAATGCTAAATCTGCTAATTGTGTTACATGAAAGAAAGGTCATTTGGAATTAGAGGATGAATGGTTATTTATATTATATTCAACTTTTATCCTATTCACAGACTGCATGTTTGAGCTGCCTTAATTTAAAAACAACTTGCACTGGCATATCTTAACATATATCAGTACCATTGTTTGGTCTCAAGATGCATACCCGTAAGGTTTTTTGTAAGGTATGTTTGTAAAAGCTACTTAAATCAGGGTTCCCACACCTTAGAGGCTGTTTACACTTGGCATTAACATGCGTTTTCATCGATCGGATCACAAGTGGACGAGAGAGACACATTACGTTTACACCTGGTATTTAAATCCGTCTCTTTTGTCCACTTTCGACTGCATATGCCCTGAATACTGTGAGGGGGTGGTCTGTGAGACGGTGGGCGAGTCTCTCTGCTGTCATTCAAACCCGAGCGGGAGTAATTATGAGTTTATATGGACGCTAACTATATTATGTCGGAGTCCACTGCTTGTTTAGCAAGTATACATGCTGCATAGTGTTTTGTACGTTTATATGTTGGAGCTTTCTCTGAATTTTCAGCGCAATTGATGAAATAGGATCGCGCAACTTTCACACGCTTTCAAAACGAAACTACGGAGATCAGCCGCTTTAGTTGTATCAATGAAAGGCTAAAAATAGCGCTGTTCACCGTATGTTTACGCCAGAAGTCAAAAAAGACGTAAAACTTGTGTTTAATACCTCAGATTAGATACATGGGCGGAGAGAAGGTGGTCACGTGTGGCTGTTCGAACGCATTCAACCACATATGCGTTCCGCAACTCCAAAGAGATCCGATCGAAAGTGGTTCCGACTACCTCTGGATGTGGTTGAAAGTGGTCGAAAGTGGACGAGCTCAAAACGTTTTGAACACCGTTTACACCTGGCATTAACGTCGTCCACTTGTGATCCGATCGACGAAAACGCATGTTAATGCCAAGTGTAAACAGCCTCTTAGTTAACTTCAAATTCAAGGACCTTTCAAAGAATTTCCAGGTTCAATACCCTTAAATTCAAGGACTAAGGGTGCATCTCATTTCTCTGTCTTATCCCTTCACCTCGGTTTTGCGCGTTCATGTGAGGCGAAGTGGTGTCTCAATTCTCAGTTTGATCAAGGGCTAGGGCCAAGGCGTAGGGATACATAGCCCTTGAAACGAAGTGTGATAAGGACCACACTTGAAAGAGAGGGGTAAACGTTAACGTAGGAATATCTCAGGAGAGCCGACATCACGACGTTTTATTGATGAACGTCGAACTGTCATGGAGTCGCACAAATGAAAGTAACGTTATTTTCTGCAGTTTAATTGAGATTATATTATGACACTCATGTTTTATGATACTTTTAATAAAATGTTCAAGCAGTTTTAATTGTAATGTTTTTATTTTGAATCGCTGGTTAAGGCGCTAGCTAGCAGCTTAGTTATGCTCTATTTGTTGAGCTCCGCTCAGACAATCGATACCACAACCTGAGACAACGGCATCTTCTATGTTTGTCAACGCTTGTCTGTTTACATAGCAGCCAGTTAGCGGCAAGGGAAGGTGACGCAAACGGTTATCGAGTGGTGTCTCATTTTTTAGACGAACGATCTGTCTTACCCCTTTACTCGGTTTCGAGGGGCAAGGGGAAGACGAAGACAAAGGGGAAGGGGTAAGACAGAGAAATGAGATTGGCCCTAAATGTTAGGACACATTTCAAGTGAGAGGCAGGTTACATCGTGATACCATTTAAGATACATTGTTACAGTTCACTTTTGAGGGAACTCGCGCTGCGTCACTGCGTTGACACTTTGGGGATGCTTCCAGGGGTAAGTGCGTCTGAATGTGTATATAATAAACCAATGGTGAGGCTTAACAACAAAGACAGTGTGACGCGGGAGCAAGGAAGTATATCGCTGTCTAAAATATTGCCAAAGACGGCGTTACAGGGATGCAGGAAGTATGGCAAGGGAGACGCAGTGTCTCGTTATTTATTATATTTATTATTTCCCCAAGATTCACAAACTTACAAGGATTTCAAGGACCCGTGGGAACCCTGTTAAATGTCCTAATATAACTAAAGCCTAGTCCTGGATTAATCTAAACCCTGTCCGGGAAACCGCCTCTAAAAGTTGGTCTAGATAATTAACCACCAACTACCTTCCTATATCAAGAATTAGACTAACACTGGCACAAATAAACCTTATTGTGTAATAAAGTAGTGGTTCTCAAACTGGGGGTTTTATGACACTTTATAAAATATATAAATTTATCATTAATTTTCTCTAATTAAACCTAAAAAATAAGACTACTAACCAACACTCTACTTTGTATAATTTAATATGTTTGGTTTAATTAAAATGTTAAGTTTTAGAACAAATTTGTCATACATTTTCTTTGGGGGGGGGGGCAAAAGGAATGCACCATACATAAGGCGGGCCGCAGCCTGAAAAAGTTTGAGAACCATTGATATACAACATTTATTGAAAGTCTGACTGTATACTGACTGTATGAAGGCAGCATGATTGCCATTTTTCAAGCTGTCTTTGTCTTTCTCCTGTTCTTCTTGTCGCTTGTAGCTCTTTATGTTATTTTCTCTCTCCAAATCTCTTTCGCGAGCAAAATCCATCATTTCTCTTCTCTTCTTCTCCAACTCTTCAGCAGAGAGGCGCCTGAGGAACAAAACACTTTGTCATAGTTGCATTTTATGCAGCTGACAACACTGAAAATCTTTTGTAGTGCTGAAAGGAACTTTATTGAATATCACGAGCAGCTGACATTTTTATATACTTTTATATATATTATTTTATATATTACCTAACTTATATTTGTATTATATTTGAGAATAAAGAGATAGTTCACCCAAAAATGAAAATTCTGACATTTACTCACCCAAAACCATGTTGTTTTAAACCCATATGAGTTTCTGTCTTCTTTCGAACACAAAAGAAGATATTTTGATAAATGTTTGTAAGCACACAGTTGGCAGTACCCATCGACTTCCATAGTATTTGTTTATCTTACTATGAATGTAAAGGAGTACAATCAACTGTGGTCTTACCATCATTTTGTCAAAATATTTTCAATTGTGTTGTTCAATAGAATAAAGAAACTCATTCAGGTTTAGAACAACATAAGGGTTAGTAAATTACAGAATTTTTAACATTTTAACGCTTTATATGGAGAGTTCACCCCAAAACTTGGCTTTCTTCTGTAAAACACATATTAAGAAGTCGTCTGAGCTGTTTTATCCGAGTGGATAATTTCTTTCAGAATATATGAATATATATAGAGAATATATACAAATGAATGGTTTTAGCGGTAACAACATATACAAACTCCTGGTAGACTTCAGCACAGAATCAATAACAACAGTGTCTTTCTAGATTATTTCTGATAACAAGTAAATTACCTTATCATAGCTAACGCATATCAACTACTACACTGAGCCACTAGTCAAAGTGATAAACGCAAACAGTCTATAAAGAAAATGATATCTGTCACTGGTAACTCCTAACATGATTAAAACTATTTTATGTCAACTACCCCCATATTAAAATCTTTAAAATATATAACACTAATGTCAAGTGTCAATATTTAAACAAAATACTGAATAAAACATGCAAAACATACAAAAATGGTATATCAATACAGGGAAGTGCATTAAGTTTCATACTTGCTGTAGTTAGTAGACTGTGGTCTCTTATAACGTCTCGGTGGGCTGGGGTCCTTGGTTTTAGGTCTTGGTTTTGAGTGATTGTCTTTGTCTGCTTTGTGGGGCAGTGGGGATCGACTCCTGTCTCTTGAACGATGCTCTGAGTGGTTTGAAGAGTGATGGGATCTGTTAGCAGGTAACTGAAACACAGACGAGAAAACAACAAATTAGACATGAAGAGATAGATAAAGTGTCCATAATAAAGTGTTACGATGATAAAACTTTCATTAATATTTTCTTGTTCATGCCATTACTGAAACATGCCAGTGTATTAATCACTTACTTGGAGTCCATAGCCCGATTTGTGATGTCCATTAGAGGCTTTGAGATCTGATCGCTCCTCTTTTGACCTGGTAAGTAAAAAACAAACATGTTGTTAGAAAACCTATTTAAATAAAATGACTTAAAACAACACAATACAAATATTTATTTGTACCTATGCTTCCTATCATCATCGTCAGAGCTTGAACTTTTCCTTCTGTGCCTCTTCTCCTTTCTTCTCTCTTTTTCTTCTCTTCTCTCCTTCTTGTCCTTCTTCCGTTTCTTCTTCTTCTCCTTCTCAAGATTTTGACGCAACTATAGAGACAGAGAACCGAAATGTCACCAACCCTACTAAATCATTCTCATATGACCAAATCTTAACTCCATTTGAGACACTTACCATCTTTTGGATTTCTTTCATTTTAACAGGATTGGTTAAAACCCCTCTCTTTTTCTCCTCCTCTCGTTTGCTGAAAATGAAAGATGGATTTGTTTACCTTTACATAAAAATACACAGTTTGATCACACCATATTACAAACCCTTAAAAACATTTTCAACCTATAGTAGAGCAGCACATAACAGCGTACCGGATCTCAAAAAGTGGGTCTTCTCTGATCTTGGCAGCCATATCATTAGTAGAGACAGAACTCGTGGGGTTAAATATGGAACCAGGGAGAAGGCCTGTCTCTGCCGATGGACCGCTTTCCGGTTCCTCATACTGCTCAGTGATTTGCTTGTCAATGGGACGACCGAGAAGGTACTCATCACGAGAGACTTGTCCAGCTGGACCCTGGTACATCCAGTCCAAACGGTCATCTTTCTTCCTAAAATATAAAAATGGCAGGAAACAGTATTATAATACAACCAAACAGTACATGGAAACAAGGGTAGTATAAACTTATAATACTGTAATAATAAGGTGTGTTTAATTGTGAATAGCTTGAGAAAATACACATTGTATGTGAATACTTATGAATTTCACGCACTTTACAGCGCCTGTCTCCTGGGCATATCGAGTAATCTCTTCTCGTGCTCGCTCGTTTTTTAACTCCTTCTGAAGCTCCTCGATCTTCTTCCTTTCCGCTTCAAATTTCTGCTCAGCTTTCCATACTCGCTCGATGTTTTTCAGAGTTTGCGGGTGCCAACTCTTTTTCAAGTTCTGGTGGGATTCACATAGTTAACGTTAAATCGACTGTAAGACTTTTAAAAATAAAAATAAACATATAAAACAGCTTTACACAAACAGAAATAGCCGGACTACTTCCAGTCAAAAAGATAAAATGACTTAACGTTACATAACGCTGGTGTTATGTAAAGCAAATGTGATACTGACATGTCATAAAATAAATTATGTTTGGAGTCAGTTTAAGTGGCAAGTTTTACTAAATTAGTTGAATTACATGAGGTCACACTCTGGTTAACAGCTGGCTTGAGCTGGTTTAGCGTTATCGAGACAAAACAAAAGACTGTACTTACAAGATCACCACCTCCCATGTTGTTAAGATCGATCCAATAATATTTTAATGTGTTAGATTTGTTTTAAATAGACTATTTATATGTCGATAGCACGGACTTAAGCTTCCATTTTTGTTGTTAAACCAAGCGCAGACGTACTTCCGTTTCAACAATGTTACTCCAAAATAAAAGCCACCGTGACGTATTTATTGGCGATACGAAACCGATATAAATATAAAATATTCAAATAAAAGATAAATAAATAAAATAAAGAAATCATATTACAGAGGGTTAATCCTTATATACAAACAATAATTCACATAGTTTTAATGCACGTTTGTTTTTTAAATGCTTATAGGTTTAAAATAAAATTTAAAAATAATTTTCAAAGGAGAAACTTTGAGAAATCTACATTTTTGTTAATAAAACTTGGCTACAATCAACATATTGTAAAAATATATTTTGACGATGGCTGTGGTCACTTTTTTTTCTAACTAAACTTTGGACTTTTAACCTAAACAGTGGGTAAAAGTAATTAATTAATTAATCAAAAGGCAAAGCTTGTTTGTACAGCACATTTCATACACAAAAGTAATTCAAAGTGCTTTACATAGAAATGATGTACAAAGAGAAATCAAATTAGGATAAAAACAAAAGATACATAAGCATTTAATATAACAATGATAAGGAAATATGATTTTTTTAATGAAATTTAAAATTTAATTAGCCCATGTAAGGGGTCTATTGTAATGCATGCTGTTTATGTAATTCATGCATGAAGAAGTTTCTATAAGTCTTAATAAAATAAATAAAAAGAAACAATTATCATAATAAAAATATTGAAATTTCAGATATATAATTCCAGGGTGCTATGACAATCCGAGGTTACAGTAAATATTTAATAAATGTTTTCTCTTCATCAAAGCCTACAGATTTATATAATATACTGTACTGTAGAAAGAAAGAATAGTAAAACAAAATAAATATTAATAAAATAAAATAGCATGTTCACTTTTCTTAGAGTCATTGCCACATCAGCAAATGTAATGTAGCCTACCTTATGTTCTAATGTTCTACTTCTACACATTGCATAAATCACAGTTCTGCTTCATTACATTGCATCAGTTAATTTCTCTGATCATCTGTTATGCTGCAAACGTAGCCTACATCAGATTTTATGAGCTGGGAAATTTTCCTGTCACTTTTTCCATTGCCTA
This sequence comes from Paramisgurnus dabryanus, assembly GCF_030506205.2. NCBI lineage: Eukaryota > Metazoa > Chordata > Actinopteri > Cypriniformes > Cobitidae > Paramisgurnus > Paramisgurnus dabryanus. The sequence continues at coordinate 20,171,430 of NC_133342.1, read as the reverse complement.
GAAGGCACATCAGAGGAACGGTAATTAAGTATTTATTTCAAATGAGTGAACACAGCCTGTTCAAGAATGAGGAAAATAAGGAAGCATGTAGAGATGAAAATATGACATCCTTGTGTGTGTACAAAGTGATGAGGTGGCCAAGTTGGAATGGAAAGATTAGAAACAGGCTGCAACCTGTTCTGACTAGCTTGAATTAATTGTATGCCTGTTCTATACTGCAATTGTATTCTATATTAGATTAACTTATTTTCTGCAGACCTACATTTTAGAAATTTGAGACTGATTCAATACAAGTTCATGTACAAAACTTCAAACAGTTACAGATGTCTTAAAGTTTAGCCTACTCTTATGCTTTGCAGACTTACAGTGCATTCAGTTAAGCAGGACATGTGTTTTCTGGGATTCGAACCCACGACCTTTGCGCTGATAATACATTGCTTTACCAAGCTACTCCATCACAAACACTGAGGTAGTCATTTTCCAGATAGTCATTTTCCAGTGTTTGTAAATGCACAATCAAAACAGATGGATTCTGTGTTACTCACTTACGAAACGGGTACATGACGTCAGTATGCAAGCGTGCAGCTTGGGCCCAGTCCCTTTAAAAGGCTTCAACGAAATAACCTTAACTTCAAAAACTGCGACAGACAATAGCAGGGTGACATCGGAATTCAGTGTGCTTCAATACAACTATACATAAAATGCTTTGTGTTGCCCTTATTGTCCTTATTTCTCTGCTGCTGCCTCTCGGAGGTGCATCTGTAAAGCCAGCGCGTGTATTTTTCAACGGAGCAACGGAAATTGTACCCATAACCTCATTAGACAAACAGGTAAGATTGACACTTTTATTTTGTAGTTGGTTAATATATGTAGTTGGTTAAGCATTGCGTTATTCGACGTCAGGTAACACGTATAGTCATAAATAAATAGCTTGTAATGCACTGTAAGTCACTTTGGATAAGTGTCTGCCAAATGCATAGATGTAACTGCCAAACGTTATAGTTTAGGTACTGTATTGTGGGCAAGTGCCCTCGTGTGGCTCTCCAAGGTGCTGAAACAGCTGCGGACAACCAAATTTTTAGACATGAAAGTCTGTCCATGTTTATAGAAAATATATTTTACATGCATATGTTTTTATAGCTGTTTATATGATTAAATATGTTTATTTTGTATGTCTTGTTTTAAGATATCCGAGCGCTACTTTCCAAGACTGATGGGCATACTGCTATTAAACGATGCAGAACAGCGCAATAAAAAAGTCTTCAGAGACCCTCTGCAAGATGGAAAGGGTCCCATAAAAAGGCAGGAGGAGAAAGCATCTGAATCTACTGTTGAAGACCCCAAGAAACGCAAAGAAGGCTGCAAGTTTTTCTACTGGAAAGCCAGGACCGCTTGCTAAAGTTTAAGGAGAGTGTTTTGATTGTAAACATAATGTCACAATGCACAAATTTTTTCTTTAGTATTTGTAATTTCGATATAAAAATGTGATAAAGATATTTTATGTAATAAAAATTAGGCACATGATCTGACTAATTTTTATTATTAATATTTATTATGTACAGTCTTACTATGTACAGTCCACACATATAGCATGTATGCTGACTGATCTACTGGACACAGCAATTAAAGACTAATTTATATTCAGGAGAGGCCTACACATAAAACACAATTAAGAAAACACAAAGAACACAAAAAATATATATTTATTGTTTTAGCCTCTTCTATGGGATAAATGTCCAATGCGATCAATTGGGAGGCCAAATGTTCCTAAATTACCCCTCTTTTTTGAAACTCTTGTTCTGACACGGTCACTTGGACCTCTTTCAGGTGTCAAAATGTCTGTGCTGCCATTTAGCTTGGTATGTGGTTGCTCCATTGGACTTCTTACAACCTTGTCAGCAGGTTGAGTCTTGTCTCCTGGCCTGAGAATCTTGAAATCACTTCTCTCTCCTGGCATCATCTGCTCAACTGAACCTTTTTCTCCAGGCTGTTTCTGGGACATGTCGCCTTGCCTTAGGGGTTAAAACAGATTTGTCGTAGCTTATATTTAGTATTAACTTTGAAAGTAAAAGCCCTTGAAGAAATTAATCCATTTGTAATTATTGAATTTTAGCTGTATTGTATCATAGAAAACAGTTTATAGGAACAACTGCACAGTTTTAAATTTCCCCTCAGTAATAATTAGATCAGATTAAACTGATCCATTGTTTTATTCATAGATCAAAGCAGTTGCTGTGCTGCACTCTATGGCAACAGTAAATAGTGATAACTCTATTCATGGAGATTACTTATTTAGAAATGTTTTTTCCAAAACAATAAGATCAGTCAGTGTGTATCATAACATTGATCTGATAGGTTTTTTGTGATATTATATCAACCACATCCCATCTTCTAAATTTCTTCTGATAAGGTGTGAAGTAAAAGTTAAAAAATTGTATAGTACCTTCGTTTGTCTTTCTTTACTTTCACAAAGCTCCTGGAGAGGGGGTCGAGCGGTGCTTTGAACTCGGGGTTATTCCTGTGAAGTCCTTGTGCTTTTGAGCTATTCTCAAAGCGACCTTGCTGGTACCCAGTAATATCAGCCAAATGAGTCTCACTAGCCAGGTGTTCGGTTTGATTCTAAGGGCAAAACAAAGACCTGTGAGTATGCTGCATAAATCTTCACGGTTATTAATCTACACCAGACCTCTTTGCACCTCTGTTTTACCTTTTGCTGAAGCATCAAGGCACTGCAGTAAGACGTAGTGACCACAAATGTAACAGACAGGATCAACCATTTCCAAATCTGCATCTGAAACAAGCACATGTACACAAACATAACAGTGAGCACAACATTAACAGAATAATAAAACATCTCGAATTTAAAATTCAGACTGGAATGGTCCTTCCTTCCTAGACTGTGACACGTTCACCACCGATGTCCCTTCAGAAAAGGTCAAAGAGATGGAAATAATGCAGCTATTTCTGACCACAGGGGCACCGTGTCCCCAAGGAGAGTCCCCTTGTGAGGACCGACTTTCATAGAAGGTAAATAAATCCAGTCATCATCTGCACAGGCCCTGGCAAAGGACAATGTGCTAATCAGCTAAACTAAAATTCCAACCAGAAATAGTTTAACAGGAACAGTCGGCTAATAAAGAAATAAAATGAGTTAGACGGATATAATGACAAAGTAAATGACCAAGTGTGAATATTTTAGGTATTAAATGTAAAAAACACAAGATAACCTTAAGGTGTGTGCGTCGTGTAGTAAACAAAATGAGAATTTTATACATAATATTACTAAATTAATTGGACTATGTTACACCCAAAACAAATAGAATTAGGTTAGATCAAATAAAAATTGATTATTAATCGTTTTACAGTGTATAGACATCTACAGTGGTTTAAACTTTTGCTATTTGTTTGGGATATTTTTTACAACAATAAAAAAACAACTTTATAGTTATACAGTATTTGTTAGTGTACTTGCGTTACAATGGAGACCAACCTTCAGATGAAATAATCCAGTTAAACCTGAAACATGAAAACACAAAATAAAAACAAGATGTAGCCTATATAATATAATCACATCTTTATAATTTTCATTGTCATTTATTTACCTGTATACATTTTATCACAGTAGTAACTAAATATTTTAAAAATGTAAGATGCTTTTGTGAGACTTAGATTAAAATGTCATTTTGTGCATTCTGGCACAACTCAAAAGCATAAATATAAAGTTGTTATTGTATTAAAAGAGCTGAGATTATATGCAAGACAATGCTTTTCTCCACTTTCTATATTAATTTCATATAAAAATATTATTTTCTCACCAGCAGAATTAGATGGAAGGTCAATATTTAGTAGTCTTCTTTCCACCTCTTGGTTTGTTCCTGCATGTCTTTAATAACTATTTTATAGATTTCCCTGGATCCCCGACTCTCCAATCAGCACTCTCTATTCCGCTTACATCATCATCACCCTCCACCAGAATCTCATTTCGAATGTTATGTTATCAGGAAGCAACTATAAAGGCGCATGGTAAATGTGTCAGTAACTTTAGCTGTCTTTTTGCTCTTTTACATGTAACTGAGCCTTTAGCTGCATACCTTGTTCTAGTAAACTAGGTGTTGAGCTGTGTTGGTTGTTGAGCTACAGCCTGTTAGTTAAGAGGACTGCTGGGGCCCATTTCTTTTATTAGACTACTTCAGTGACCAATGCCAGGGTCTGTCTGACTTAGACTGACCTTTTAATGGCCCCCTGTGTATGTATATGTGTGAGAGGGGCTCCATAAAATCACATTTATGACATTTGTGCTCTGATGGCTTTTATTGCAGGTATGCTTTATATAAAGGTAAGACTTTTATAGATTTTCATGTTGCAAAAATATCATAAATCTCTTTTCTCTTGGGAGTCTAGATGGTTGTAGCAGGCTCAGACAGTGTGACTTTGATATGGAGATCATGAGTTGCTATTTTTGGCCTGGATATGCATTTCATACAAATAGCATATATATATTGCATTGCAAGGAGGGTCAGCCTTACATTCATAAAGATTGTGAAATAAAAACAGCTGGTGATTGGTGCAGATGATAACCTGAGACAATCTTGCTTCACCAACAGAGGGAGTCACTGTCCTACAGACGCCTACATCACAGCTATCATATTAAAAAGACGATAGTTTTTCCACAAACTGCAACATTCGAAAAATATTTGTGAAGTTAAATACGAAAATATAAACTGTAAGCACCAGTTATTACAATCAGACAAGGTTGTCATTATACGTGTGTGCCCATGAAGAACAGTATACTTTTCTTTTCTGGAGCATTACTGGAATAAATGTGGAATTAGTGCATAAAAACATTATATTCAATATTTGTGTATTTATTCATTTTGAGAGTATTTCATATAATGTCATTTAATAGAATCATTTACTTTTCACTGTGATATTCTATCACAAATCTTTGCAATTTGTAAAAATAAATATTATGAAAGATTGAAATAATGTTGAATCTTTGAAAATGGTTTTAAAAAAAATTCAGTGTATTGCTGTTAATATTGGGTTTATTTAACCAGTGATTATGGTCAATTAAATATTTATTAAAATCATTCCCTTAATAAATAACATTTTTTTACAAATAATTAAAAATGATAAAATTATTAAATAAAATAATATAACACCAGACTGAAATTCCACATCACTATCATTTGTATTGAATAGTGTTGTGGTCAGACAAAATTATTATTAGTATTTTATTATTATAACATGGATTATTATTGGCATTGGTGATGTTTCTTTTATATCTGCCAGTTTCCATTCACTCACTCTTTCTGTTATGGTGCCCTGGGCAAACTGTAAGCAGCATATGTTATTAAACTCACTGAACAGTGTAATTGTCAGATTGAAATTTGGTGAAACATCTCTGGGGTTTAATCTCATCAAACACCATCAAAGTATTGTTCATTGTTCTGTTTAACTATTACATTACCTAACGTTATAGTGTGAAGTGTTAAGTTGTTAATTGAATGTTTTTTTATGAATATAAACATTTTGAGAATTTTGTGAATTTCAAATCTCATAACCATGTTCCATAGTTCTCTCTCTCTCTCTCTCTCCCCTTTTCTCTCTCTTTTTGTCACTGTAGCTCCAGTGTCTCTGTTGAAGTTTCCTCTGCAGTTATTTCAGGCACTGTTCCTACATTAAGCCTCAACGCTACTTTGTTTGCTTATGTTATGCCTACTGTTGCCGCTTATGTGTATTGTTCTTGTGGACTGGGAATATTGTGTGTGTGTCCCCACAGCAAACCCCTATTGTTAATTTATTTAAGCAGCCACCCCCACAAACCACAGTGTGCCTTAATAAAAGGTGAAATAGATTCTGTGGGTGGTTTAATAAAATAGAAAAGAAATGTTGTGACAGTCATCTGTGTAAACAAATTCTTTCTAATCAATGTGTCAGTGCAGAAGTAGTTACATTGTAATGAGACTCTCTTTCAAATAAAAAAGTAAATTAATATGTTTAAAGTGATTTTTTGTTTAAAATGTTAAGTGTCAGAACAACTTCAAAAAGTGCATCCATCCTTCACCTAAAAAATCTGCACGGTTCCAATCCTAAAGGATTATTAGGAACAACATAATAATACTGTGTTTGACCCCTTTTGCCTTCAGAGCTGCCTTAATTATACATGGCATCGATTCAACAAGGGACTGAAAGCATTCTTTAGAAATGTTGACCCATATTGATAGGACAGCATCTTGCAGTCGATGGAGATTTGTGGGATGCACATTCAGGGCACGAAGCTCCCGTTCCACCACATCATGAAGATGCACTATTGGGTTGAGATCTGGTGACTTTGGGGGACATTTTAGTACATTGACCTCATTCTCATGTTCAAGAAACCAATTTGAAATGATTTGAGCTTTATAACATGGTGCATTATCCTGCTGGAAGTAGCCATCAGAGGATGGGTACATGGTGGTCATAAAGGTATGGACATGGTCAGAAACAATGTTCAGGTAGGCGGTGGCATTTCATTCTGACTCAACCATCTGAATGTCTCAACAGAAATCGAGACTCATCAGACCAGGCAACATTTTTCCAGTCTTCAACTGTCCAATTCTGGTGAGCTTGTGCAAATTGTAGCCTCTTTTTCCTATTTGTAGTGGAGATGAGTGGTACCCGGTGGGGTCTTCTGCTTTTGTAGCCCATCCGCCTCAAGGTTGTGCATGTTGTGGCTTCACAAATGCTTTGCTGCATACCTCGGTTGTAACGAGTGGTTATTTCAGTCAAAGTTGCTCTTCTATCAGCTTGAATCAGTCGGCCCATTCTCCTCTGACCTCTACCATCAACAAGGCATTGTCGCCCACAGGACTGCGCATACTGGATGTTTTTCTCTTTTCACACCATTCTTTGTAAACCCTAGAAATTAGGGGTGTGCATTGGCACTGTCCTCACAATTCGATTCAATTCAATTCGATTCTACGATGCATTGCGATGCATCAGAATTTACTGTACACAACAAGGCAAGTGCAACTATTCTCAACAAAAATGGAAGCTTAGCAGCTTTAAGACAATGACAATTACATACCTGAGATGAGAATTTACACACAGCGTAAGTCTTGTCTAGTTTCCCATTAACTTCCTAGAATCCGAAATGTGCCCATATGTCCACTTTCCATGGAAAAGGGTGCGTTTTTATTTACCCGTCTATCACTGTCATCTCTCTCCGCCTCAGCCATCTTGATTGTTGTTGTTATGCCCCCGGAAGTAATTAAAACTTCACAACTTTATTGTCCACACGAGGCCAGAAAATAAACAGTGACATAATCGATTATGGCACTTTGCTGCATCGATGCTGAATCGTGCATGCCCGCATTGCATTGCCGAATCGATTATCGTTGACACCCCTACTAGAAATGGTTGTGCTTGAAAATCCCAGTAACTGAGCAGATTGTGAAATACTCAGACCGGCCCGTCTGGCACTAACAACCATGCCACGCTCAAAATTGCTTAAATCACCTTTCTTTCCCATTCTGACATTCAGTTTGGAGTTCAGGAGATTGTCTTGACCAGGACCACACCCCTAAATGCATTGAAGCAACTGCCATGAGATTGGTTGATTAGATAATTGCTTTACTGAGAAATGGAACAGGTGTTCCTGATAATCCTTTAGGTTAGGTGATCAAAATAAATATATATATGCACATGTAAATGTTTCTTAAATACATGCATGCACACACATATATTATGCAAAAACAAACTTTTATTTTGTATGCGATTAATCGTGATTAATCTTTTGACAGCTCTACTTCAAGATGGTGTTTTTACCAAACAAACCGGAAGCTAGTTATTACAGTTTATAAAGTTTGAAATCTGGAAATTCTTTTTACGAAATTGCATCAATTGCCTGCAGAAGGCCTTTATCAACACAGTGGAGCCATGTGGATTACCTCTGTCAAAGATGAATGGACTTTATTTGGGTTTAAAGTCAGAAGTTGTTCCCTGATCCCTGTTTTCTACCATTATAAAGCTTGGAAGAGCAAGGACATAAAAATAGCTCCAAATGTGCTTGACTGTAAATCTACCGCGAATGTAAATCTGGTTTACATATGCAAATTCACTTCTTAGAGAGTGTTGTGCTGGCAACACCTAGATTATGGGTTTAATACTGAATGCGTTGGATAAAAACATCTCCCGAATATATGAAATAAACAAAAATGCATGAGATCTCAAAGGGCGATACTGTCTGGTGCAAAAACAATAAATTATTTCCAGTATTATCATATCAGGAAGGACACCGACTTTGTCCTTACAGAGTGGGTAATTGATCAATTCAATGTGCTCTTGAGCTGTTGACATGGGGAGGGAAGAAAAATGGTGATGCCTCTAACTTCTATAGAGGGATTTCAACATAGGTGCATCAGCCTTTATTTGGGTTTTTGATTTTTTTCGCCAAATTTAGACAAAACATGCCAGCTTAAAAAAATAAAGGACATCATAGCATTTTTTGAATAAAACATTTACACAGGTTTAACTTTTTCCCTGAAATAAACATAAATACAGTCAAATCAAACAAATACAGTTAATAACAAAAGCTATAGGCTAACACAAGTTAAACTCATTAAACAGTATGTATGCTTAACTTGTACTACAGCTTTAAGCTGTATTGATACAGGGTCTCCCCGTCCTCCACCCTCCAGCATAATCAAATCTTTAATGCTCTGCAGCATTGAGGATCACAGAGAGCAACCCAGACACAGTAATTGAAAAGAGGCCAATTATGAAGTACTTGATGTTCCAAGTCTGAAAGGGTGCTCCTGTCCCTCCCGAGAGACCATGAACATGGATAAACAAAACAGGGCAATCCCACGAGGTCAGACCTCTAACCAAACAACAGAAAATAAGAGCAAAAGTTATGTGAAGACAGCAGATCAATGAGAGAATGGAATAGCTTGGTGAATGTTTACAGCCGCAGTAGATGTAATCAAATCAATATTGTTAAGAAAGGAGAGGATTTACTGCCAAGCATTCATTACAGTTTTTCCACATAAACGATTGGGCGTTAGGTTTAATATTGGATCTGTATGTTGTTGAGATACTGACAGAATCAGTTCAACTTTCACTCAGTATGGCTTTTTAGTTATATAACCCATGGGTATAAGAATCAAAGATTCAAGCTTTAAGATTGCAAGGTTTTGTGGGGGGAAATATATTTTTTTGATGAAATAAAGTCATTTAAGGTATTGAGTGGGTACCAGATTGCTAATAATTACTGAATCAGTCTTGGTAATGTCCTTGATCTCATGATCGGTCAGAGTTGAGCACCATTCACATTTACAAGCTGTAGGCTCTTCTACCTGTCTCTTGTTGCGTTGTCTTACCTCTCAGTGTTTTTACACACTGTCTGACACAGCTACACACACACACACACCCTCAGAAACACCGTCCTTTTCCTCAGAGACTTGTAGTGGTACATCACTGCCAATAGGCCTGATATAGTGTGTGACTTTGAAAAGACAAAGATTAAAACAATCACAAAAACAATCTGTCCGCAGAAAAGAAAATAATTGATCATCTGCTAAAACCACCCCCTCCTCCGCCCTTCTCCTCATCTTTCTCTTTACAGACAGTAGGGAAAGCCTGTTTCCATGACAACAGGGAGAATTAAGGGCATAGAAGTGCAATCCCAAAATGACAAGTTGGACTGAAGCCTGGATGCTTTAACTTTCAGGTTTCACTTATTCACTTATAACTTGATTAAAACATTTTTCAGTCATTAAATTTTGCTATATTGTTGTAATGTGTATTAACACAGTCATGTTAACGCACCTCTGGGGTGGTTTTGTGTCACCTTCAAATTCTGCAATGATCTCACTGTAATATCTTTTTAAATGCTTTTGCTGTTTTTGTGTGGGGAACACAATTTTGGGGGAATTTTGTGATGCCATTTGTTATTTTTTGGTCATACTTGATCCTGGGGATGTTCGATGTTCAAAAAAATATAAAGGTAATGCAAACACCATAAAATGTTTGTGTTTTGGTGTTTGACAGAACAAATTATTATTTAAATTCGGAATTGTCCCTTTCAGAAAAATGGTCCAAAGCTGTCATTGGGCCCTTAGAAAGGTCACAATATGTATACATTTGGTACCAATCTGTACCTTTAAGTTACTAATATATGCACTCTTTGGTACCAATGTGTACATCTGAGATTTTAATGTGACCTCTTAGGTGCAAAGGCATACTTTTTGAAGGGATACCGCCCCAATGATAGCTAGGAACCATTTTTTGACCACCTTTTCAAACAGTGCAGAGTATACGCAAAAAAAAAAAATGGTTGGGTAAAATATGGACAAACCACATGGTTTAAATGAACCTTAAATTGCCCAACCAAGAAAATGTGCATATTTGACACAGACATGGTTTAAAACAACTTAGATTGATTAAAAAACGCCTGGGTTTGTTCATATTTTAATTACAAATGGGTTGAAAACACCCAGCATTTTGGTGTGTATATTATTCAGGATCTCGAATGTTATTAAGTGTATTTAGTCTTGTTTCTGGTGCCGGGATCCTGACACCCCCGTATGCGTGTTCTGTGTTTATGTGTGGAGAGTCACGTGACCTATGTGTTATGTGTGGCACGTGCTCTCATTTCTTTAGTCTTTACCTTGCCCTCCTGTTTCCTTATTATGTATGATTAGTTTCCTCACCTGTTTGTTATTGTCCCCTTATTAGTTCCCCTATTTATATGCCATTGTGTCTATTGTCTTTGTCGGATCATTGTATTTGTGTGTGACACCGTCAGGAGTTCTTGTCTTGTTTTTGCCATGTCTTTTATTTAATTCTTGTCTTGTTTACCCCCTTGAGGGAGTTTTTGTTTAATAATAAAAGTATTTTGAGTTGAGAGCTGTCTGCACTTGGGTTCATCCACCACCATCCCTGACAACACTTTTAAAAAAAATACAGCATGATGTTAAAACAACTTGGTTTTGCAAGTCAATTCAACTTATTTAATGTACAAAAATCCAAGGCACTCAAGTGAGAAAAATATTAAACAGCCTTTAATTCACTGGGCTACATACAAAATTTAAAAGGTAGATCTACGCGTTTCGGCTTACGCCTTCATCAGGATACACACAGGCGTAAGCAGAAACGCGTAGATCTACAGTACCTTTTAAATTTTGTATGTAGCCCAGTGAATTAAAGGCTTTTTAATATTTTTCTCACTTGAGTGCCTTGGATTTTTGTACATTTAGTATTTTATTTCCTCTTAACGTCCAAAGAGCACCAGTGTTTGTTACAAAGAAGACCAGTGTAGCACTCATATACCAATTCAACTTCTTATTTTAAGTTTTGACTTAAAAAAGTTGACATAACTTATAAAATCAAGTTAAAATTGTTAAAAAGTAACATGAAATATATGTTGATTTGAAAAAAAAATGCTGCATATTTTTATAGTTAGATATTTAAACATTAAACAATAAATATACTCCTCTATAGCTATAGGGGTAAGCGGGGCACAAACTAATGTGGGGTTAATTGTAACTCAGATACTTTACATATTTCTACAAGACCAAGCATACTGTGCTTTTTTTTCTCTTACTGTCAGAAAATGATCTTCTGTGAATTTGTGAAAAGTTTTGATGTGTTTTGTATAAGATTTTGAACAAAGAGTGTGGCGGAGGCATGCAAGTAAATTTCTTCATGTTATGTTTGTTTCAATTTTTGAGTTGGGTGTGTAAGTCACCAAATTCAACCTTATATTATTTGCCCTGTTACCTAAAACATAACACCATTTTGAAACATGTCAACAACTCCTAGTAACTGATAACAGGGATTGAAAACATTTTTACACACCAGGGTTAGTTGTCACAGAGTTTTACAATTAAGCCTCGTGTATACAATAATAATTAAATGAAAACAATGTAAATACTATGAATCAAAATGATAACTGTTCATACAATATCAGGGGAAATAACTGACAATTATTATTTTTTATATGTATTGATGCATAATACAAGGATATATATACATATATATATATATATATATATATATATATATATATATTTTTTTTTTTTTTTTTATTGAATTATTTGTGTTTAAACATTCTATCAGGCTATACAACAAACCCTCTATTTGTAATGAACCCCACATGGTGTAAGTTGTAACATTTGTCACTTTTGGTGTAATTGTATGATAACGGTAGGTCCCGCAAGCAAACTATAAGTGTTCATTTGTAGCAGAGATGTGTGTGTTGATTGAGTAAAAAAAATATTAATCTAACATGTCCCGCTCTCCCCTAATATACATAAATATAGCTTTACTACGACTGTACTGTTCATTGTTCATATGTATGTAATAAAATTTCTCATAAGAAACCTTAAAAATAAGCTAAGAAAAAAAAGAGGTTGAAAGCTTTATGTATCATACTTTTATTTTTAAACAATCCTAATTTCATTCTGCTTTATTATATCAATGCATGTTTTATACATCTCATTATTCATAATGCATATATGATAGTGTTTCAGTAAGGTGAAAACATCTGCAAACATGAAAAATAAAGAGTTCTGTTTGTACATAGGGAAACACTCACAATAACAGTGTTTTCTTTTCTGGAAACTCATTAGATCTAGAGATTCTTGACACGTGCCTGTTTTTACACACTGTCCACCTGACCAGTTCTCGGTTAAGCATCGACGCACTGTTTCTTATGACTCATGTATTTTAAGTGTGTTTGCTGCAGACTTGGGCACAGCTCTTATGCTATTTTTAGTGGAAGACTTATAAATGACAAACTTTTTTGCCACTGCACCTATGTGTTAACAACCCACAATCCACCTGCCCTGTCCAGGCCGACTGGCTGGATAGCCCTATATGGGTCATCATCACCAGCCTTTGTGCTTTGAACTGGACAGGGCTGTGAATGGGTCACACATCTAAAAAGTAGGGCTTCCTGAGTTCAAAATTATTATTTGTTAGATTTTGCACTAAATTAGAAGTACAGGGGGGTTTGTTCAGTTGCTTCGGGTTTGCTTTGTGAAGAATTCACAGGAAACGTCCAACTTTCTACTCCAAGCTGTCCATCATATAGTATTGCATTGCACTACAGCTGAAACCAAGCTGCAGTCTGGAGGAGTTAAACATGGCAGCACGCACACAACTTGTGCTGGACACATGTGCAGCATGGCAAGTTTTTTTTAAATAAAGTGTTGCATGGACAATAACTTACCAATATGTTAGCAGCTTAATGCATAAAAAAATCAAAATCATTTTGTAATTCAGTTTTATAACCTGAATTACTGAGCACATTTTTTCTACATTCACCCACTTGACATCCCTGTTTGAAGTTCCAAAGTGCATATACATTTCAAAGAATACAAAATCCCAAATACTTCAAATCTCCACAAAAACCAAAAGCAGAAATAACATTAATGACATTGAGCAAAGAGAGAACATTTTTCATTTTTTTTCTTGATGTCAATAAATAAGAAAAGCATGGAAAAAGTGCTAAAGCATTCACATGGAGATAAACAGATGATCATGTTTTGAAGCTCATTTCTCACAGCATTAATCCCAAACAAGGAATATTACTATTATTGTGAATCACATGACTGCCCATTGAGCTTTTTTGCATAAAATGTGAGTTCAAGTCCTGATTGGAGCTGTAACGTTTTTGTGTCTTTTCCTCTCTGTGTTCTTCTAAAAGTTTTCACAGGCAAGAGTTCAGATCGTCATTCCGTTGTAGCGTGTGGTTCGATTCCCGAGGCGTGAGGAGCAGGGGGAGAGGCCTCCTGAATTGGGCCCTGCTATGTGGAGTCCTGGTTCACCGCTTTGCCTCCGTTCATTGTTGGAGTTCCTGAGCTTTTCCTGGAGCGTTGCTTCTCTTCAATCTCATGCAGTGAAGGCTCTCTGTACATGCAAACTGCAACATGCAAACATATGTCAGTAGATTAATACTTGTTAAATGTATTCATTTAGCAGATGATTGTATCTAGTGACTCACATACATTTGCTGTATTTGGTTATCTTTATCATAACAGTGATGTTCTACCTTCAATTGGTCTTGGTAGAAAGTGTGAAGAGGGTTTGGTTTTCTTTACTCGATTCCCTTTCATGACTTGACCCTCCTTGGTTAAGCCCAGGAACCAAGCTCGACCTGACTCCTGTTGGCGATACATGGTGGATGAGTAGATCACGTAGTAGTTCTCAAAGACGGACTCCTTGAATTTACACTCGGGTGTGAACATCTCCTGATGATAGAAAAAAACAAGAACAATTTGTGACTTAACTTGTTCCTTAATGGGGTTTGCTACAAAGGAGAAAAAGAGGTCAAACAATTCTATCGGGGTGTCCCCAGGGAGTCTGACAGGAGATGTACAGCAGCTTGAAAGAAAAGTGTGTGTTTGTGTTTGAGTGTGTAGAGAACAGGCGCTGACCTGCAGGGGTCAGAGAGAGGCAGCAGGAGCTAGAGTCGCTTATCTAGGTCATGTGACAAATTGTCACGCAGCAGACGCGACCTGCTGGGAACGCTTCAGAGGTAAGTCCGGAGGACTCTAGCCAAAACCGATGAACTAAGACCTCTACTTGACCACATTGTAAAAAATCCTCTCTGCACCTGTCCAGAAGGGCATACTCTTTGAGTTAAAAAGAAGCTTTATAGTTGGCACAGTGGGTACCTGCTATTGTTTATTTCGTATATACTGTAATTGTATACATCAACCCAGTCTGAGAGAAGTTGGCGTTATAGTTGCAAAATTTAAATCCTTATTTAAATCGTGTTCATGGACAGTGCAGATTTTTCTCATTTTTTCGTGTCACTCAGCACGATAGTTTGACACATGCTGTTTTCACCAAAGTAATGGTTGATAAGGCCGTGCAGGCACGAAAGATACTACCTATCGAAATACATTAGATTGAAAGTCATACTGAGATACACAAAATATAGCCCTGGCACAAATCACGAACTGCACAAGACACGGTAAACATCTCAATGTATGAGCCATGCCGGCAGCAACTTGTAAACAGAGCATAGAGAAGAGGCTCATGCATGCTCTCTCTCGGGAGCAGGTAGAGTGTTGCGCATGTGCTTTTTTTAAAGTGGACGGGCGGTTCTTTTCAAAAATTCGGGAAAATCTTCCACTATACCTTTAAGATCTAGTCTGACCAATTTGCAATTACTGTAGTTAGGGCTAATTAGTCTTACTATTTGGATTTAAATTAGACCAATATACCTTTTATGTATACTTAAAACAGTTATTATTTTCATAGCCGATGGTGACGACACTTGACCATTCGTCATATGTTGACGTGAAGGGTATACCTTTCGCGTCATTTTTTGACGAACTGGGGACTTCAATACTATTACGTCCGTTGCATTCTCTTTCCTATTTTCTTACCATTTGCGCGTCGGTTTAGGGTTAGATTACGCAAAATTAAACAGTGTACGCGAAATTAAACAGTTGTCACCTGGCGTTGGGGTTAGAGTTAGGTACGCGAAATGAAACAGTTGTCACCTGGCGTTGGGGTTAGAGTTAGGTTTGGGTAGGGATGTCATTATGTAAATCTAACCCTAAACCGACGCGCAAATGGTAAGAAAATAGGAAAGAGAATGCAACGGACGTAATAGTATTGAAGTCCCCAGTTCGTCAAAAAATGACGCGAAAGGTATACCCTTCACGTCAACATATGACGAATGGTCAAGTGTCGTCAAATATTGACGACATGGGGTGAGACTGTGTTAGCTGATCCCATACCCCTCTCTCCTCCCTGTACTTTCCTGTCCTCTCCTTACTATCTGTTAAAAAAAGGCAAAAATGGCCAAAAAACGTAAAAAAAAAACCCCAGTTATGATTAATCTAAAAAAAAAAAAATGCATTACTAACTTTTAAGTCTAGTCTTAGAGGTTTATGCAACCAGCCACAGAACATAAAGCAAAATAATGAGGAACAAACTAGGAAAAAAGTAGACATGTCATGTTCGTTATTTACAGCAATAATCTGACATTATTTCAATATTGAACTAATTAATAGACGTAATTACTCCAACAGGTATGTGATGTCATCAACTATATTGTTGAACCAACTTGATTCAAAGAAAATCACAACAAATTTACAACATTTTGTGTCGTGACTAGCTAGATATTTTCTCCAACGAGGCATCGTACCATACTGCCAAAGCCAAGTAACTACCCAAACACAAAAACTGAGAAAAATCCCCTTAAAGTTTTTTACACCAGCTAGTCAAACATGTTACTGCAATTTTGGCACATATGTTTCTCTGAAATAGGACAAAATTGAACCAGAAGACACAACAGATCTCACAAAGCCCATTTAAACCCTTAAAATTCAATTTTGGCC
Source organism: Paramisgurnus dabryanus (assembly GCF_030506205.2). Taxonomy (NCBI): domain Eukaryota; kingdom Metazoa; phylum Chordata; class Actinopteri; order Cypriniformes; family Cobitidae; genus Paramisgurnus; species Paramisgurnus dabryanus. Next base: position 20,155,087 of record NC_133342.1, on the reverse strand, counting down.
AAATGTGTAGTTACTGCGCTTTGGCCTTGTAGGGCAGTATAGTAGTTAAGCAGAGAGTTGCATCAATGTATGGGAAACGCACCCCAATGAGACATAATAAAAAGAGGAAAATTGTGTCCATGAACATGAATCAATAGATGAAATTTCATGACTAAAGCACTACAAACTACAGACTAACAATGGCTGTGAGACACATCTGATATAAATGTACGAGTGATGCATTATAAATTCAATGGGTAGTTTGGCAAATATTATATCCTTGAATAGAGGAAGGACAGTACCATTAAAAATCTGTCATCCGTGTTTGCCTAGATGAGGATGACTGCGCATTTTAATTGATTATATACACTTAAAAGTTAATTTTATGAGCCCACAGACCCAATGTCGGAGTTCATTTAAATAATTTATATTATTTATAAATGTAAACATGACATAATTTTAATATAAGGATTTAAACCATTCTGCATTTGTGATAAGAAATAATATGATAGGTCAAAACTGATATGTCAAAACATCACATTTTATATAACCTCCTTAACTGTCTGTCACTAAAACAGCGTATGTATTTTGCTGGTGTCAGAACTGTAGCATTTAATAGATTAAAATGAATGAAAAATAAGTAAGAACAGAGGAAATAAAAAGAACAGAGGAACCAATCTTCTTTCTTTGTACGTCAAAGAACAGGTAATGAATAGCCTTTATTCTGCTAGCACTTTCTGTCAAAAAGGCAATGAAACAAAAGAGAACTAATTAAAATTTAAACAGAATCTTTGATCTCCAAAGAAGTCAATGGAGAAGAAACTATTATATGCCTTTCTCCCCTACACAGTAGCATGTCCTAAACAGAATAAACCTGCATACCTGCCAGTGAGCGTGCAAAAGCAGCATACTGTCAAAAAAATGGTCAAAATATGTACCTCTGCTGTCACTGGGGCAGTACCCTTTACAAAGGTCCTAATAACCATTAAGTACAGATATGTACACAGATATGAGGTACTATTATGAACTGTTAAGGTACCAAAAATGTTGACCATTTTATCCGAGTATGACAAATGCATTTATTTTCAAAACCATTGTTTAGCACAGTGTATTACGAACAGCCAAATGAGGCCATCAAGGACCAGGCAAAAATCACATTTCATACCAGAAACAGCAGCCAGTTAAACTGGAGGAAAATGGTGAAAAAAAGCCTGATTAAATGAACCATGAACGCTGCAGCAGACATTTAGGTAACCAAAAGGCAGACATACTGGGGAGTTTGCAGAATGACCAAAATCCCGAGAAATGTCTAATAGACTGATAAATGTGTGACTATTAATGCTGGTCCATGTGTAATATACACAAAAGCCTTGAGAGGAATGCATTACGTCCTGACACATCAGGTATAAAGGAAGGTAAAGGAAGATGAATTTGTGCGAATCTGGATTAGACAGAGCTGTTTAAACTGGATTATTTCATCTATTTGACAGGTCATTACTATTCTAAGTATAAGGTCAGACAGAACAATGTCTAGACAGCTGCCTCGCTCACATTGGGAGTTTTGAGAAGGGCACAGCTTCATCTCGGTGAATGAGAGAAAAGACAGCCATAGGCGTAGAATACTTTTTCAACTCACCGCCACCATTCCCACGCATGTTCTTTGGTTTGATACTAATTTAAGTGAACTAGCATTAACCCAGTCACAGGTGAGCATTATGAGGCAAATAATATTTTGTGTACTTGTGTCTTTTTTGAGCATTAAAGAGCAACTATCGTCCGATTCACAATTTTACATTTCCTTTGGTGTGTAAGTGTGTATTAGTACATGTTAACAATATGCAAAAGGTACAAACCCCAAAGTAAACAATGAGGCGAGTTATCGTCTCCAAAGTAAATCTCTTTTTTTGGACTATAACAAACACACGGATTGTAGGCAACAGTTTACTTCCTGGGCCTATTGACGTGGACAAGACCGACATTATCATAATTCCTCCCGCTTTGACTTATATACTGTAAGTTTTCTCCTTTCCGCATTGCATTGCGAGCGAATCTTTCAAACATGGTAAGGAGCGTCACATTTGCGTCTGACGTCAGAGCTATTCAGGCCAATCACAGATTAGCTGGCCAATCAGGGACACAGCGCTTTTCAGATCGATGAGTTTTGTACAAAATCAGAGCGTTTGAGGAAAGCAGCTACAAAAATATACAGCTTGTAGAACATAATGTTTTTTAACTATAAACCATGCAAATACATTGTATTATACCAAATACACAAAATAACATTGTTTTTTAGCAAAGAAATAGGTGCAGTTTATATACCAGAACTTCTCTGTAAGAATAGGGCTCTGCGGAGGCCTTGGATCTCTTTTTTTTGGGCTGTGTGGGACATTCAGAATGGCCGACCTCACTGATTTCGGCCCTCTGAAGTCTCCCTCAGGATTGCTGGTGCTCGTTCGCAGTTTTATCTGATAAAACGAATGACTAGAGTCCTTGGGGCTGAAACAATCTCAACCTATTCTCAAACTTAAAATGGGTAAGAAGCCTGGCTTGCTGGCTTGGAGCCGGGCATGGAATGCAAAATGCTGAGTAAACATATATCTATAAGGAATAATTGACGACGGGCCATTGAATTATAAGAAAATAATGCACACCCAAGGTGCAATGCATTTGACAAGTTAGGTGTGCGGTTATCAGAAATTAATGCATACCCACGAAACATTTCTCAGCCTATCAGAATACAGCATTCAACAGACCCGTGGTATAAATATACATATATATATACATTTCACTTTTTATGTGGAATGTAAAATACTACTCTCAGGCGCATCTTAGAAGTTATATATATAACTTTTAAGATGCGCCTGAGAGTAGTATTATACATTTCACATAAAAAGTTGTGAGATGCAGGATATTTTTATTTTAAATCCGGGATTAAGAAGCGAAAGTCTAGTCAAATGCACTTTGCTAGAACTAAATAAAAAGATTACGGTGTTTGCCAGATTAGAAAATCGAATGATGATGAGTTAAAGAGCACCAATTGTCAGATTCACAACTTTACATTTCCTTTAGTGTGTAAGTGTGTATTAGTACATGTTAACAATATGCAAAAGATACAAATCCCAAAGGTAACAATGATGCGAGTTATCATCTCCAACATAAATCTCTTTTCTTGGACTACAAAAAACACATGGATTCTATGTGAATTCTGCATTGTGACCGAATGGAAAACATGGAAAAACATGGAAAGGAGCGTCACATTTCTGGTTGACGTCAAGAGGTACTCAGCCCAATCACAACGTACAGACTGGCTGGCCAATCACAATCAGGGACACAAAGCTTTTTAAATTCGTGCATTTTAGGAAGAGAGTGAAATCTGGAGCTACAAAAATGTGTGGTGTGTGGAAAATAATGTGTTTTTACCCATAAACACATTGGGCCCTATCTTGCACCCAGCGCAATTGACTTTGTCAGTGACGCATGTATCATTCGTATTTTGCACCGGCGCACAGCGGGTTTTTCCCTCCACAGACGCACGTCGGCAAACTAGGGAATGAACTTGCGCTCCCTGGGCGGTTCAGCGCAAAAAAGGAGGCGTGTTCCGGCGCAAACCATCCCTGATGCTATTTTGCAGTTTCAAAAAACAATTGCGCCACTGACCAGAAAAACTAGTCTAAAGTCAGTGGCGGGTTGCGCGTGGTTTATTATGCTATTTTAAGGGCGCATGCTTGACCATAATGTATAGAATGCACAACGTACACACACTTTGCTTATCTAATCTACACAGATGCAACAGTTATTTTAGCGAATCATAAATTGTTACACTAAAAAATATTAACACATGAGATAAGGGGAATCATAGTGGTGAGCATTGTGGTGATAGTTTTTATTTATTGTGTGGCTGCATTAAAAACTTCTCATGCAAATAACGATTAAAATATTTTCATGTGTTTGTTGTGTGGCTGTATTAAGTTTATTTTATGTAAATAATAATTAAAATGTTTTCATAAGAAACCTTAATGTATGTGAACTTGATTTGTAAGAGTACTTTGGGGTTGGACCTTGGGTCTGACTTCAAGGCCCCCAAACCCTTTCAGCGGTGAGGGTGGACACAGCGATGTCCTTTGCTGGCGTCAGGTCATGTGTAGAGGCAGATCCACCTCCCGTTACACGTCGTGCCCGATTTATGCTGACAAGCTTGGGATTCCCCCGTCTCCTGACATCATTGAAGCGCTTGGCGCAACAATGGGGATGCCAGCTGATGAGACAATTGTGGCTATTTCCTCTCACGCCTGTTTAACCTATGTGATTTTGGCGGATTTCTCCCATCCCCATACAAAACAACTTCTCTGTCTTTGACTGCTAAGAACGTGGGTCTCCTCGGCTGTGAACCGCTCCTGGCGTACGCCTGGTAAATCTGTCATAATAATAGCAACCCGCCATGGAACTCGCGCCCTTGCGTTTAAAGGGAATGTTGGATAGCGTTCTGATTGGTTTATTTGACGTTACGCCCAAACCACACCTAAGAATAATGAACCTACTTCAGACCAACCCCTTATTGATTTGCGCCTGGCGCAAGAGTTATTTCTATCGCCGGGAAAATAGCAACAGCGCCCAAGATCCGCCCACAAACTCACTTGCGCTTTGCGCTTCGCACTTGCGTTTCAGATCGTTAAAATAGGGCCCATTGTATTATACCAAATACACAAACTAACGTTGGTTTAAGCAATGAAATAGGTGCTCTTTAATCATTATAACTTTGCAATGTTGAGTGATCAGTTTAATTAATCTGAAATGTAATAATATTTTGTGAAATAACTATTCGCTGTTTATCTGGAAAGATTCCAATCATTCGGCTAATACAGTTCGTGTTTCTTCCAGGTGACAAAATGTTCAGTGATTAATTCTGCAAGTCAATCATTCACATCACAGCCAAAGTACATCACACATACAGGTAAGAGGGTTGCTTGCTATACATCAGCCAGTGACCACTGAAAATACAATCAGGAAAAATGTGTAAAGTGATCTATAAGGCCAATCCACTCTGACCAGGCTTCACATACAATTAAATAATGGCAACTTTATCAGGCTGCACCGCACCCAGTCTATTCTAGAAGCATTTAATGGAACCCAGTTTACTTAGCGATCTGATGCACTTAATGCTAACAGCAATCAACATTTACAACGCTTGTGTTAATCAAACCTCTTCTGCTAATGTAAGAGCAGACAGGCTCATATTTAGGCCTGAATGCAGAGTATGTAGTGCTGTGTATGTGTACATAATGTAAATCATGGCCCATTTAAACAAAACAAAAAAAATTTACTACTGGAGCCATATCTGCTGAGGGGTGTACTGCAGTAAAAATGCCGTAAATCCATTGGAGTACTAATTGCTGGGGTGCAAAAGAGATTTTAGGGTTTAAAAAAGCATTGTGCACCTCAAAAGCTTATCTGTAAGTGGGGGATAGTTGGTGCAAACAGTGCGTGGATGTTTAAGGTTTGGAAGATAAAATGCACTGTGTATACATACTGTATGTAAAATCTTATATATTATATGCACAAATGTACCCGCCGCTCAGTCTACATAAAACTTAGGGAAACCTCATACAGAGTTTCTGTGTTTTAGGGATTTTTGGAAGTAAGTTAATTAAAGATAGATGAATTATGGAGTACATAGAAAATTATGGTTACCGCTGTACTGTAAAGTAGGTCACAGCGAAAGCGTGATAAATAATTGAGGATGAATTCTTATACTTGAGCTAAGCCCCAAACTCCCACGCAAGCCAGCGGTTAGCACTACACACCAGCAGCTTCGAGCATGACTAACACAATGACTGTGAGCTGAATTTAGCATGCATGCATGCAGCAAACATTGACACTGTGGACTGTTCTTGTCTAGGCAGCTATGGCTAATTGCAACAAGGAAAATTAAGTCTAACTGGTCAAGCGTTGCATTATGCCAGATTTGATTAAATGAGTGATATTTTCAAAGCTAAATGCTCAACACGCATCAGTTACTTTCATTTCTGTCACAGCTAGGCAGTTGCTTCAAGATTATGTCACAACATTAAGTCCTATTATCATGTCACTAAATTGTTGTACAGTGTCTTGCACCCAACATTTTCCCTGTTATATGCGATTTATAATTCTTTAAGTTACATCTGACATTTTAGTGCAGTTGCCCTGTAGAAATTTATACTGCAATGATATCATGTTGTTACATGCTAACTTATTGTACGGAGTCTTGGGGCCAGATTTACTAAACGGGGGAAATTAGCACGAGAGCAATATTTCAAAAAAGCGCCGATGGGAATGGTAATATCTACGGGTTATTTACAAAAAAGCACAAATTAGTTCAGGATCGCAAATAAGCAGAGCAGATCCTCAGGTGGGTGATCGGCTAACACCACGCGTTTGAGTTCAGCACCACGGACATCGCAGATGAAAATTCAGGTTGTGAAATCCCAGCTAATGAAGGCAACGTACACGGAAAAGAACCAAATGCCAAAAAATGAAGCTTTACAAGAAGTTTTGAAACACCTGGTATTATGTGACTTCTCCTGTGACTCAAATAAAAAATAACATGGCTTGGCAAACAATATTTTTGAATAATATGTTCTATGGCATTACAAATAAACTCTTACATGTGGAAAAAAATTCTCTGCCTTGTCCTGAATCCTCCAAGCCTTCTCTTATTAGCTACAACTACAGCCATTTCAAGTGCAAAGTAATTTAATTTTAGTAAATCACAACAGTCGTTATTTAACGCCAAAATGATGATTCACGCTGGCGCAAGCCTTTAGTAAATCTGGTTCTTAATAAATGGGTCAATGACATGACGTTAATTATTTTGTGTCCGTATGGTTCAATTAAATGCAAAAGCGTTAAAATTTCCAAATAAATTTGCAGATTACTTGCATACATTCTCTTTTTTGAGGACCAAGTCTAAAATTTCTGGTTTTATTACATTTTGAAAGAATATTTGGGGGATTATTGCAAAAATGTCAATGTGGTGTAACCGGTCTGTGTCAATTGGTGTAACTAGTATTTTTTAATGAAAAATATTAATTAAAAATGTGTAATAAAATATAATCATCTAGTTTAGTGTAATAAGATTTTTTTAACATACATTTTTACATCATTTGTCAAAGATTATTTAGAAAACAAAGCTGTTTTCAGCATATGTCAGGGCAAATATTACAAAAACACATTAAAATTTACATTTAGAAATAACTAATGAAATAATATTTAAAAAAATGTATTACGCTTACATGCCATGAAGGTGGATAAAATATTTAATATTTCTCATTCATTGGCGCAATTGCCGATTACACAATTTTTCATATTTTTAGGTCCATTCAGTCTTAACTTTCATAAAAATTGTGCAAATGTAATTTTTAATTGCATAAAATTAACATAAATACACTATATGCAGTGAAATAAACCTGATGCATGCTTTTAAAAAAGTTTTTTTTAAAGATTTTAGAATTTCTCATCTTGCCAAACCATTTTTTTTCACTGACCCAAATCCAGCTAAAAAACTAGTTAGACATTACATGCAAAACTTTCAAAGTACTTCTGACATGCTTTCTTGTAAATGTGCATTTTTATTAGACTCTTGGGGGGGGGGGGTCTAATGCTATTTCATACATCAGTGGTTCAAAAAGTTTTGGTGTGCGGCCCCACTGTTAGTTAGTGGTGTGCACCTCCCACTGGTGGTTAGTAGCCTTATTTTCCTGAAATTTAATTACACAGAATTTAAAATGAATTGATGTATTTGATAAAATGTCATAAAACTGCCGACCTCTGCACCATCTCGTGCTCTCCGAGGGGGGCCGCCCCCAGTTTGAGAATTACTGTCATACATTCTGACTTATGTACCCCGTTGGATTCTCATGCTAAACAAAAAAGTTTAAAAAACATTTGTACATATGAGTATTTTTGTGTCAAATACACTTTGTAAGGGTTCAGAAAGTTTTAGAACATTTTTTCGAGTTTATTTTGTGTTAACTTACGAGTGTACAGTAAGTACAGTTAAAGTCCTTGTTTGGGCACTTCTCACGAAAAAGCCCATGCCCACATAAACCAGAGCGAGAGTACAAGACAGATCAAGACAGATTTGTTATTGTGCTTTTAGATCACCAAAACCTAGCAGTCCCATCTGTGTCTATCAGTCAGTCTAGTGACTAAACTGACCTCTGGAACAAATAACTTAAAGAAAATAACAATGTTTCAGTTTCCAAAAGATGAGGGGAGACGGCAAACATGGCTCACCACTGCACAATAAACAAATGCAGCATTTTTGTCAAATCAACATATATTTTTAAGTTACTTTAACTTTCTAACTAAACAATTTTAACTTGTTTTTATACGTTATGTCAACTTCACAAGTCGAAACTTAAAATAGTAGGTTGGATTGACTTGCAAACCCAAGTTGTTTTAACTTTATGCTGCATTTTTTTTTACAGTGCATGTTTAGCTGCCAGGCAGGAATTCAAGGATCTGTAGCATTATTTAGTTTTACACAGTGACGCTTTAACTATGATTTAACCTTAGGTCATTTTGTTTTGTTAGTTATCAGAAATAATCTACTCTTTTTGCCTTTGTAAATTTTTAAACTGCATAAAGTTTCTTCTACATATATTTATATTTTTAAAAAAAATGTAGATTTAAGTGTGAACTACTCCTTTTAGAAATTAAGGTAGGCAATAATTATAAAAATGCATCATATTTACGATATGCACATTATGCCAGTGGGAGCGTGTGTGGAATACTAATATTCTTTAAATTCATACTGGGCCATGAGGGTTAGCGTTAATCGAAATGGATTTGCATACATACTGTGAAAAACCCTAAAACTATCGTCTCTGTAATGACTTTCAAACTTTTTCTTGCAACTCCTGGGGGATTGAAGCCAGGTGACAAATTGGATCGGAAATTTTACGATGACAAACAGATGGATGAAGTGATGTTCTGAAAAAAATATATAATGACATCCTCTGATGAATCACCACTCTGAACAATAGACTTAACTCAAGCCAAAGTTCTCTACAAAATCAAACTACTCTCTGCTAATTTATGTAGAGCTTCATAAAATCCTGCTTTTCTGTTTTAGATCCAACTCAAACCAATTAGGTGAGAGTCTTTTTGTGTGAGTAAGAATACCATGACAGTGTCTGATTCTGAATGATTGAAGACGTTGTAAGTGCAACATCAAAACAAGCATCCCAACCGTTCTGACTTAAGAAAAGCTATTGAACAAACCCTGTTCAGCAATAGCTGGAGGCTCTCTGGATTTCGAAATGTTGCTGATTAACGCAGAGCTGAAGAGGATCAAAGCTTTACAAAGCAAGTAAGAAGTCCATCATTAAAGCGAGCAGGAGACAGCTAAGACTCACTGAGCTCCTGGAGCAAGAAATCACAATCTCCTCTCCGAATTTCTCCAGGGGTTCCGAGATAATGAGTAGCCTCATAGCTGAGAAAACTTCCTTAAGTAATTGCACCACTGGTGGACTAAAACAGCATCTCTGCAGTGACAAAATCAATTCCTTTCAATACTGAGCCTGCAACATTTGGCTGTATCTTCTCAATCAATAAGATTTTTACTTCGTTGCTTATAGGATTAAACCAAATGTGTTGATGTCAGGAAGCTAGAGTCAAGCTGAGCTAATAGCTGGAAAAAATATTACCAGTGGCCTAATCTTTCAAGAGCATCTACATGCCTTAATCAGAGATGAAAAGCTGTACGAATTTAATGATGTCAAGAGATTAAGATTCCTCATGCATCATAGACTTCCAACTGTGAAATACTGCCACTAAAACCTACTTCTTCTAGCCTGGTTAGCCAGACCTACATCAAGATGTAAGGTCTGGCAACTCTTCACACAAACGGCTCAATGCAAGGGGCGGGATATAAGGTTGTCCCTCAAAATGCCTCTGCACGCAATAGGATAGCGCTATGACCAATCAGAGCAACGAAGAACGAAGTTTTCAAGTAGGAACCGTCGCAGCTCTGTCGTCATCATGTTAAGCCCGCCCCACAGACGCTACACACGATGTGATTGGCCTGACCAAATTTTGGTTTTTGGAGCTGTTAAGTGTATTGTGAGTGCCTAGACTAAACCCTGGCAGCAAATATATTTTGCGGCCGCTAGGGTGCGTCTAGATTTCTAGGCTATACTTCTTCAACATCATTATAATAACTGTGAAAATGAGCAAAAAGAAGCAAACCATGGAGGAAAGTGGTCTGACTGAATAACCTCCACAGAGGACATGTAAAAATAAATTATATTCTGATGTAACTACAAGACAATACAGTATTTCAGCATATTAATAAAATAAAATGATTGAAAGTGGAGGGTGAATGGAAATATAATTCGTCGCATTCTGTTTTGCATGTCCGCATGCATGTTTTTCAAGAAATTCAAGTAAAAAACAGTGCCTTGATTTTCTTGATTTCTTGGGAAAACCATGGGGCAACCTTTCGATCTCTCTAATGAAGCCAACAACACGGAAATGACTTAATTTGCAGTTTATCGACTGGCTGCTATAGAGAATGGCTCCAGAAGGGAGTCAATCCCATAGACCCCCTATGTTAAAATGCCCAACTTTATAGCAGAAATTAATTATGTTTAATGTCTTTTGGTCTAAACCAAAAAAATGGTCTTGAGTGGTCTCATGTTTTTTGTTATTTAAAGAGCGCATTAGTAATATGCGCCTATAAACGGGACGACAACGCAGGTTTGCTTATCACATACATGAATGCCCAGCAGCACAAAAACGGTTTTAAATATGAAAGATTAAAGGATTGAATGTAAAAGATTATTATTGAGTCTCTTGGACATAAATGAGGACTAATTATGAGACATTAGAAGACGCAAAGAGCTGCTTCACCTGCAGCCTGGTAAGTAAATAAATGCTTTGCTTTAAACAAATACATCTGATTTAAAATGTTTTTTTAAATGCTACCTCACGGATTTATTGTATATGATGACTCTGTACCTGTGGATATGGTGAGATGAGAAACATTTTTAAGTAATGCTTGAAAAAAAATGGACGCTGTCCAAGTGCTGAAACGTGCGGAGAGCCGTTTGTAAATTCTTTATCTCCTGTTTGTTACAAATAAAGTATTTTTAGAGTACAGACCTTTTTGTACTCCTTTTTTTTATACTTGTTAATTATTTGTTGATGATATTGGATAGCCATACATTTAAAGCAATTTAAAGCCTGCTTTTTTACTTCCATGACTAAAGAAAACGGGTTTTAAAGGTTTTAATAAAAAGAACAATTTCAGTACAACTGAAAAACAACACAATTATTTAACATTAATCTTAAACTGGGGATCTTCTTCCTCCGCTTAGTTTTTCAGTTTACAAAGTCCGACATCTAAATAGGGATTACGGACAGCGCCAGCGCAACTGGCTTTTAAAGGGGATGAGGGCTGAGACTCTCATTGGTTTATTGCACGTTACGCCCAAAATACTCCCATTACTCATTAAAAAAAAGGACCAACCCTTTTTGACCATGCACTCGGCACACAAACCATTTTTCCCGTCGTTAAATTAGCAAAAGTGGATTCGGACACGCCCATTTAGACGTTGCACTGTGCGCTTTAGGCAATGCGCTTAGATCGTTAAAATAGGGCCCTAAAAGTTCTGCATAATTAAGGGCGTGCTCACTTGAGTGACATGTGAATTGCTGCTGCTGTCTGTCACTACCATCCAGCTAGGCGGGAATGCTTTTAGAAACCAGGCACCTCAGCTCCACCCACATTCTGCCTCATTGCCTATTTTCAGTTAACTGGGAGTGATGAGCGGTGACGTGCTGCCAAGATGGCAACAGCAGTCTCTGCCAACTTTGGGCTTAAAAAATGCTCTTCAGAAACCTATGGGTGATGTCACGGACACTACGTCCATGTTTTATACAGTCTATGGGAAAAAACATAGACCGACTTAGACCCAGTCCACACGTACTCAGGTATTTTTATAAACAAAGTTTTCCTCTCCTTCTTTAAAAAAATCTCTGATATGAACACACAAAAACCTGATATGAAGCGCTGATCTGCTTCAGTCACCTGATACTGCGTTTGCGTGTGGAGGAACGACCAAACCACATTGTAAAAACTACTGGTCCTCAATAAAACATAGAGGCGGTTTCACGGACAGGGATTAGACTAGCCCTGGACTAAAGTCAACGTAAGGGTTGGGCGATGTCCCCTAAATTGGCAGTTGACGATATTTAGGGTAAACCATCGCGCTGGATGATGACATCGCTGGGGGGGGTTAAATTTGGGGTGGTGATAGCGCAGTGGATAAGACACTCGCCTTTGGTGTAAGAGACCCGGGTTTGAATCCACTGTGACACACCATTGTGTCCCTGAGCAAGACACTTAACCCATAGTTGCTCCAGAGGCATGCGACCTCTGACATATATAGCAATTGTAAGTCACTTTGGATAAATAAGTGAGCTGTCCAAACTGAAAACAACTTGCACTGACATATCTTAAAATATATCAGTGCCCTCAGAATGCACACAAGTAATGCCTTTAGTAAGGCATGTTTGTTCAAACTAGTTATATTTCATAATTAAACTAATTAAAGTAGTCCTGGCTAAAGCTAATCCCTGTCAGGTAAACCACCCCAAAATGTTTTATGAGTGGTGACCAGTGAAACCAGTCGCATGACCTACTCATCAGCACTGTTCAGTAAAGCAAGCACATTTCAATGTTTGCGAATCCCACTAATCTTGGGTTTTATTTCATTATGTTTATTTTCCACGATAAATGCATGCCTAAAGGGAGATGATACTTATGCCAGGAAAGTTCTTGTTTGTTTAATTAAAAATTAAAGTCATTTCACAGCCACATTTTTTAATGCTCTCCGCTTCAGCCATAGTGACAATCTGTACCACACAACTTGGTGATGAATATAAGCCAGCTGCTTAATGCTTGACATTCTGTGTAGCTTTAGGGAAAGCTGTGTAAATCCCAGTCATATGTTGCACTTCAAACACCATTTGTAATCCAGTCAATTTGGTGTTTTATAATAAACCGCTGCTTAAGTGGGATTATTTTTAATATATTTTATACAACTGATATACAGTATGACCATCAACGGACTGTTAAAGGGATAGTTCACCCAAAAATGATTTATTTACTCACTCTCATGTTGTTACAAACCTGTATAAATTTCTTTATTCTGATGAAGACAAAGAAAATATTTTGAGAAATGTTTGTAACCAAATCGTTAGTGGACCACATTTATGTCCATAGTATTCTTTTATCCTACTATGGAAGTGAATGGGGTCCACGAAGGGTTTGGTTACAAACCTTTCTCAAAATATCTTCCTTTGTGTTCATCAGAACAAAGAAATGTAAATGGGTTTGAAACTACATGAGAGTGAGTAAATGATAACAGAATTAAAATTTTTGGGTGAACTATCCCTTTAAGACATGTATATCACCAATCAGTCTCGGGCTGTTTAGAAAGTTGTAGGATTTAAGATAATATGCTGTTTTCTAATGTAGAATTATTTTTAAAATGGCAGTAAATTGATTGTAACGTCACTTGATATTAATGCAAAATAAAGGACTGCTGCAGTTTAAAATTCTTCTGGCCCACAGAGAAATCGAAGAACCAAATCCATGTCAACTCACAGCACGGCAGTGACGACAGGAAACAAATTTATTCATTTTCTTTTAGAATCTCTTTAACAGGATTAAGAGTTCTGTGACCAACTCTTATATAAGCTGTCAGAAAGCCATAACTCACTCTGACATGTTCACACAAACCTGTTTCAACTGCAGGAAAGAGCATATGCCCGTCATCCACCATAACTCAGCAACAAAAAAAGCATGCTATGGAGCCCTTTTATCTAGGATTTAATACTGCAGGAGTTTAACAACTTAATCAAGATGTTAAAGACTAGGTTTCTCTGTGGGAAGAGTTTTCACTTTTTATGCTAATGAGGCTGGGCTCACAGAGTACATGTATATGAATGAGCTCCCTTTAAACATTATGCACCGCATGCAGCATTCTCTCTCACGCACACGCAGAGCACTCAGAGCACATGCACACAAAGGCATGCAAACTAAGTAATGCAGATCTTACTGAGCTGTAGAGGTAACCCTCCGCATTCATGCCGATGTAGAAACCTGCTTTCACTCCTTGGATGGCCACCACCCTTAAGCCAACGGGGATGAGGTTGAAAAGAGCTGGTGAAACAAATATAAGAAGTTGACATAAGAACACACTCTTAGAACGAATGTGTTAAAAACAACACATTAGTGTTGATTGTGGGACGACACACTAAATGCGTTGTCCCAGAATTCACCCATCACTGTGTTATTATTGAAACAACACATTTTGTGTTACTTTTAACACAACTTGTGTTATATATTAACACAAAATCAACACAAAATGACACATAATGTGTTAAAATTACACATAATGTGTTAAAAGCTTAACGCACAAAGATGTGTAATATATTAACACATCCTTTCTAAGAGTGCACGCACTCTAATGTTTTCAATACGCACTGATAATGGAAACCACATAATAATATAATTACTAGGTTGGTAGGTTATTGGTAAATTATGAATACGTGAGAAGAAAGTGTATTGTGTGTATTATAGAGTCAGGAGGAAGAATGCACAAGCCAGAGATCTGCGGATACCCCATAGCATGGCATGTTGCCAGAATGCACTTGTCCACTGAGCTGATTCAGTCTCACTCGATAAAAATCTCTGCCTCATGCCCTGTGGTGTAAATTTGCTTGAAAGGCTGCAGATACCACACAAGGGGGAAAGAGGTGAACATTTTGACTGCAGGCTGAGCTTGACCATTTAAGGCAGCCACAGCTGGAAATTGCTATATTTTGGGTTTTCTGATACAATAAGCGTCCATGTCTGTTTTCTTTTCTTTGCTTGTTGGTTTAAATGTCCCAAATTTAAATTTGAATCCTATACAAATGTATTAATGTTAAACTAGGAAGATATGAAAAGTTTACATTTCAAACCCTTTAAAGTGATAGTTCGGACAAAAATAATATTAAACCCATGATTTATTCACCCCTACGCTGTCCGAGATGCATATGTCCATCATTTCTCAGATAAACACATTTTCAGTTATTTTAGAAAATGTTTTAGATCTTTCAGTTAATCAAATGTAAAGTTACGGGGTCCACGTCCTTCATGTCCAAAAAATGTGCATCCATCTTCACAAAATAAATCCAAACTGCTCCACGATGATAAACAAAGGCCTTCTGAGGGTTATCCGCGCGGTGTTGTTGTAGAAATATCATACCCTCAGAAATTGAAAACGTTATAAATTAAAATAACTACCTTCCGGTTAAAAAATATAGACATTTGCATCTCTGAGAGCTTGGGGGTGAGTAAATCATGGGTTTAATATCATTTTTGGCCGAAGTATCCCTTTAAGTGCATCTGACATTTTTTTTGTAAATTAATTTTTTTTATCAGGCTCTTGTGTTTAGGTTCAGTAATTTCACTTTGATGGTTTCACAAATGTCACTTTAGTCATTTTACTGGTATTGATTTGAGTCTTTCGCTATAAAACCCATGCAAGCTTATATAATGACTATTAGACTGAGAAATTGCTTTTTTAATATTAAATGTGTTCCAAACTTTTGATTTATGATTATAGTCCACCTCTGGAAATACATTATAGATCAAAGCCTAAGTTTACCTACTGAGCTATATGTTCAACACTAAACATAAACCATCTTTGTGCCTGCAAAGATACACACAAACACACAAAAAAAATGCAGCATGGAGTTAAAACAACTTGGTTTTGCAAGTCAATTCAACCTAATATTTTAAGTTTCAGCTTTTGAAAAGTTATATAACTTATAAAATCAAGTTTTAATTGTTATATAGTTCACCCAAAAAATAACATTCTGTCATCATTTATTTACTATCATGTTGTTTCAAACCTGTATAAATGTATTTGCTTATATGAACAATGAGGAAGATATTTTGAGGAATGCTTGTAACCAAACCATTCATGAGCCCCATTAACTTCCATAGAATTCTTTTTTCCTACTATGCAAGTGATTGGTACTTACAAACATTCCTCAAAATATCTTCCTTTGTGTTAATTCCTTTGTGTTTAGTGTTGAACATATAACTTTTTAATTTTTTAAGTTAAAGTAACATAAAAATATATGTTGATTTGACAAAAATGTTGCATATTTTTACAGTGCACTTTAATGTGCTTATACAGACTGTTCTGATAACACACGGGTTGTGGGATGGAAAAAACACCTCAAGACACGAGGATGGGAACTGTTATCTATAGGGACATAAATCCTCAGGTAAAAGCAGTATAAAAAATAACCATAAGCTTAGAAAACAGCTTAGCCTTATCTCTGCTGTTTGGATATTTCACCAACCTGAGACCCATTCAAACACTGTCAGACAGCAGCTGCTTCATTTTCATAATCATAGTTATGATTGACTACAGTAAACCAGGACTATCCAATTAACTTAGCAAAAATGATTAATCAATCATAAAACATTTTCAAATAACCAAGAGGATTTGAAAAATTGCATAGTTATTTAATACTAATTTTGAGCATGTCCATTTTTCAAAATGGTTTCGTTAATGCTGCCATCTGTTGACATCTGATTTAAATAATTTTGATGAACAAGAAAAAGAATGCACTGTACTACATCATCAGATTCTTATCTTATTGATTGCTGACGGATTATAATCATATGTGATCTGCTGTGCCTCTACAAAACATGAATCATCATCTGCCACAATCAAATTCATATTTTTTGAAACACTCAAGACACTGAAATTGCTCTTCACTCTAAAAAAATTGGTGCTAAATAGTAATCAAATATTCAGAGTCACAATTTTATCTTTTTGATGCTAACATTTCCTCAGTTAAGTCTCTATACTGTTTAATATAAATAATGATGATATCTTGGGTGAGGAACTGCACTAGTCAAGCTGCATGAAATATTCAGCTGCCCTGTCTGATCTGAAGACAGCCTCAATAAAAAGCTGATGAGCGGATGAATTCATTTTCTCACGAACACCATCGGCAGGGTTCAAAAAGTGAATCATTTCAAGGAGTAAGTAATGTATTATTCTGATAATCCATCCCAGACGTCAATACTTGAACCTGGATCTGAATGTCACATTCTCACTAAGGTTCCAAGAGGTGGAAATAATTCAGATGGCTCAATTTTTAACTAAAGTTTATTCATCTCTATCTGTGAGATGAGATGAGCAGACTGACGGATCTGTTCAGGAGGAAACTTTAACTTATTTAAAGAACAGCCTGGGGCTATATCCAGATGCTTGAATTCACCGTCTTCCATCTGAGTTTATTCTTTGTTTTCACTTGGCAAACAGGACAGTTTTATATTATCCTCACTTCTACACTGAAGGTTTTTGCTCTCTCTGGGGATATAAAAACACTGCACATCCATTTCCAGTTGAATTTTAAATATAAATGTACTGTAGATTTTAAGGGACAGTGACAAATGCTTTTCAACAAATGCCTTTAAGAAACTGATGCTATTTGTAAGGTTTCAAAAGTAATATATGTTGTGACCAACAGCGAAAAGTTAGAAAGGAAAGTGACCTGCATGGTCCTTGAGAGAAAAGTTCATTACATGGTCTGAGAATTGTTTTTCTATTCTGTAAGGGCAGTGGTGTAAATCCCATTGTTATACTAATGTCCTTTATACAAAGCCACCCTTTATGGCCATACAGGTCCGCTGTTCATAGGAAGAAACACTCCTAATAAATAGGAAATGTACATTCCCTGCATCACTCCCTGGAGATGCATGTCTTAAATTTTCTGGGCAAGTTCTCTTAAACGACTGCACAAATTGCAGGAAATGCAAACGTTTCACACTTTTAACCACCCTCTTTATGGACCGTGAGCTTATTAGCTTTGTTAAGAAGCCCTACAGAAAAGGATGACTCAAAGAAAGATCTTATGTCTCCAGAGAAGTGCTGTACACCTAAGTGGGCTTTGCACTTTTTTACAGTAAGTTGTAACAATTCTGATCTCACCACTCACACTACGCTCTTAAAAATAGAAGCCATAGAAGATCCATTTTTGATTCCTTAAAGAACTATTTATTTCTTAAAAGTTCATAATCTGAAGAAACTTTTTCAGCACAAATAATCTTTTGTGAAAGGTTCTTATAGGTAGACCAAAAAGGCTCTTCTATGGCATCGTGAAACACCTTTATTTTTAAAGGAAAACACCTTAGTTTTTCAATATTTTACTATGTTCTTACCTCAACTAAGATGAATTAATATATACCTATCTTTTTTCAATGTGTGCACTTTTAATCTTTGTACAGCACTTCGTGAATGTGTTAGCATTTAGCCTAGCCCCATTTATCCCCATTCAAATACAGGTTTTATTTTGTGCCACCATACTTACTCGTTTAACTACTCATGTAACAGTCTTTAAATAGGGAAAATATGGAAGTGTTTGGTGGCTTCTAAATTCATCCCTGTTTGGAGCCATAGGAATGAATGGGGCTAGGCTTGGCTAGGTGTATAGATTAAATATGTGATATATTGCAAAAACAAAGCTGGAACTAGGGGTGTTAAATGGTACATATAGGACCTTCTTAAAAGGTACAGTCCAGTACCTCTTTATCTTCAAACAATTGTCATTTGGCTTGAAAAGACTAAAATAGATAAAAGCTTCCTAACTATAATGGTGCGGCTCAGTGGGTATCACTGTTGCCTCTCGGCAACCAGGGTCCCTGGGCAAATCACTCCGGGTACTCCGGCTTCCTCCCACAGGTCAAAAACATGCAGATTAGGTGAATTGAAGATGCCAAATTGTCCCTCCCCCAATGTGTGTATTGATAAATTTTTCTGGATGAACTTGTATATGGATTAAAAAGCCATGAATATAGCCATAAATGCAAACAACTAACTATAATTTTATACAGGTGCATCTTAATGAATTTCGTGGAAAATTATTTCAGTAATTCAACTCAAATTGTGGAACTCGTGTATTAAATAAATACACACAGACTGAAGTACTTTAAGTTTTTTTTTCTTTTAATTGTGATGATATTGGCTCACATTTAACAAAGCTCAACAAATTACAATATTTCAAGAGATCACTAAAAAATATTTTTAGTAAATTGTTGGCCTTCTAGAAAGCATGGATATTTGCGGTATCGTACACTGGTAGGAGGTAGGAACTCCCTTACTTTAATTACTGCCTCATTTTGGTGTGGCATGGAGGCGATGTGGTACTGCTGAGATGGTATGGAAGCCCAGGTTTCTTTGACAGTGGCCTTCAGCTCATCTGCATTTTTTGGTCTCTTGTTTCTCATTTTCCTCTACAATATCCCATTATCTTTAAGGGGTTCAGGTCTGGTGAGTATGCTGGCCAGATTAAGCACACCAAAACCATGGTCTTTTAACTAACTTTTGGTGCTTTTGGCAGTGTGGGCAAGTGCCAAATCCTGCTGGAAAATGAAATTAGGATCTTTAAAAAGCTGGACAGGAAAAGGAAGCAACATTTCTTGGTAAACAGATGTAGTGACTTTGTTTGTTTTTTTGTTGTTGTTGTTTTTAAACTGTGAATCAACACCAGCAGACGACATTGCACCCATCAGACAGTAGAAACTTACTGGACTTCAAGCAACTTGGCTGATGAGCTTCTCCAGACTCTAGGACGTTGGTTTCCAAATGAAATACAAAACTTGCTCTCATCTGAAAAGAGGACTTTGGACCACTGGGCAACAGTCCAGTTCTTTTTCTCCTTAGCCCAGGAAAGACGCCTCTAACATTGTCTGTGGGTCAGGGGTGGCTTAACAAGAGGAATACAACAACTGTAGCCAAATTCCTTGACACATCTGTGTGTGATGGCTTTGGTTCTCTGGGTTGGTTGTGCATCTTTTTCTTCCACACTTTTTCCTTCCACCCAACTTTGGCAACAAATGTTTGTGGCTTACCCTTCTTGTGAATGGTGTCAATGATTGTCTTCTGGACAACTGTCAAATCAGCAATCTTCACCATGATTGTGAAGCCTAGTGAACCAAACTGAGAGACTATTTTGAAAGCTCAGGTAACCTTTGCAACTGTTTAGCTGATAGTGGGTTTTTGTTAAATGTAATCACAATTAAACAAAAAGACTTAATAATACTTAAATCTGTGCACTGAATTTATTTAATACACGAGTTCCACAATTTTAATTGAATTACTAAAAATAAATGAACTTTTCAACGACATTCTAATTTGTTGAGATGCACCTGTGTGTCTAAAAAGTTTTAACTTCTATTTAACTCTCAGAACCTTTAAGAATATAAAATATTTTGGTTTTCTTTAACAAAAAATTATTTGTTTAACTAACTGAGTTTATTGTTTCATGAATGTCAGGTTAAGCCAAGTTTTTACATATGTGCTATAATTTAAAACAATTTATTTATTTAAGTTTTACTGCTCAAAACAATATTTGATGTTTTTGCAATTTAACTTTTACATCTTTGATGTTTTGTAATGTTTACTGCCTAAATGTTTTTCTCAAAAGCCTAATTACAGGTTTTTAGTGACAACACATGTACTATGACAAAATGACAATTACAGTGCAAATGTTCAATAGCTTTATTGTAGTTAAGATTTTAAGTTATGTTGATTAAATAATCACTGGAGTAAAACGTGTAAGCAACTAGCCCATGCAGCGAACCCTTCTACATTTACAATTACTCTGCTTTGCATGTGCACATTTGATGCATGATGTAAATTGTAGTTCCCGTTACTTACTGAAGTCGCTGTTCTCATCCTTGATGCCATCGAGCGCACCGTCTGGCTGCATCTGCAGGTAAAAACCCTGCTGGCTGAACAGTCGTGTCACAATGCCTTTCAGCTGCGGCTCTGAAACAAATACAAACACAGCCCCGCCCCCAACCCACACTTTTATCAGACTCCGCCCCAAAACACTGCAACGTTGTGCATCACACTGTAATAAGCTCTTATCCAATGATTTCACTAAATTCACTTAGTAATGGCTGTGTTGATATAGCTGTAAATATTGGCTCTCTCTGACCCAATTTATCAATTTCACTACGGACACCTGGAGTTTAGAAGACCAGCTGGAGCAATAACAGGTGTTTTTTGCTTGGGTAGTGACCTGTACAAGCAGGTGCAATAACTCTTTAGATGCTGGCTTGAGACGTACTGTATCAGTAAAGAGGGCCACATGGATGGACCAGACATGCAGCAAAGTTCCACAGCTATCAAGACCAGAGCTCAAGAGGAGTAGGGAATGTTCGTGATGGTCATGATCTATTCATCAAGGACCTCATCTATCCACTGCGAATCCAATATCTTTGACAGGCTGGGAAGGCCCTCAATCACACGAACGAGCCTACATCCATCAGGAAGAACATTACTAAATCACATAAAGAATCCACACCTCCATAAATAAAGACTGGCACATGGGACCCTTTAGGAAATAACCTTAACCTGAGGAGAAAGTTTTATTACATATATATATATGTGTGTGTGTGAGCCTGTGGGAGGGTGCATCTCACCAAAACGTGTCCAGGGCCAGGAGAAGCCTCATCTTGAAATAAAGTAAAAAAAAAAGACTTTTCCTTTGCAAGAAGAAAATGATGACTGAGTTTAAAACCACTTAGACTTTTGGCATTGCAATAATATTTTAATGACCTGCCCCCAAATTCTCATTACGGTAATGGATTTATATATTTCACTTTTGTGGTCTTCTCAGCGGTGATTCTCAATGCGGTAAGCATTTTAATGCAAATACTCTTAATGGTCCTAAATTAGGCTTTATTCGCCTTCTTAGTGATTTTCCTCTTTTAATTTGGGGTAAAATATGACCTGGACATTCACGGTATGCATGCATGTCTTGAAACGTGTTCCAGGTTGTTCACTCATATGTGTCTATCCACTAAATAATCTACAGTATTACAATGTAAATACAATTCTGTTTACCCATACATGTTCAGAATCCCATTCCACAAACAGAGACAGTTACAGTGTAATCGAATGTGTTGATAGATGATGTCATGATAATGAAATGGTGAATGGTCACCTCGACTACTTAAGTCACCACAACTGACAGGATAAAACACGACACATCAGCAGCACAGAGCAAACACCAGCCTCACTGTAGACGAAGGAAACAAAGTATACAATGAAGGGGTAAAGAGAAATCAAAAAGGGGGAACAGAAGGGAAAAGAGAAGAGACAAAACAAAGGGAGAGGGTTTGAGACATACATTAAAAGACGAAGAGAATATATAGTCGGAAGCATACTGCAAGGACAAGGCAGACACTGGCGACTGCCGTCAGACAGGAGCTAGTCCCCCATGAGCACGAAATGGGGTGGATAACTGGAAGACACAGCACATGGATGGAGGCTGAGCTACTGACCTAGCCTGACGCCCTTACGGGACACCTGTGGAGGTTTCGAGGGCGCATCTTACGGGGGAGAAGGAAAAACAACATTTTTACAGTCAAATTCTACAGCAACAGCCGTCATATAACTGATTGCATATTGGGGAAAGGGGATACACCCTGCTTGTCCTACATAGTGACAACTGCTTGGAAGGAGGATAGGAAAACTGTGTAGATTTTTTAAAATCATTTTCCACGTTTTCGTTTTCTGTATGCCGAAAAGGACAAAATCGTGATTCGGTGGGCTGTGAGACCATGTTTGTCAATACAACTAACCATACAATCCCTTCCCACACTGCAGTAAACCAGTGATAAACATTTACCATTAAACATTTCATCTAAGTAAGCCCTGGTGCACTGCAGTGCCACTGGATTCTGCCTGTTACATATTGCATTCTTGCACTATTTAAAGGGAAAACTTCTTATATAGGGGTGAGCTTTTTAAATAGCCTCTGGTTAAAAAAGCCTAGAATGACGGCCATTGAATTAATCGATAACAGAATAACATTAATAAAACATGTATATATGTTAAATATATAAACATACAACGATTTGTGCATTCGGACTGTAATGATGACAAATCGTTTGGTGAATACCGACACGCGTAAGCTATGAAACAGGTGGATTCATTCCTTGCTTTAAAAATTGCAAAATACAACTAATAATAAAATACAGAGGATATATGTAACTCCAGCGGTGCAGACGGAGCTTTGGACTGCAGCACAGGCATCGGGTGGGGGCGGTAGTCTTAAAAAGCATTCAGCACTGACCTGGTCGCCGGCGAACAGGTCTTTTCTTTCCGCTGCAGAAGCGGACTTTACTGAAGACCCCCAGGAAATGTCGCTCGCACAGAGAGCGGGGGTCTTTGCTGGGACTGGGGCGGCGTTTGGAGGCAGAGACTCGGTCACTGTTGGATTCCCGCGCCTGGCGTTTCTGTCGGATGAGGGAACTGGCGATCGCGGCCATGTCGAGTATCAAATTAAACGAGCTGGTCGACTTGCGCAGCTGTTAACGCAGTAACGGGGAGTGAGTGAATGAAACGAGACTGAATTGTCCGCTAGCCAAATCTCATTTGGAGTCCCATACGAAAAATCCAGAGGATTCCGTGAATTAAGGCTGAAATTTCATCCTGTTCACCAAAAACAATACAGCCAGGTGGTTGTGCGTGAGTTTCACGCAAGATTATATCTCATGCACATTTTCTGTTCTCCATGTGCTCTCTGTTCGTGCAAGATCAAAGATTTCTTTACATTAAAAAATGCGACCTATGTGAAGCGATAATGTAACCTGTCGCGCAGGTATATCCCGGTGACGCGCAATTCCTCTCTCGTGCGACTGCTACATAATCCACATGTCTAGTTCATTGCGAACGCACATATATTTTTGCATAAATCCAGATTATATACGTAGCCCATGACAAAAGATTGCGCGTTGTTGGGCACTATACGGGTGTATGGGTGACGCGTCTACAACTTATACATTTCTGAGCTCTCTCTGACCAAATGATTTCAAAGCTCTTCATAGTTCTTATGCTGGCGTTTATCGCGTTGTTCTTCTGGTCAAAGTCCTTTATTCTGCTCAAAAATGTCAATCATGGGTCAGCTGTCCAGCGCAACGAAAACGCTAATAACTCCATCTCTCCGTTTATGGGAAAATATGTAATTCTTTCCTCGACACGAGTGCTGCCGGTGCTACACTGGCAGTGAGGCAATGATTGGGGTGTGATGGTCTCTCTCTCTCTCTCTCTCTCTCTCTCTCTCTCTCTCTCTCTCTCTCTCTACGCAATCATACGTGATTGAGGTTTGGATGAGAAATTCGCAGAGGTAAACGAAAGGGAGCAAGTGAGAGAGCGCGAGGGTAGATGAGGATTGTCC
Organism: Paramisgurnus dabryanus; assembly: GCF_030506205.2. Lineage (NCBI taxonomy): Eukaryota > Metazoa > Chordata > Actinopteri > Cypriniformes > Cobitidae > Paramisgurnus > Paramisgurnus dabryanus. The sequence goes on along the minus strand of NC_133342.1, from coordinate 20,130,799 downwards.
AACAGATGGCAACCTCTGTTAAGTTCATCACTTATACTCATCACATTCTGCTTACCAAGTTTCATCTTACCATGTTCGTCACTGTTATTATTGTTTAATATATTTGCTGCTAATGTATCAGTCTGCCCATAATAATAAGGGCAGACGGATACAATCCATTAACTGCCCACTCTGCAATCACTTATTTGCATGAATATATCATTTTGCTGTACAAAAGACCAACTAAAAATCACAATTTACCCTGCCAGTTGTATAAAAAGCAGCTTATTGCATAGGTGAAAGCATTAAAATTATTGCAATTTGTTAAGGGGTTACTAAATCACTGCAATGCCATATTGGCACTGCTCTTCATATGCACGTGTTTGCATGAACAGAACGCGCTTGACTAAATAACAATGTAACACTGTAGAAATAAGGCGAGAATGCTTTTGCATTCAGATGCAGAAACAAGATAACACTGAGATAGTGGGTGAATTAAACAGACACAGATATCTAGGAACAAGATAACTTTGCCGCAGAGTGGTAACAATCTACTTTAGAATTGCAGCGGAGGAACATCACACCTTGAGGGACAAAGTAAGAACTAAATATCACATCTATAACACCAGAACACTGCATTTATGTCATGCAGTAGATAGCAGGCACTGATTGTGCCTCACGGGGCTCAAAGTTCTCATCCAGCAACCGACTGTGAGAGGGTGTGCGAGGTGGGAACAATGGGATAGGGGGGCTTTCATGTCTTTCATATGGGGGAGCACACTGGTCTTCCCACTCTGCAGACACTTTGTGGGTGCATCACGTGGCTTGCACACGAAAAGCTCCTTGCAGCATTAAAGATTCACTTTGCTTTGAGGGAAAGCTCCCTCATTCGTCTGGATTTAATGTGGTGCTAAGAATTCACTTCCAGTCTCATTGCATCATCTCGGGCTAAACACAATGTCGTTTAATCAAAGAGACACTTATCTTTAAAACAGTTCTTGGTCAGTATGACTTCTTCTATATGCTATAAAGAATTTATTCAGGTTTCTAACAAAATTAAAAGAAGGGAATGATAAAACGCTTCATATCTTGTAAGACAGGAATGGGCCATAAATCAATATGATCCGAATGTTTAATGGAATGGAAGGAAGGCATGGCATCCCATAAGGGTATTGTTGTCAGAACAGCTACAAGTACCTTTGCTCCAGAGTTCTGTTTGAATGACACAGCATTTTGTTTTCATTAATTTTTGTCATTAAAGCGGACTGTGAGACAGACTGGGTAGATAACTTTTACCACTATTGTCTTTCAATATGTATTGCCAAACCTATTACCCAAGAATCAAATGTACCATTTCAAAAACAAAATTAAACTATTCCAAATATGCATTGCCTATATAAATGTATGCAAGTAAGGATATGAAACTGCAATCTCGATCCGTAAGTGTTTTGCAAATCTATACTCAGTTGTGTAACATTTACTGACCTATTTTATTATGAATGTGTAAAGTTATGCCAAGCATTTTAACATGTTTCTCTCTCTCCTGAAACAATGAAAATGACTATTTCTTGTTAAATTGGTAGGAATATTTTAAGTGACAAATGCAAGTCATGGTTGTACATTACCACCGAGTCACAACCAACACCTGAAGGACTCTTTAGGAGTCTGTTCCAGCTGAACCTATAGTGAATTGGATTTCAAGAGGTGTATTGCACTCATGATTCAATCTAATCCAATTAAATTTAATTCAATTTGAATCATCACAAACTATTTAATTAGCTGCAATCGGCACATTGTCCAAAACAGCCAACACCAAACCATTTCCACATTTAAAGTGACACAAAACATCAGCTGCAGCTGGAGTACAAGGGTGGTACAGGCAACTTTCAAATAAACATTGCCATCTAGTGTCCACACAATGGGAGTGCAGATAATCATACTTTAAGCCAAATTATTTGCTATTGTCATGATGAAAATGTGTTGTAATATCCAAAACTAGCTGATGAACATTCAAATATTTTATTAAAAATTGTAGCTTGTGCCTCCTCCATAACATATCATGTATACATGCAATGACACAAACATTATGGCATTATGGTGCAGCATGGCTCATGTTGAAATGTTTAAACAATATCAAACATACAACTGAGTATGCCAGGGTGTATGATTTATTAAGAGCATACAATTAAAATGTTATAAACCTTATGAAAGAAATGTCTATAGATTGCAAGATATGGTACTCTAATTTTGAACTCTCCCAAGACACTTGAGCAAATTCAAGAGAGGAGTGATAACTCATGGACATGGCGATTTGTGCATAATGTCTCTTTAACATGCTCCTGAGAACGGCTGTCCTGGTTTCAAAACCCAGTTTAGTCAAAGGGCCAAATGCAATCAAAGCGTGAGAGTGAAGGACCCTCACGATAGAGCACAAAGTGTTTTATCAGCACATTTTACCCATCACATGCCACTGGCCAACCACAGGGTGAACCCTCAGTGTGTTACAGAGGAAATTATGCACACTTAAAAATAAACATGGTTCTCAAAGAAGAAACATGGTTCCATAAAGAACCTTCAACATCCGAAGAACCTTTCTGTTTTCCAAATGTTCTTTGTAATGAAAATAGTTATTTATTAGAAAATATAATTATAAAATATGATTATAAAATGTCTGATAGAAATAGTTTAGTATTTACTATTTAAAGATCCTTTAACTTAATGGTTCTTTGTGAAACCAAAAAAGGTTCTTATATGAACCTTTTAAGAACCTTTATTTTTAAGAGAGAAGACATTTCAGTTTTTGGTGTACATTAAGACATGACTGCATGCTGCATGTATTGCCAAAAAAAATTCTGGTACCTTATAACAAAAACATGCCATATATGTCTTCTTCACATAAACAGTAAACAGACATAAAAAGTCAACACAAGTGGCTTGTCAGGCCTAATAAATGATTGCACAGCAGTAACATAGACAATGCTGTGTATACTGCCTCTTCTGCTACATGCATGTGTGTGTAAATTCTATGTAAAGAATAAAATAGTACTTCTAATCTGATTTGTGTAACTTAATAAATTCCTTTTTTTTAAGGAGTAAGGGTACACTCACAGAAAAAAAGGTACAAAAGTTGTAAATTTTTGTCACTGGGACTCTACCTTTCAAAAAGGTACTAATATGTACCATTTACGTACAGATATGTACGTTCGAGGTACTAGTATGTACCTCTAAAGTACCAGCGTGTACCTTAGAGGTATACCAATATTTACCTTTTAGGTACAAAAGTGTACTTTTTGAAAAGGCAACGCCCCAGTGGCAACTTTTGTACCTTCATGTACCTTTTTTCTGAGAGTTTACAATCCTAAAAGCCTTTTTTTTATTCAGGGACTTTTTTATAGCAAATGTCCTATATCTTCATAAATGAATATTTAGGGATGTAAATCCTTACAATGGCCACGTAACCGTATGCTCTGCAACAGATATTATACACTAATATTATTTTCCGTAAATGACCTGTGAAAATGTTTATTTAGGAAAACATCTAAATGTAATTATTTTATGTAACCATTGCATACACCCTGCAACAGATACCTAAAAGAAAATTAAATACTACAATTAATTTGTACAATTCACATATTTTTAAGGACTATTTATGAATTGCTATTATTTAATGTGCTCTGCAAGAAATGCCCTATAAATACTATTATTATAAACTAATTCATAGTAATTGTCTTGTGACTGCTTGTATGAAGAATTATTAATGTAATGTGTACCACTGTCATGTAATTGTTGCATATACTTTGCAAAAGATTGCTACAACCAAATGTAATGAAGCAAATTTTCTGTGAACACTTATAATAATTGGGGATATAAATCCTTATAATAGTCATGTACTGCTTTGGCATGCTCTACAAAAGATCTAAATCTAACTCAATACTGTTTATACACCGAATGTCCTGTAAACATTTGTGAAGCAATAGTTAAGGATGTACAAACTTGCAATATTGATATAATTGCAGTGTTTGCTCTGCAACATACAGAATAGCTCAAATCTGATTAAATATATTTTTTCTTGGTAAATGTCTTATGAAAACTTATAAAAAGTAACATTTTGTGATGTAAATCCTCACAATTCTCATGTAATTATTGAAAATGGTCTCCAAAAGATACGAGTCTCCTTTTTTAAATACTGTAATTAATCTTGAAACACACAATTATATGATTTTAATGACAAGCCTTTTGATGGACTGAAATGTGCAGTGGGACTACTCTGGAAAAGGCGCGTGTCAGCTGGAGCAGAGTTGGGAGCGATGCGGAATTGAGTTGCTGTCCAGGGTGCTGAATGACGTACAGAAGTTCCCTGTCCTGGAGGACACACAAGACCTCCGAGCTTTTTTGCCGGTGCTCATTTAAAAAAGCAAACCGGCTCAGGACGCGTCTGTGTACCGTAGTCTCGCACACCGCATTTGCTGCATATGCATCAATAGTTTCCTACATTCACCCTGCAATCTTTGTTCCCAGTAAAGCACAAGGAACGTCCTTGACATGGATAGGGATTTCAGAACTAAACTGCCGTGACTGCAACAAACATCATGACCGAGATGAAGATGAGTTTCGTATTATAAGATGCTTAATGGAATGATATGAGCGGTCGCAAGAAGTCGCATGAGCCCTTGCAAACAAGTTAGCAAAAATGCGTGGGGGCGCATAGTACCGCAGACACGGAAGATGTGCTCACAAGCGCCAGCGGCCAATGAGAGCGTTTTTCATCGCTCAACGGAGAGCATGCACAGCTAAATGTCTCACCGCTGGTGGTTGTGGTCGGCTCCGATCGTTGTCCACAGAGACACTGCAGCATATGCGCTCCTTTCTTCAGGAAGAGCCTCAGAATCCTCATTGATTTGAGTTGGTATGGGTCCCTCGTCAATCCACGCAAACGGGCACAGGATCACAACAGAGGGTGACTGTAGTGTGAGCCCCTCGAGTGGTTGTACAGTGCAGTTTCTATGTTCAGAGCATCAAAAACAAAGGGCAAAGGAGCAGCGGGTGAAATAGTCTCGATCGAGGCATCCTGAGGGCATCGGTCTCTTCTACACTATTAAGAAGTCGCCTTAGCATAGTTAGCTTCGGATGCAGACTGCGCAAGGACGTTAGGGTAATTTGCACATTCTGGTGCCCATGCCTCGGTCTTTACTAGTAAAAGGACAGACCGGTGCGCTCGAAAGTTAAACTGCGGGGATGAGTGACGGGACGGCTGTGGATGAGGTAATGCGCGCGATGCATTTTGGCGACACGGGGCAGCCGGCGGCAAAGACAGTTGAATTAAAAAGCTAACTGTTTCGTGTCTATTGAGAACCGAAGAGACGCGTACATCCTACGTCAGATGCAGCCTATATTTAAAGACAGAGATTTTTTTAGCGCATGGTCAAATTGTTTCGCATCTGCAGTGAACTTATCGTAACGCTAGAGGACGCGCCAAGCCAACGCTTTCCACCATTACAAGCTGCAAAAACGGAAAGTGTGTGAGAGAGAGCAAGACAGAGTTCTCTATTGCAGTTTTTTCTGATTTGCTAAAACACTACACCCCATTCCCTAAACGAAATTCTCATAGTAGGCTACATGTGTATAATCATTCACTCAAAGTTTAGGTAGTTAGAACCTATACTGCACTATTTGCTTCTTTTGCAAAACTCTAAACACAAACTTTTCACTCACTAAAACATATTTCACACTGCAATACATTTTGCAGAACGTATATATACGGATTTTTATTTCAGGGGGAGTGTGTGTGTGTGTGTGTGTGTGTGTGTGTGTGTGTGTGTGTGTGTGTGTAGGGGGGGGGTATTTCTAAACACTACCTTCTAAATGTTTTCACAATAATGTTGTCAGACAGCTTACACACAGCACAAGGAAGTTTTAAACAAATAATTTACGTGAATATGTACAAAGATGGACATTTTGACATTATTTTGTGTGCAGATTCAAGAATTTATCTGTGCATTTTATGGAAGAATGCAAGAACATGTAGGGGGTATGGCTGTAATGGTCCTTCAGTAAGCAGTGTGCTATGTGTGTGCATGTGACTGAGAAGTGCAGGGTGGAAATTCAACTGAAATTGAAATAAATCTTGTTGTTTAAAATAAAATTATGCTGCAAGATTTGAACTACAATTAAGTTTCCTGTAGGCAACTCTGCAATTTTTCAAATTCCTAGTTTTTTCCATTAATTCCTGTTAATTCCCATGGAAAGTTTCCAGCCTTGAAAATTCCTGTAATTTTGCAACCCTATTGACAACACACCACAACTATCACACCACAGGCTGACTGCATTGTAACTAGTAGGGTCTTGCTCATTTTCATACTTTTCCTATTCATCCACCACATCTAACACATGCTCATCCTTATCTATCTACCACCTCTTCCTCATACTCCTTCCCTTCTTCCTCATCCACCATCTCTTACACTTCTCCACCACTATACCTTTACCAATACTTATCCTCACTTACAACCTCTTCCTCTTTCTCCTCCACCTAGAATGTTTTAATTGGTTAAAATTGGTTGGGTTGTTGCGTATGGTTACTAAAACTTTTTTGTTTAACCCTGATAACTACAGTTTATGTTTAGAGTTTTGCAAAGAAAGTGCACAAGTTTTGCAGATAGTGTCTATACCTGTCCTGAACCCCTTTAATGCTTTGTCAAATGAATTAATGATTTCACAAATGGGTTCATTACACAGGGAATTAGGTTCATGGAACCCAAAAATGCCTCAAAATGAATTTGGTTCATAAAACCCAAAAATGCCCCAAATTGAAATTTAGTTCATAGAACCAAAAATGTTCCAAAATGAAAATTCAGACAATTGCTAATAGTGATGGCCTGAAACAACTTTATGGAAAGCCAACTCTCCTTGTAAGCAAGTTGGTTTGAATAGTTTATCTAATACCAAGATGTTACATATGCACATCTGGAACTTGGAGTTGCTTATGACTGATCTAGAAAGCATAGTATACAAAACAAGTCAAAAGTAAGATTGCACACTGCCTGCTGCATGACCCGTATCTGCAGAGTTGTGTCTGGTCTCTGCAGCAGAATAACTGAATCATTCTATCATCAGTGTGGGAGAGGAAGAGAAGAGAAGAGAAGAGAAGGGAATACAAATGACATACCTTCAAACTTGACTCTTTTGCTGTTTTTCTCAGTCACTTTGGTTCATTTCTCGAAATAAGCTTTACAGTTTCTTTTAGCTGCTTTGGTGCATTCCTCAAATTATTTTGCAATCAATATCCAGTACACTCTAAAAAAAACGGTGCTATATAGCACCAAAAGTGGTTCTTTGCTCGTAATCACATAAGAACCGTTTTTAGTGCCATATAGCACTGGTGAAGCACCTGTAAAGCACCTGTGTAGAACCAAATAGGGGCCATATAGCACCACATATGGTTCTACATAGCACTATATGGTTCTACACAGGTGCTTCACTGGTGCTTCACCATATGGCACTAAAAACGGTTCTTCTATGATTACAAACAAAGCACCACTTTTGGTGCTATATAGCACCGTTTTTTTTTAGAGTGTAATGTGTAACTTTTTATTGTTGTAATTAATAAATGCTATACAGAAATAGTGCATTTTCAGTCATTGTCACCATATAGTTTACATCTGGATATACAGTACACTGCTATGACAACATGAACTAAAAATGGCACAAGAAATTATCATTCTGAAAATGATAAATTAATTGGCATACATTTTTACATTTGAGAGATGAACTAAGAATTTGCTTGGACTAAGTAGCTTTTGCAAGTATAGTTTGTTGCTGTTTGTACAAATTTTTTGAGTAATACACTTAATGTTTTGCAAATATAAAGGATAATTCAAGAACTCAAAGCAACTGAGAAAAACTGTACTATTTTTCAACAAATTACAATACAGTGTCATTGCTATACAGAAAAAAAGACGAGGCTATTTTACAGCACAGGCAATACAAAAATAGAAAACAGCCCTTATAGGCAGAACTGTACACACAGAAGTGCACACAAAATAGCCTTTCACATATTAGTGAAAGTGAGGATTCATCTAGGAACCATTTGTCAAACCAATCCATTTGTCAATTCTATAGCTTGACAGATTACAACAACAGTTTCAACCATTTTGCATTTAATGATTTATAAACAAACTAATGAAAAATGAACAAATTAGGGACTTGTTTGTCTATGTTTAGGGGGTTATGACCAGTGTTGGGGGTAACGCATTACAAGTAACGTGCATTGCGTAATAATATTACTTTTCTAAAGTAACAAATAAATGAATGCATTACTTTATAAATGTACACATTAATATTTGAGTTACTTTCTTAAAAAATTAATGCGAGTTACTTTTCAGTTTAATTAATAATATTAAACAATAATAATATACTGAATTATACTGAACATAGTCACGTAGAATTACGCACTCTATGCGTGCAGATGCGTGCCTTTTGCGTTGGAAATATGTAATTTCTGAATGCAGAACTTCTCCTGAAAGAGATCAAGCTTGAGCCAAGAAAAAGTAATGCAAAAGTAACTTAAAAGTAACATAAGTATTACTTTCCATGAAAAGTAACTAAGTAACCCCATTAGTCACAGTACTTTTTTGGGGACTTAATATTGTAATGTATTACTTTTAAAAGTAACCTTCCCCAAAACTGGTTATGATTGTTTATCAGAGAACCAGAACACTAAAACAAATTAAATTAGTGCTAAAAAGCACTAAAAGCTCATAATCATAGGGAAACCATTTTAAGTGCTATATACTGTAGCACCTATAAAGCACCTATGAAGAACCATCCGGGGGTGATATAGCACCACTATAGCACCAGATATGGTTCTATAGCACAATATGGTTCTATACACAGGTGATTTATAGTACTTAAAATGGTTCCCCTATGATTTCTAGCCAGTGAACCACTTTGGTGCTATTTAGCACCGTTTGTTTTTAAAGTGTATAATATATATTTTAACAACATGACATGCTGTAAGAAATTCATAATGTAGAAAACAGTAACTGTAAGTGTGCTTACATGAATCATCCTCAGATCCCACTCTGCGAGCCCATTTTCCCTTTAAGTTTGTTTTTTATAGATCACAATCTTTGCGTGGAAACTGGCGTATGCACGTTTCCAGCCCTGTTTTGTGCGTACGCACACTTTAAAATGAGGCCCCTGGTGATACCCATATATACACCAGCAGTGTACATTTAACTCTAGTGACGTTGCTGTGTGTATATGAAATTTAGTCTAAAGTCTCACTATCTATTATGAGATTAAGAGCATCAAAGTAGTCATAGCCATAAAATGGTTAAAAAAGGTCCTGTGTTTTTATTGCTGCAAATAATAATTGTTGAGTACTCTGATTTTCATTTAAAACACTGATTAAAGATTTAAAATAATTAAATTAATTAACATGATGTGCAGTGACCAGATGAAGTTTGGGCAAATAGAATCAATAAATGAATAAAAATAGTTATATGAATGCCCAAACATTCCAAAAATAATAAGCTATAGCCTATTTGACAGACAGGAAGAAAGATAGACATATGTTTTTTGAGGAGCTTACATTTTTTGCATGCTATACATATACAAACTATACATAATACTTGACTTTGTAATTATATTATATTATATTGTATTGTACTGACAAATTGTCTTTTGTCTGGCATTGTTCACACTAGGTTGCACACATGCACTTTTTGTGGCTAGGGTAAAAATTTTTGTCCTTAGCTCTGTGTTGTTGGTTTTTTGCTGCACTGCTATATATGGTAAAAATAACAAGCTTCATGACTTGAATTTGGCACACTGTAAAAATATTCATAGTATCACAGAAAAATCATGTAAAATACAACAGTAAAAACCTGAATAGCTTGGTTAATTGTTAATTATACCATACTGTACATTAATAGTCACCTTAAATTTACAGGAACCTTTACGCTGTCCTTTTATCTGTCATATTTTAGTATTTCAGGTTGTTTTAACATGCAATCACTAAAATGTCATTATGTATCTATAATGCCAAAATGTTTGCCATTACATTTTATCACAATAAATTCCTGGCTAAGAAAACTACTCTAACTCCTAACAAATGGTGCTAAATAGCACTAAAAGTGGTTCACTGGCTCGTAATCATAGGGGAACCCTTTTTAAGTGCTATAAAGCACCTATGTAGTATCTGTGTAGAACCATATTTGGTGCTATATCACCCCAGGATGGTTCTTCATAGGTGCTTTATACAGTAGGTGCTATATAGCACTAAAAATGGTTCCCCTATGATTACGAGCTAATATTTTTTAGAGTATAGGTTCTTTTTCCGTAAATTTAGCAGGATTTTATTTCACAGTGCAGCAAGATGCACAGTCCACACTTTTATGAGAAAACGATGGACAAACTGAAAATGTGTAGGTCAGCAGAAAGATGTCAGGCTAAGAAAACAGAGTGAAAAGGTTTATATTGGTACTTCACAAAGCAAAAATTATATTCCCACTTCCCCTGTGTGTGTGCGCGCGCGTGTGTGAGTGAGTGAGTGACTGAGTGAGAGAGAAAGAGAGAGAGAGAGAGAGAGAGAGAGAGAGAGAGAGAGAGAGAGAGAGAGAGAGTCAATGCATTGACAATGTGCCAGCAATTGTCACTTCTCCAACAATAAGAACATATGCCACACTAATTAAACTGTGTATTACCCTAATCAAACATTAATTGATATCCTGTATGAATTACACCCAAAATAATAATTCTTCCCGGATGTGCATGTTAAACAATGTTGCAGTGTATGGTGGTGTGCACTCCCCAACAATGTTTTACTGTTACAGTAGCCTACGCACACAATCAACGGGCTCACAGCCACAAAAGCCACATCACGCAAAAACGTGGACAGCCAGCACTTTTATGGGAGCACGTGGCCCAGCCCTTACTTGGCAGAAATAATTCCTTCCCCCAAAAGTCACCAAGCACACGATCAAACTCAGAAATAATACACAAGTCCTCGTTTTGCGGTTTTGTTTAACACAGGTAACGTTAACAAATCAATCAGGTTTGTGGCTTCTTGTGGTTAATGTTTGCTGACAAGATTCTCATCTCCTCAGCATCTGCACAGCAAAACTGTCCTATCTGTTTCTTGGCACACTCTCTGAACGCTACCGTTCACATGTTATCAGATTTTTCAGCTCAAAAGCAACTATACAATATCTAAAATGATCAGGAAAAAAAGAAGGATTCCGATGAAGTGCAGTATATTTCGCACTTGCTGTGCTTTTTGTTCCAAATACTGCATTGAGCATCAAAGCAGCCCCGAATCAGAGTCAGTCAGATCCGCATGTTTACTTTCCGTAAACAGGCTCTAAGCACAGCATTTAGTTCACATAACTCTCTTGTTAATCACTTAAACACTTAAAGTTTCTTACCTTTATCTCCTTTATCCATGTCGCGTTGTGCTTTGGTGAGAGTTTGTGTGGTTGCTGTGTTTTAGCGCAGAGAGCAGATTGCTGAAGCTCGCTTTGCCAGCAGAGAGCAGTCGGTGTAGAAAGCTTCCGCACTTAAGATAAATGAGTATGAGTGAGTTTGTATCCCATACAGTGGGGTGGGACGAAGTGCTGTGTATTTGTGCAGGTATGTGTTATTAACACTGGAGAAATGCAGACTCTCTCTCTCTCTCTCTCTCTCTCTCTCTCTCTCTCTCTCTCTCTCTTTAGCATCGAACTGTCCACTTGCTGTGGTTTAACACTTTTTGCCTGTGTGGTAACCAAATTGTGTTTATTTATATAAAATACAACCACTGCACATTATAATAAGATGACAGTTTTACAACATTACCACTGAATATGTGACTGAATATAAGGCCATGTTTGAACAAAGACATATTTTGTATCAAATTACAGTGAGACAGTACATATAGCGTCGACTCTATTCTCTCTATAACTTTCAGATTTTTCTTTGTATTTTAGTAAGCTAAAATTGTAATGGCCTCATTGATCAAACTCTGCAGAACGGCATTATCAGCAGTATGCAGGGACAAGGGAATAACAGCTTATGTTACACCGCTGCTGTTAAAAAAAGAACAGGATGCTGCCATGGGATACTTCAGTGTTCTGTCATCAGAGTATTTTCATACACCAAAAACTAATGCGGTCATTTGTACTGACCTCTGAAAGTCTTATTTAAGCAGAATGCTTTAGAAGGATATTAAAGTCGGCATCATAAAATCAAAATACTGACAGACAGGCTATAACACAGAGAGACAGGTGACAGCGGATGTGTCTATTTGCACTGCTGTAGATGTTTGTAATTGATTATCATCATGAATGAAGCTGCTGTTGTGGTTATGAGGAAAGGAGCAGGCTGGGATATTATGTCACAGAAGGAGCTTACTCAGCATGTTTGCAGAGTCCACTGTATATCTCAGAGCCAGCTGACTCTATAGAGTCCAGAATACATGGTACTACATTCTGGCAAGTTCCTGTGGTGACGAATGTGAACTAATGTAATTCATTTCCTATTCAGCCAAAACTTGCTTAATTTGAAACCTACAGGATTTACATCCTGAATTTGTCTGATGTGGATTTTAGTGCCAAGTTCAATGAAAGTACATAAGTACTGACGCCAAAATGAACTTATTACTGAAATATCGTGGCTTAATGGACATTGAATTGAAAATATTCTACCAAATACATATTCAGGTGATTCTCACGAAATTAGACTTAAAACATTTTGGTTAAAAAAGTAAATGCAAATTAAGAGAATCAAAATAAGAAGCATACAGTTGCAAACATCTCTTCATGTACTATTTTGCACATGATTTCAAATGACATCATACAAACCAATTTTGTTGTTTTTTCCACATTTAAGGGGAACATTTTCATTACCGCAACATGTCCATGACTGGATTTGGGTTTTTGACATGGAAATAGTTTTCATAAAAAAAATCAAAAAATAAAAAGCTTCAGTGCATGTTATACTATAAACATTTACAGTAAAGAAACATGTGGTATTTGGTGATCATTGGTAAATGTAGAGACAATAATAAGGAATATAAATGTGTCCCAGACCAATTTTCTCATCCTCTGCAACAATTTTCAATCATTGTTTTAGCCCTCAAGGAACTAACATTATCAAAAAATATATATATATAGTTGGAAGGGACATAATTGAATGACACTCAAGATGGCTACCAGGTAAGCAGTTCTTATTTTTTCTCTCCAGATGAAAGATACATTTTGTTTGTCATAGACAATTTTTTGTTCTCATTAGTCATTACCGAAACATGAGTTTGTAAATGCATATATTTAATGTAATATCATGTTGCGGTAATGATCATTTTTTAATAATGATAATCTAAAAAAATGTAATAATTCCATGAGAAATAAAGAGTTTCGTTGCAAAACGAGATAACTCCATTTTTAACATTTTTGTCAAAACATGTTTATTATTATGTTATCATGTTATTATTTTGTTTTACGGTGCTACTTAGCTGTATTTTTTAAGTAATGAAGGTTTAAATCAAAACAAACCAACTGCAGTTGAATTGATATTAATTGGAATGCACAACCAAAAAACAAGATTTCTAAAAAATTAAAAAAACGGAGTTATCTCGTTTTGCAACAAAACTCTTCAAATATTTTTTAAATCCTCTGAAAATAATGGTTATAGTAAGTTCAGACCCTTTTGTGTATTTTGATTTACTTTTGAATACTGCATGCAAAATATAAAATAAACTGTATCAGCATGATGCACCAAACAATAAAATAAACTGTATCTGCATGATGCACCTAACAATAAACTAAACCCTTTCTGCATGATGCGCCTAACAATGCAGCACTGTTTTCTGCAAGTCACTTTGGGAAAAAACATCTGCTAAATGCTTAAATGTAAATAGTCTCCTTACTGTTTAATTTAATTCTTCTCATAATTTTAACAGTAAAAAGCACTTTTTGTATTTTGCACTGAAAAGAAAAAAAACAAACGTAAAGAACTTATTCAAACAATCTAAGCAGTGTTTCAAACACAAAACAACTTCCAAAAATAATGTATAATTCTTTACTGGTAGAACAACACAGTCAAGCTAAAACGTATGTGAAATACAGTACAACTTACATGACTAATGTCCAATACTGTATTTTATGTTAGTACAACCATCAGTGTTTATAGTAGGTGTGTCAGTTTAAGATACATCAAGACCGGTGCTTGTTACTGTAAATAGCTTTTCAAAAACCAAAATATCAAAAGGATATGCTTTCTAATAGCAGCAAATGTTTCAGGGCTAAAAGTTGTTTCCGTTCTTTTCACATCATATAAAAACCCTTTAAAGAATTCAGCATTCTTATGGTTGAACATGTCTACTTGGGAATACATTTATTTTCTATTAATTGCACTTGAGGAATATGATTTTAACCCCTTATAGAGAGAAATAAGTTTGGCTTCTTCTGACATATTCTGTCCTTGTTTCCTGTTAATAAATAACAGACACACTAAAAGCTGATACAAAGAAACAAATGTAGGTTTAACACAGATAAACACCAGAAAATGAATGATTCTAAATTCTTACATCTGTTTTCTTGAGAATAAAGTACAATTTCATCTACAGGACATATCTTATATTTTCAAATGCTTTATCTGCAATTCACTTCTTGGATTGTGTCAGACCTACTGTAAGCTTCTCTCCTTTGTACTGAGTCTTCATATTAAAATCACTTAATATAGAAAATCTGCAGGTTCACATGCAGCTATCCAAACAGCTAGATGTCATTCTCCATTTAGTTAGGTCAGACGAAATTTTTTTTGTTTCTTTATACCGTATCACATATGAACCTCTTTAATCACTTCTAATGTGTGCAATCACAAGGACACAGCTCCTGTTTAAGGACAGTGTCATGCACGTCCCCAGGTTCAGTCATGGTCAAGCAGAGCAGAAGAGAAGTGAAAATAGGCGTCGTTTCTTAGAAGAACTTGTCATCAATACGGAAGTGAGGTCGCGTGACATCATCAGGGTTGATGAACACAGAGATAGACTTGCCTGGATTTTCTGTCACCAACTGTTGTAACTTCTTGGCCAACCGGTCATCTGGCTGTTGTTGATCTGCAGACGAGGGATCTGCCAGTGGGGAAGGCAGACCTGAGGAGCTTCCACGACGCTGCATCTCCTGTGTAAGTCTATTGGCAGCCTTGGCCTGCTCAATGATGGAGCGCAGGTGCTCAGCTGGATCGGACCGTACCAGCGCCAGCTTCCGAGCGTGAAACATGGCTGTATCGTCACATAGGTGCTCTAACATGTTGCACTGGGGAATGAAATAGTTAGGGCAGTTTTTGTTAACCAAGCAGTGCTGCAGGTCGTCGATGAGACCGAGCATGAAGTGTGAAGCATAGTCTTCCTGTGACAAATAGGTTGAGGGTAGACGGTCACAGGCCCACAACATAATGCTGCGTAAGAAATATGGACTAACAGCTGTAGGTTGGGCAAGCAGCTTGATAATAATTGCCTTGCATGCTTGGTAAGCTTGCATAAGTCCCGGTGAGATGCATTTTTTTAGCTGCACCTCACTGCGGGCAAAGGAGAGGCGCCACTCGTTGTCCCGGCAACCAGAGACTGAGGAGGCAGGCAGCAGATAGAAGCCACTGATAACCTCTTCCTCTGTGATCTTCCCGTCCCAGAAATGGTTCTCCATCAACCAGCTCTGGGCAACTGCGGGCCAGCCTTTGAAAGACACCACAGGAATAATGTCATAAAGCATGCGGCTGCTGCCCACACCTAAAACCATGGACAGCAGTGTGCTGTGACGTTCAACTCGTTCCACCCTCGGCGTGCCCCTTTGCGGCTTGCGCTGTAACTCTGCCAGTACCAATCCAACTGCTTCTTGAAACCACTCAGCTACCAGTGTGGGCGAGAAGAAGTAGTTTGTGGTGCCATTCAGATGGTCAGTCAGCGTGCAGCAGTCCCTCCAGCGGCTGATGGTACCCTCGTCAAAAAGCCGCAAACTTAGCCACGAGTGACCCAGCGTTGAATGTCGCATATCCAGTGTGACAGGTTGGTTTCGGTCGTGTAGCTTTAGCGCGGGAACCAGCAGGGTGAAGGCCATGTCATAGTCAGAGCCACGATTGTAGATACCAAGCTCATCAAGATCCATGTCCACCACACCTTCTCGCACACCACCGGACAATAATAGATACTCGTTTGCGACCGGCAACTTTTGGTCCAGCTTTTGCACCATGCCTGAAACAGATAGAAAACAGAGGATAAATGCAAGGTTAATATTAGGTGATTTATTAAATGAGTGTATAATATTGTTTTAATAAAAAGTTTGTTCTTGTTCTGTTTTTCAGTGTTATGTTTCATTTTAGTATATTTATGTAATATTTTAGTTTTAATATTAAATGATTGACAAAGATAATGCATTTACTGATTTTTTTTTTAAATGCTTCATAACTTTTGTGAACCCATGCGATTGAAAGTTACTAAGGGGACTATTTTTGGCTACTGCGTAATATCGCCTCCTGCAGCCATGTTACAGCAGCAAGTCCTTGATTATTACGCCAGAATGAGAGTATAGTTCCTAGACATATCTGCCTAGAAAATCGCAACTTTTAATACAGGATTTAACTACAGAAGAGTCAAGTTTTAAATAGGAAAAATATCAAAACTCCTTGGTTATTTTTACCGCAATGCTAATGTTTTGTGCTATTGTATAAAAGGCTGTAAAGGAAAGAGACTTTTACTGTGGGACTTTGATTTTGATAAGTGAAATTCGTGAACTTTCCAGGAGGCGGCGGTAGCGTTCTTGTTCACTACCTGCTGTGATATAGTTGAATACTGAGAGAACGTCAGCGGTTTAACTTTAAGTTTCTCCTGCCTGTCCTTCTGGTTTATAGTTGGTGATTTGGTGTTCAAGTGTTAGTACACGACTAATAAACTATGATTCAATACACTTTGAAAAAGAAGCTCCCGTCTCCTCATCATTAAAGTGTTCTGACCAACACACAGGAGTGTTTACTGTATAAATTTCAAGCCAGAGCCTATAAGTCTAAATCCTACCTAACAAATGGTCCTTCGAGCCGGATACAGTGCTCATTCCTGGCATAATGGAGTTTGATGAGGAGAACATTAGAGCAACCAAACCAAAGCGCCATACACGTCCACCAGTCCGACTCCAAGATTTTGAAGTACAGTATGTAGGGGGCAGACCAGTACCTGAACCTGTTCTCTCATCTCCTTGGGACTTACCTTCCCGCACGACCCCCTTTCAGTCATTTTATGACAAGCCTGACTCCTTCCATGATGATCCTACTCCACACAGCAGCTTTAAACTAGGTGCCGCTGGTTTAAATTATGCTGAACGCAGTGAAGCCCTATCTCATCGGTTCCCATCAACCCAGAATGAAGGCTACCCTGAGTATGAACGTCACCGAGAACTCCAAGCCATTCACAAAGAAAATGCCCAGCTTATTCAGTCACGTCAGGCTTTTCATGCTGATCTGATGGAGTTAAAAGCAGTCCGTACTGAGGTCAAAGAACTGGTCACAGTTGCTAAAGCCCTTAAAGCAGAACTTAGTGCAGCAAAAAGCTGTGGCAGTCCTTCAGCCCGTCAAGACTCTTTGATGTTTTTCAGTCCTTCCTGCAACGTAGACCAACCTGAGCTAGACAATTCTGCATATGGTGAACAATGGCCTGAACTTCCACCTTGGCCAGATCCTGAGCCTGGACTTCAAAGGGGTATTGAGACTTTGCAGTTAACAAAACCTCAAAAAGCTGCCTTCCAATCAGAGGTACCTAATTATTCACAGGCCTCCCAAGCGCATCCTTCACCTGCGTACTGTTATCCTCCATATTCTGCCCCAAATACTGAGATATTCCCCCTCCTCCAACCCCTGATGAACTCGGAGAGCTATTTTCCACATCTGTGCCGCGCTCATACTTAAAACCCTCACAACTCAGAATTCCAGTTGCCCCCCCCACATATAGTTCCACACCTGCTCAATCTAACCACGCAGCACCTGAGGTTAGATTAAATTCAGACACAACACATCTAGCCCACCCTTCAGTGTCAGATTATGTGTATAGAGGACCTACCCCTACTATTCCAAAGTTCACTCGTCCCGATCCAAGTGAATTTGCCAGACTCCGTATTGCTTTGGAGAATTTGCTTCCTCCCAATGGAACTGAACTCTTTAAGTATCAAATACTTGTAGATCATTTAAAATTGGATGAAGCTAAATTAATAGCAGATGCTTATTTGAATTCACCCTTTCCCTTCACTGATACCATGAAAGCCCTACATGAGAAGTATGGTCAGCCCCATCAGCTGGCTTTAAGGAAAATTGCAGTTGTTCTGGAAATGCCAGATGTAAAACGAGGAGATATAATTGCCTTCCAAAAGTTCTCACTTCAGGTACAGTCTCTGGTGGGTTTGCTGAAAACTTTAGGCCCTGAAGGTGATATTGAACTGCAGTGTGGGTCACACGTTGCTCGTCTGTTAAGCAAGCTACCATCAGACCAACGAGCAGAGTTCCGACGCCATATGTTCCGGCAACCTGGAACTACCCCTACTTTACATGACCTCTCAAACTGGCTTCGTTATGAAGCTTGGTGTCATGACTTTGATGTTGAGACAGCCACACGTGGAGTTCAGGACAGAACTAACTCGAGGTCAGTACAGAGTAAGAAACCCATAGCAATTCTTCATGGGGTTGAAGATTCTCAAACTGTGACTTTCCTGTCTCCTCAGAAGACCACTCAACAGGCTAAGTTAGTCAAAGGTAAACGATTCTGTTCCTTCTGTGATAGTACAGAGCACTATTTAAGTCAATGCAATACCTTTGAAAAACTCACCACCGATGAAGTCAAAGATTGGATCCGAAGCAATAATCGCTGTTGGCGTTGTGCCAGAAGTCATCACGCAGCCCAGTGTGATTTAAAAAAGCCCTGCAACCTATGCCAAGGTAAACACCTCCGTCCTCTTCACGAGGTAAATGTCAGACCCACGCAAGAGGATACCTTGAGGACAGAGAAAAGTTGTCTTACCAATTCCTCGACAGATAAATTCTACCTTGACAAACCTGTTGTTGGGAACCGTGTCATGCTAAAGATAGTCCCTGTACATATTCATTATGAAGGACGTACTTTAGATACCTTTGCTCTGCTGGATGACGGTTCGGAGAGAACCATCCTGCTCCCAATTGCTGCAAAAGCCCTTGGTATACAAGGCATACCTGAAGATCTCCCTTTGCGGACTGTGCGTCAGGACATTGAAGTTCTTCATGGGGCATCTATCACCTTTGAAGTAGCACCGACTCATAAGCCTCAACTCAGGTATAAGATTGAACATGCCTTCACAGCTGATAACCTCAATTTATCACAACAGTCGTATCCTGTGGATCAATTGCAAAGAAAGTATAAACACTTACGAGGTCTGCCCATCACGCCAATGAAAGATGCTCAGCCTCTGCTTTTGATTGGGTCAGATCAGCCACATCTCATTACACCCACTGAACCTATCAGATTAGGATCACCAGGTGGTCCAGCTGCTGTGCACACCCGTCTAGGGTGGACCCTCCAAGGCCCTATCACGTTCATGGGGCGGCCTGTGTCTTCCTCACAATGCTTGCTGACCTCGGTCCAATCAACTCAAGATGAACTTTTCAAGAACGTCCAAAGACTCTGGCAGGTTGAAGTAGTTCCTCACAGAGATGAGAGAGAGGTGACTCGGTCCAAACAAGATCAGGAGGCTTTGAAGTTACTGGAAACCAAGTCTGTTCGCACAGATATGAATGGAGTTCTACGCTTAGCCACGCCACTATTGCGTCAAAAGGATATGCCTAGGTTGTGTGCCCCTAAAGAGTCAGTTATGCCCAATCTACGTAGTACAGAGAGACGTTTGATGAAGGATCCAGTGAAAGCAGACATATACAGGAAGGAGATAGAGAAACTTGTGCAGACGGGAACTGTCCGGGAAGTATCCACAGATGCAGCAGAATCTAACGAGTGTTGGTATATACCCCACCATCTTGTTAGTCATAATGGGAAATCTCGGGTTGTTTTCAACTGTTCTCACGAATACCATGGACAGAGTCTGAACCAGTTTCTGTTACCAGGCCCTACTCTGGGAGCATCATTACTAGGCGTACTCATCAGATTTAGGGAGCATCCAGTTGCTGTAAGTGGTGATATAAAGGCCATGTTCCATCAGGTCTGCCTGCTTCCTGAAGACCGTCCCTTATTGCAGTTTCTCTGGCGTGATCTGAGCGTGGATAAGCCCCCAAAGGTCTTCCAATGGCAAGTATTACCTTTTGGTACCACATGCAGCCCATGCTGTGCCACTTATGCCCTGCAACGGCATGTTACAGACCACAGTATGACGGATGAGAACATCAGATTTTCAATAGAAAGATGCTTTTATGTTGATAACTGCCTCCAGAGCTTGTGTACACCTGAGGCCGCAAGACAGTTAGTCGACAACTTAAGAGCAATACTTTCTCAAGCTGGATTCGAAATCAGGCAGTGGGCTAGCAATGTTCCCGAGGTTCTGAGTCATTTACCTACGGAGGCACGAGCAGAGAGCTTGGAACTGTGGTTAACTCAAGATAAATCTGACCTGCCCGAGTCAACCCTGGGCTTAAGTTGGAACTGGCAGACGGATACTCTGACTTACAAGCACAGACCTGTGGTGTATAAGACCCCCACCCTAAGAAATGTCTACAAGGTCCTGGCCACCCAATATGACCCGCTCGGTTTACTTTTGCCTTACACCACTCGAGCGAAGGTTATTATCAGGCAGCTATGGAATAAGCAACGTGGTTGGGATGACCCAAACTTACCTCCTGAGATTCTACAGGCGTGGGGTGTCTGGGAAAATGAGTTGCAGTACTTACCAAACATGACCATTCCTAGAACATATGTCCCTCCTGAGGTCGACCGGGATGGTACCACACATGAGGTACACATATTCTCAGATGCATCAGAGCAGGCATATGGAGCTGTGGCCTACTTAAGGACCACTGACAAGAAAGGCCAAACGTTCCTGTCCTTTATCATTGCACGTTCCCGCTTGGCCCCCAAGCGTTCACATTCCATTCCTCGCTTAGAGCTGTGTGGAGCTCTTGTGGCAGCTCAGTTGGCCAGATTGCTCGAAAGGGAACTAACTCTACCAATACAAAATACTGTGTTGTGGACGGACTCCTCCACGGTTCTTACCTGGCTCCACTCAGAATCCTGCCATTACAAGGTCTTTGTTGGTAACAGAGTAGCCGAAATTCAGGAGCTAACAGAAAAGTGTTCCTGGCGCTATGTGAATTCAACCAACAACCCTGCCGATGACCTCACTAGAGGCAAACCTCTGAGTGCTCTTACTGAGTTGAACCGATGGTCTCATGGGCCTCCCTTCTTATTGCAAGAACCAACCACCTGGCCAGTGATGCCAAACTCCAACCTATCAGATGATAACACTGAATTACGTAAATCTGCCTTCTGTGGCTCCACTGCCGCTCCCCCTTTATTCAGCAGGCCAATTGATTGGAACTATAATACCTGGCAGGAACTCCTGGATGCCACTGCCAAGGAAATCCAAATTAACCCTACTCCAGGTGCCTTACCTGACGCGACCGACTATCGGCAAGCAGAAATCCTAGTCCTAAAACAAGCTCAACAGGAAGCGTTTCCTAAGGACTTTCAACGCCTAGTAAATGGGAAATCAGTGTCCTTAGATAGTCGTCTCCTTACCTTGGCCCCTGAAATAGACAAATCTAGTGGTTTGATCAGAGTTGGCGGGCGTCTGAGAAGAGCACAAATGATCGAAGAATCGACCATACACCCCATTGTCTTGGATGCTTACCATCCAGTTACCCAACTACTGATTAAGCATTATGATTGTAAGCTGCGTCATTCAGGACCAGAGAGGGTGTTCGCAGAAATGCGACGTTGTTATTGGATTCTCCGTGGCCGTGAAGCCATTCGCCGGTATCAGCATCGGTGTCCCGAATGTCAGCGCTGGAGGGCACAACCAGTCATTCCTAAAATGGCGGACTTACCTCCTGCCCGTCTCCGTTTACATAAACCTGCCTTTTACTCATGTGGAGTAGATTGCTTTGGACCAATGGTGATTAAAATTGGGAGACGCACAGAGAAACGCTGGGGAATAATCTTTAAATGCTTAACAACAAGGGCAGTGCACCTGGACCTCCTCAGCACCATGAGTTCAGATTCCTTCTTAATGGCCCTTAGGCGGTTTATTGCAAGACGTGGAACACCAGCAGAACTGTGGTCTGACCAAGGAACTAATTTTCGAGGGGGAGAGAGAGAACTGAGAGAAGCCTTTGCAGTAATGGCCCCTGAGTTGCAAACTCGGCTTGCTAGTCAAAAAATTCAGTTTAATTTTAACCCCCCAGCAGCTCCACATTTCGGAGGGGTATGGGAGAGGGAGGTGCGCTCAGTAAAGTCAGCACTCTACACTACCCTAGGAACTCAATCCCTTCCAGAAGAAGTCCTCATGACCGTCCTTCTAGAGGTGGAGGCAATTCTGAACACTAAACCTTTAGGGTATGTGTCATCGGATATTGCAGATAGTGATCCAGTAACACCAAACAGTTTGCTTATGGGGCGGCCAGATGGCTCTTTGCCACAAGTGATCTACCCAAAATCTGACTTGTTAAGCCACCGACGCTGGAAACATTCACAAGTCTTAGCCGATAACTTCTGGTCCCGGTTTATACGTAACTATCTTCCTACTTTGCAAACAAGGCAAAAGTGGCACTCCTCCTCTCCTGACTTGACAGAAAAAATGGTTGTCATGGTAGTTGATCCCCAACTTCCTCGGGCCCTTTGGCCTGTTGGACATGTCATCAAGATCCACCGCAGTGCTGATGGACATGTTAGATCTGCGGATGTAGACATAAAGGGGCAGGTCTACACTCGACCAGTAGCAAGACTAGTAATTTTACCAGCTCTCCCAAATAATGGAAACTGACAAACCAACTTCAGTCCAGTTGGGTAGCCTTTTAGTAGGAACAAAGTTGCTTAGCACCTTTGGGGGCGGCTGTATAAAAGGCTGTAAAGGAAAGAGACTTTTACTGTGGGACTTTGATTTTGATAAGTGAAATTCGTGAACTTTCCAGGAGGCGGCGGTAGCGTTCTTGTTCACTACCTGCTGTGATATAGTTGAATACTGAGAGAACGTCAGCGGTTTAACTTTAAGTTTCTCCTGCCTGTCCTTCTGGTTTATAGTTGGTGATTTGGTGTTCAAGTGTTAGTACACGACTCATAAACTATGATTCAATACACTTTGAAAAAGAAGCTCCCGTCTCCTCATCATTAAAGTGTTCTGACCGACACACAGGAGTGTTTACTGTATAAATTTCAAGCCAGAGCCTATAAGTCTAAATCCTACCTAACAGCTATGCTATGCTAAAAGTGGTATCGCCAGATCCGGAGATCGGCTCAGTGATTTCCAAAACGGTAAAAATCAAATGTTTAATTCCAGGGGAGCTGGAAAATGAGCATATTTTTAAAAAGTGGAGTGTCCCTTTAATTGTGAGCACCAAAGTTTGATTTTATTCAATGATTTCCTATTTTGACATGATCTTATTCAGTCAATATTAAAGCTATCAAGGTTACATTTTGACATGACCCATGATCTGTATTCACATAGCTGGTTTATTTATTCTGCTACTACATATTATTACAAAAATGCGATTACATTACAGAATATATAAGACATACAACTGCTTAATATACGACATAAACTGTTTATAATAGTTCCTAATGTGCTTGCGCATACTGTTGCTATGTAAAAAAAGAAAGTATTTTAAAATAAGAAAACTATTTCCTAAACTCATCCCTCTAGTGCGTAAGAAGCGATGAAATAATAATTTTCATAAAACAAAAAACAATACTGAATAAATGTTATTGTTTAGTATGTTTATTATTGTTTGTTCAAATAACTTACAATAAGTTGAATAAGAAATGGTAAATGGACTGCATTTATATAGCACTTATGACATCCAAAGCGCTTTACAAGTTGCCTAACATTTACCCATTCACTCACTCACTCATTCATACACCGACGGCGGTGTCAGCCATGCAAGGCGCCATCCAGCTCACTGGGAGCAGCTGGGGTTAGGTGTCTTGGTCAGGTGGAGCCAGTGATTAAACCACCAACCTTCCGGTTTGTAGACAACCTACATGAACCACTTAGCCACTGCCGCCCCCAAAGACACTGCTGCTTACTGTCAGGAGGAAGCGCTACATGAACGCCATAAAAACAAGTCGATGAAAAATTGCCATTTATAAAACCTCACCCACAGTTTTCACATTTTAAATATATGCATGAAAAACACAAATTCTTGGTCTATTTCATGTACAAACACTTTCCCACTGTACAGGTACTGGTATGCCTCTGTGGAAGTCTTGTACAATAAAGGTAAATACGTCACATCACTTACTTTTGCATTCGAAAATAAGGTGGATACTGTGTGCTAAAAACTGAAGCAAAACTCTTTACTGGATGTATTTTATATTTTCCTAATGTTATTTTGTAACAAAATAAGAAGTATATAAAATTATATATTCACATTCCTGTACAACCAAACTAATTTGATAGTGCACACTTCCTGTCACATGACCACAGCTCTTTTACTTCTCTGCAGATGGCAGAGCACTTTCCTCGGGCATCTATTTTCAGTTGATCAATATGAAGACCTGAAAGCCAACACCAGCACTAGGAAAAAGCATCAGATCAATAGAGAATGCAACGTCCTTTATGGTTGTTATTTGCATCCTATAGTGTGTGTACTGGCTTTAAGAGTATAAAGGCAGATGTTTAGGCATACACACATAGTTGTCGCTAGTTATGAATGCAGGTAGCAGTTTGATGTTCTCAAGCATATCTAATCCTTCTTAAACAGGGAGTCCCGCAACAAGATGAACTCAGGATGGAAAAGTTTGGATCCATTTTCTTTGGGATCCCTTACAACTATAAATGTCAGAATATTAATCAAAAGGTCAAGGTTTGGCTAGTGCATGAGGCTGCATGAGGCTGTTTGCCTCTAGTGGTTGATACTGTAACTACAACTTCACGTTGGCTGGTATCAAATGGTTTTATCTGGTTTCTTTAATAAGGAACACACACACACACATAACATTTAAATTATAGATATTAGAATACACAGCATTTGCTTCCATTCAAAAGGCCCAAAGTGGGTTAAAATGGGGCGGCAATGGCTCAACCGGAAGGTTGGTGGTTCAATCCTGGCTCCACCTGACCAAGTGTCGAGGTGTCCAGACGAGCTGGATGACTGGCTGACACCGCTGTCGGTGTATAAATGAGTGAGTGAATGGGTGTAAAGCGCTTTGGATGGCCATGGGTCTGTTGAAAGCGCTATATAAATGCAGTCC
The DNA here is from genome assembly GCF_030506205.2 of Paramisgurnus dabryanus. Taxonomy (NCBI): domain Eukaryota; kingdom Metazoa; phylum Chordata; class Actinopteri; order Cypriniformes; family Cobitidae; genus Paramisgurnus; species Paramisgurnus dabryanus. The sequence continues at coordinate 20,105,430 of NC_133342.1, read as the reverse complement.
ATTTACCATAAAAAAAAAATTGAGATAAGTTCACTGTAATACAGCAGTACAGTAGTGTAAAGAGATCAAATGGAGCTCTCCATTCATGTAAATCTGGATTATCAATTGTAGATGGCACTGCATTTCATTCATTAAGTTTTGGTGATAAAATTATAACATCTGTTAATAAACAAAACTAATTTATAATACATGTGACAGATCATATGTCTATGGGATCATATGTCTCCCCATTCAATAACATTACGGAGGCCAGTAAGCATTTTAATTTTCCTATCAAATCTTCTAACATGACCCCACCTCTATGTTTAACAAGAACTATTGTGAACTATTTCCCACTCCTCCGCCCCTTCCTATCCTTCTTTAAATTTTTTCTCACAGTGATTCCAACTCTCACAGACATCCAGTGTCACTTTTGTTCCATCTGTCTCATTTGCATACACAGACACTGCTGGCCAATCAGCCTCCTGCTATCTGAATTGAGCCTGAATGAATGGAAGAGACTAAAACTGTGAAAACAGAATGAGACAGAGGGCTGTATATTACTTCTGCCTCAGTGCATATGAGGTTCCCACAATCGTTGGAATGCTGGTTTACCCCCATTGCCGCCTAGTTTGTAATGAAAACCCAGTAGGCTACTTGACAGGCAATACTATCCACATAAATATCCACAATACTAAATCTGTCTCAGACCACATGGTGCCATGCAAGCGTGTTTAGTGCGTGTCATTAAATAAAAGAGGATTTTATGCATCTTACTGGAGTTCCCACTGTGTCTAGGTGTGGTGCCAATGGCATAAAGATAACTATGAAACTATTTTAATTTAGGTTTTAAATGAACATTAATATAACTAGGGCTATGATATTCAACAATTTATGCACATATGTGGTCTGCTCTGTCCATGGTACTGACCATTATCAAGGTAAAGCGATTTGTCTGCCTCCTTGAGTTTTCCATAATAGCTTTCAACAGATTCAACATGTGGACATAATCTGATCCCGTCGAACGGCGGATTAGGTATTCACTCGACTAAAGCTGTGTATGTGGTATTAATTTTTCGCAAGGGGGTCAAACGTGAATCCGCGTAACTAACAGACCGTGGATTCAGTATAAAGATTTTAATATCGGACTACAACACCGTAAATATATAAAACTACGCATGCAATAAATAACATATGCGAATGGACATTATTAGTACATGCATACATCATATTTCATTTCTGTATACTGTTAATATATTGTATCAATTTATAAATGACTAAAACGACAATGATTTGTATTATGTACAATTACAACGTGTGCTTTATCAAATCAATAACAGTTTGAAATGGGAGATGCTGTTACCGAGCATGGAAAAGATGAAATCCTTGGCTGTGTGTATTTCCAATGCCCTCTGGTCATCGTACTCGCGTTGGTCTTGTTTACTGAATTCGTGTATAAGATGGTTCAGCTCCTCAATCTTCACTCCGGACCTGAAATCAAGCTCATGACAGCGCCACGGTTTGTGGTTGTTGTTGTTTAAGCCGCCCGGTGTTGCCGTTGGACTGTTTCCCAGACTGCTAACGGACCCGGTCCGGCTGGATTGAGCTGGGACCGCCATCTTCACACACTAGAGAAATCTTGGGGGATGTAACGTTTTGTCTGTCCTGGGTTCCCCTCCTTTAAACATCAGGTGGTCTTTTAATGGGCTTGTGATGTCATGCAATCCATATGCAGTTTACAACAACAAAATAACAAATACTGTATAGCCCATGTAGTTGTAAATCAAGCTGTCGCGTGTCTTCCACGTGAAAATATGGAGTGAGGCTGTGAGCTAGGGAGAAAAATAGGAAAGCCTTTCCTTTACTTGGAAAAACTGCAACAAACGATTCTTATTTAAATTCATACTTTTTTATGCAATTGGTTGATCAATCTGACAAATACTTTTAGATTTTTTAATAGCCTATAAAGTATTTAATTAAATAACCAATAAATAATAACACTGCTAATATTTCTGTCACCAATCTATTAATGAATAAATGTAATAAAAATTATAAATAAAAAATCTGCACATAAAAACTGCTATTTATAATACAACTGTTCAATAAATAAAATATTATGTATACACCTTGATGTACTCATTTGGAGGTAATACAACTAGGCTATTTAAAGGGGTAGGAGGTAGAGGTGGTAGGTATAAGCTGTACACTATTTGACCATTTTAACCATTTCATTGTACGAAACCATCCGGTGCACTCATTCAAATGCAAAAACGAGTTAATACAACTCACAGTTAGCCATTACCCATTGACATACATAATAGACATGACAAGAGAAAGAAGCTGAAAAATGCTTTTTTATTTGTGTGCCAAACGTATGAAACCTGCAAGACTCTTCTGACACCTAAACAGACAATATCTGCCAAATAGTACATTTAACAAAATCAAAATATACATTTAGTACACAAGTCTTAATATCCTCAAATAAAAAAAAAACATTTTTACATTCCTTAAGCACATTACCAAACATCAAATGACAAACAGCTACAGTTTGTCAAGCAACTTTGTCATGAGAGCTTCAAAACCCTGCTGAGCAGACTTTAGCTGCGCTAGAGTCTCTTCATGACGCCGTTGACTGGCTTCTTCCGAGTCCAGCAAATATTGCATCAATTCACTATCCATTTTTTGACGCTTACAAGGAGGTGGTGTGGACGTTGGTGGTGTAGTTTGGGGTGGTGCAGTCACACAGTCGCAACTTTCTAATGCTTGAGGTCTGCCACGACCAACAACGGGGAAGACCATATCATGCCGCCCTCCCAGAAGGTCTTCCATTTCTGAATAAAACTGAAAGCGGATTTTATCCTTCCCTGGTGTTTTATTGCTATCTTTAATTTTTTTATAGGCATCTACAAGTGTATACCACTTCCTGGTCACTTTGTCAAGGCTAAAAGACTCCTTAAAATGGGTGGACAACTTATCTGCAACATCTTTCCAAAACACTTTTTTACTGCCCTTAGGAGATTTTAGCCGAACGAACAACTCGTTCAGAGTTTTGGGGAGTCCTTCGCCTTTACTTGCGATGTGTTGCCGCAAAAGGTTGATCAAAAACAAAGTCTGGTCTGTGTTGAAGGCAACATTTGCTGGCATTGGCACAGGTGAGTGTGATGTACTAACAGCAGGAAAGACCACATCATGCTGGCCTTTAAAAAGGTCATCCATTTCTGAATAAAACTGAAAGCGGATTTTCTTCTTTCTCTGAATTTTCTTGTTATCATTAATTTTTTTGTAGGCTTCTGCAAGTGTACTCCACTTCCTGGCCACTTTGTCAGGGCAGAACGACTGCATGAAATGGCCAGTCAACTTTTCTGCCGCATCTCTCCATAGCTGTTTTTTACTGCACTTGGAAGATTTAAGCCGTGCATTTAGCTCATTCAGAGTTTTGGGGTGTCCTTCACCTTTACTTTCAATGTGCTCCCGCATAAAGTTGATCAAAAATAAAGAATGCTCTTTGCTGAAGCCATCATTTGCTGGCATTGGCACAGGTGATGGTAACGCATTGGATGCAGCATCAATGTTCTCCTGGCAGGCCTCTAAAACACACATAAAAGAAACAGGTTAACAACATTAATAACATTATTACTATGTGTTTATTATTATTATCATTTATATTATTGTTATCTCACCTGTTATGGTTTGCAAGTCTTCAGCTTCAATCACGTTGATCTGGAAAGTCAGGTCCTCATTCAAGTAGAATGTGGTGGGGTCTGCTTCCTTCTGATACAAGGGACCAGGAAATGGAGTGCTCCTCTGGGCATCCATGAACATGTTCATGTTGGTGTCCAAATATACTAGAAAAAAGCAAACAATAGATCATATCAATAGATCAAAACACATTTTCAAAAAGCTGAGTTTTGGCAGAAAATGTAACAGTATAACATAATATAACAAAAAATATAACAATAACATAATGTACAATAAGTACAGGTATGATATCATGCTGCCGTCACATGCTATCGTAAATACGAGTTTCCCTGGTAAAATTTGCAAATAAATGCCCTCTAATATCGTGTTTACCTCTGGGAAGTATAGAAATAATTTTGAGACCCAAATTGCTGAGATGGACAGCCCTCAAACTTAAAAAAAATGGCAGATGGGAGAGGGATTTCTGCTGTGACAGGCATGCTTTATTACTTTTTATTTGCAAATGATTCATTGCCTTGTTGTGATGTTAAAATAGCACATATTACCTGGCGTCCTCCATTATTTTTGACAACAATGCACCTGAACACAACAAGCTTGTAATCACGACTTCGGACGTGGGAATTATCAAATTTGCGATAGCACGTGAATGCAACATTACTACTTTCTCACTTACTGTTGGTTGCTTCAGAAGCCATTTTGGATTCTGAAGTCGGAGTTGCTTCGGTTTCTCCCTCTATTCCAGTTTTAAGTCGCTGTGTTGAACGCAGCATTGAGGATATAAGTATGCTAAGTCAAAGAAAAACAATTGAAATCTTAACCATTTAATTCTTAAGCAATTTAATACAACATTCGCTATACATTTTCGATTTTGCAGATTAAAATGATAACATGAGTAAGTATATGGTTACAAGATGAGTGAATAAAACGCACTGAATGCTTAACACATAATTAAATACACAGAAAACAAATTACCTCCTGCGTCTCCTTTCTTCTTCCATTACAGTTTTTAGGTGGACTTCATATTGGTCCTTTAATTGTTGGTATTCCTCAACAGCAAGAACAACAAATTTTTGCTTGGACGTATCCATCTTGGGTTTCCGACTTGTGAAGCGTAACTCGGGTGTGACGTAATTCCCAGCGCCGAGTTCACGTACAACGGCACCGCCATATTGGGGAGGGCAAGGCTCCCCAAGTGAGCGAAAGAGAAGCGATTTTCTGCATAAAAACACATAACGTTTACATTTCTGAACCGATTGCAATGGTCACGATCTACGTTAGGTTGTCCACTTTAGATATGAAGTAATAAAATTATTTTATCATACGGTGCTGCCTACGTCAAGTCCAGAGGCCGACTTCAAGCCGCGCTGCGCAGACTGAACGGATTGACATTAAAGTACCGCGAGAGCGATTGCTTTCGCGGTACTTTGATGTCATAAGCCGAGCGGTCTGCGCAGCGCCGCATAAAGTCAAACACGCCTGTACAGTATCGGTTGACTGAGGTTCCTTTTCTTACCACGTGCCTCCTGACGTCGCCAAAACAAAAACAACAGTGACCCACGCGTCACAAAACACTGTTTCGACCCAACGGATAGTAATATACAAGGACATGGCATGGAGGAGTTTTTGTTATAAATGAACCAAAACAGACTCGATGAATACATTATTCCTGTTTTCAAATAACACCAGATATCACGTAAGTTCAGATGGGTATTGTTGGGTATTGCATTGACATTAACACCTGTTCATCCACATTGAGTGCTGCAAAGACATCGCAAACTTTTACAAGGATGTGTAGGACACGTGATTTGCAATAATGAACTATAAGCCAGCTGAATAGGAAAATGTACAACATACTCAAAATAACACCAAATCCTTGATATGTTTTCCCTGATAGATACACCATCCATCCTCAGCAAAGATGTGGCTTCTGGAATGCTCAGCAACAATCCGAAACAAAAAGGGGTGTTCCTAAGGAGGCAGATGCAGGTTGGGCAGGAGGACATAAGAATGCACGTGCCACCCCAACCAGATGCACCTTTGCCACTCAGGAAACCAGCTCGACTCTTCAGACCCCTGGTTTTCACTGTGGTGGTAGTTCTACCCTGTTACAGAGATGAGAAGACAAGATAACTTTTTCTCTAACACCTTTTTAGTTTACAGGCTGCTCGTTTGGTGCAGCTGCCATCTTGCAGTATGAATCAAAGTCACGAGTTCAGATGGCCATGGAGGAGGCCAATAAGAAAAAACTAAAACTTGAAGGGGTAACGAATTAAGACAGTAATAAGTCAATAATACACAGTAAGAGTACTGTAATCTGCATTTTATGCAGGTTCATGACATAACATGCTGGCACAAATGGTGGAATCAGCTGTCAAACTTCCAGAAGCAGGTGATTATGTTGATGTCTGGCATTGATGAGTTGTGGAGTGGGCTAAGTGAAGGACAGAAGACAGTCACAGGTTGGTTGTGCTCACTCATATTGATTTACAGTACAAAAAGCATGGCTTGTAATATAAGCCACTATTTCTAGGTCAAAACTGATGTTTTGTCTGAATTAAGGTCACATCCCATTGTCCTCTTGTTTTTAAGGTATCATAGCTCTAAACGCTTTGTTATTGTGTTGTTGGAGAATACGATCAATGAAGCACTTTATGGTCAAGTACTTCACCTGTAACCCTGCCTCCAGTAATTGAGCGTAAAACACCAAAATATGTTACATATCTATAGTCTACAGTTCAAAAAGATAAGAGTGTATTCCACTCGGTTTGGATGTCCCCATTATTTTGGGTAGGATCAGTTCCTTCCACCTCTTTGCTTTTTGTTATAGAGACAAGGTGTTTTCCTATGGTCCTGTCTGCTTTCAGCCACTACTCTGTCATTCACGTGATGGTTAACATGTATGTGCCATTGTCTTTTTTCACTACCATTGTCTCCCTGCTTGGGAAGGAGCCGTTTCTGGCCCTTTATCTGTCTGGAGGTACTATTAATTGTTAATAGATTTTAAAAATGTTATCATAATTGTGTAACTGTATATATCTATTGATCACTGTCCTATCATCTGTCCAATGTCTGTTGTGTCACTCCATGATCTTTTTACATAAAAAGGTCCCATTTTTTCTGCGTTTTCAAAATTTTGATTGTGTTTACAGTGCCTAATATAACATGTTCATGTTTTGTGTGTAAAAAAAACGCAGTATTTAACCCTTCGCTAAACCCCGCCCTCTTTAGTTACTGTTGCTACGGCTGTCAAGCTTTCGCTCCTGACAAGTCTACTAACTACAGTATGCACCAGTGTCAGACATTCCCAAGGAGATAATTAGTCATTTTTGGGGAACAATTCGATTAGAAAATAATTTAATCAAAATTAAAGCTAAAGCCACCTCATACACTAACCATATAAATGTGAAACACACAAATTGAGGAACCGCTTTGTTCATGCTTAGCAGGGTAAATCAAATTTGTGAAAATAATCTAATAATTATAAATCAAACATCTTATGCATAGATCGTGTGGAATAAACATTAGACATTAGCCTAACCACTTTGCAATGATAACATTCTCCTGCTTACAGTATAGAACTACTCGGGAGAGCCGCAATGGGATTGGGGTACTTAGGGTAGGCCGTCTATTACCAAAATGCTAAAATATTTTTTAAAGTATGTCAGTCAGCCTCCGTTTTGCCTTTAATCATCTTATTTTACATTGAAATATATGTATTATAAACAAAAATTTGTCATTATTTCCAAGCAATGATGTGCTGGGTTAGCTAGTTAGCTAAGATTAACGTATGTGTTTTTGTTAATCCTGTTGACATTGAGTTGTGAATGAGGCCTTCCACACTGCTTGATCCATGTCCAACATTTCTCCCCATTGGTTTTAGGTTTCGGGAAGGTAAACAATTCCACAACCCCGTTCAAACTTTCAGGATACCAGGTATCAGATTTAAACAATCCATACGCACAACGCTTCGGCATGTTTCCCTCGCTCGAAAGCTTGATAGACCTCCCGTGCCTATTTACGGTTTCTGAACCGTGATTGGCCTGTGGCGTTTGGCATTGAACTTTGAGCTTTGTAATATAAAATAAAAATAATAAATAAATAATATAAAAACGGCGCTTTTACATAGTTGTGTTGCAAATAGGAGTGTACAGTCAGTGTAATTATCGCAAAAATGACTTTGTAAAACAAGACTCCTTCACTCTGCATTTTGGGCCCTTTTCTCTCCTTGTGTTGAGACTTGACTTGGGGCACCACTGGAAAAGTTATAAAATGGAGGTAAACAGTGCCCCAGATGTGTTTGCTTATTAGCATTTTTCAAAATATCTTCATTTGTGTTCAGCAGAACAAAGAAATGTATATAAGTTTTGAACAACTTGAGGGTGAAAAAATGATGACAAAATTTGTAATTTTTGGATGAACTATCCCTTTTAAGTTTTAAATCAAGCTTAAAGGCCATGCATATGAGGGCAAGCAAAAGTGTAGTCCATTTTATACTAATTGACAATTTTTCCTATTGACAAAAATCTATTTTCAAATCAATTTCCTCAGTTATTGACTTAAAGCTCAGATGCAGGTTTTAAACAGTATTATGAAGATGTCATAACAGTGAATATTAAAGACAATGTTCTTAAGCACAAGTGTAATTTAATTTACAGTTAAAGCTGAGATGTGAGTATTGATCTTTATCCTGCAGTCAGGTGCCGTCATGACTGTATTGGCTGCTGTCTGCACAAAAATACCAGAAGCTAAGCTGGGGATCATCTTACTTCCTGTGGTCAGCTTAAGTGCTGGAAATTTAAGTGTGGGTAGGCGTATTCGTGTGTATCTTGTTCTGTATATTTGGCTATAATCATAATGCTTTTTGATGTACTTTAGGCTTTGAAAGCCCTTGTTGCCTTGGATACAGCTGGTCTTCTTTTTGGCTGGAGGTTGTTTGACCATGTGGCCCATCTCGGGGGGGCTATATTTGGAGTGTGAGTGCCTCATTGCTCTCCACACCAGAGATATTACCAGTTTTATCATGTTACAGCAGTGACCCCTGAAGAATTTCGATGTTCACATTTTTGTTTAGATGTTGTCTGGTCTCTGGATTGGATGAATATTTTAGATGTTGTTAGCTTCTCTCTCACCTCTCTTCTCATCTCCTTTCTCATCATTTCTTTCAGGTGGTACATCCTGTATGGTAATGATATGATCTGGAGGAGGCGTGAGCCACTGGTGAAGTTTTGGCATGAGTTGAGGAATGGGTCACCTGGGAGATCCCGACAGGGTTGAGGTGGGGGTCAAGTTTAGGATTGTTTATTTCTTCTAGATCAAACCCTCTCAGATTGGAAAAGTAAATGGGAACATCATTCAGTATACTCTGTGATGACTGACATAGATTCAATAGATGATCAAAACTGTGGTGCATTGCTTACATATAACACTCAGAATTTGATTTCTGAAGCTGCTGTATGGTTTTTACAGACTGGGTCACATATATAAAAAATGTTTTGTCATAATTGGTCTGCTTTTTCTCATATTTAGCCATTTGTATCCATTTATAATTGAACTATTGTTAGAAAAGGGCTGGATGAATGAATACAGTGTGGATACCTGTCTATTATAGACAGATATATAAACAATATCCACTTCAAATATATAGACAAAATAGTATTGAAATATTTGCCTGCAAACTTAATTTCATAAATTAGCAAGTGTTACAACTAACCCCCTGTCTGTTACAATTAACCCCGCCTATGGGGTAAGTTGTAACATTTGCACTTCGGTCACGTTTGGTGTAATTGTCCAAGAATGGTAAGTACTAGAAACAAACTGCAAATGTTCATTTGTCGAAGAGATGTGTGTGTTGCTTGTGTAAAAATATAATTAATCACTCTCAAATATTTTTTTAATGATTTAGCCAAAACCAAAAAGCGTTAGGTTGTGCCCCGCTGTCCCCTATTCTATATGTATCCTAATAAAGAGAGTGAAAAATACATATGAATTGTCATTATAACTTTTCTAAAACAACAAAGCTGGTTGTCATGACTTTGGTTTATTGACTGCTTTATTTTGGGTTCTCAGTGTTGGTGTTTGTGTTTATAGTTTCACACGTGCGCGTCTCAGTCACTGGTGTAATTAGTGTTATTTGTTTCACCTGCGCCACTCACCTGCAGCTCATTTCATGGCCATTCGGTTCTGTATTTAATCCCTGTGTGTTTTAGTGTTCTTTGCAAGTCCGTCTTTGTATGTGCTCGCCGGTTTCTAGCGCTGCTAGATTCTAGTCTTGTCCTGTCTAGTTTTGCCTGTTTCTCTAGTCTGTTTTATTTTCCCCCGTCAGTCTGTGCTCTCTGCTACCCGTAGATTTTGGAGACTACTCGCCCAGTTCATCTCCTGTTCTCCGCTCTCTCACGCTGCTATTAAGACTGCTTTTTCATCAGCGTGCTGAGGATTCTCGCCGCGGCTCTGCCGCTCTCCTATTGGGCGGTCCCTCGCTTCGGGAGCTGTCCAGCCTGCCCTGTCAGATTTCAGCACCACTAACGCTCTCTCTCTCTCTGCCCGCCTCAGGATCATCTCGCTCGCCTCCCGAGCTGGCTCTGTGCCCTAGTGAGCTGTGGACATCTCTCACTGTGTCGTGTGTGTTCCTCTCTCTCTCCCACCGTTCGCCTGAGTGTGGCAGTAGCCCGGACGAGTGTGGTCATCCTCTCAAGCCCAGTGTGTGGTTTCTGTTTCGCCGTCTGCCTCGGAGTGGCCATTACGCCCAGACGTGCTTCTGACATTTCCCTTATTATCATTTAAATAAACTCTTCTGTTAACCTGCTCTGGGATCTCTCTCTGTGTGTTTTTCACCGTAACTGAACGGACTTGCCACCATGGATCCCGCAGATGCAGATTCTGTCCGTTCTGCGCTCGCGCAGCAGGGAGCTTGGCTGGGCCAACACTCTGCCCAGCTTTCCACTACAGCTCAGGAGGTGGAGGATTTGACCACTCGCATTGACGAGCTCACCACACGCCTCGACCGGACTCGTCATTCCCTCGATTCAGAGCCCCATGCTGCCAACCCTCCGCCTTACGACGGCGATCCTTCCTCCTGTCGGGCGTTTCTGTCCCAGTGCTCGCTGGTGTTCGCTCTCCAGCCTCGCCGCTACGCGACTGAACGCACCCGAGTCGCCTATGTCATCACCCTGCTGGTAGGGAGAGCGCGCCAGTGGGGCACCGCCGTTTGGGACGCCCAGGATCCATGCTGCCGGTCATTTGAGGAGTTTCGGGAGGAGATTGTAAAACTCTTTGATCGCTCCGTTCGTGGTGATGCCGCCGCGGCTCGGCTGGCTCGCCTCGCCCAGGGATCGGGCTCGGTGACGGATTACTCCATCCAGTTCAAGACGTTGGCAGCGGCATGCAGCTGGAACGAGGCAGCCCTCCGGGCGCAGTTCCTTGAGGGTCTGAGTGACAACATTCAAGATGAGATAGCGACCCACGACCTGCCGCACTCTCTTGACGGCATCATCGAGCTTGCGCTTAGGGTTGAAGCCCGGATGCTATTCCGCGACCAGCGCCGTACTCTCCGTCACCGGGTCTTTTTAAGCGAGCCCACCCAGTCCAGCCAGCCCGGTAATTCGTCGCCAGTGGAGAGTGAGCCCATGCAGCTGGGCAGGATGCGTTTATCGCAGAGAGAGAGAGAGCGTCGCCTTCAGAATTCTCTATGCCTCTATTGTGGCAAACCTGGACATTTTGCCAAGCTCTGCCCGGTAAAAGGGGTTGCCCACCGGTGAATCAGGGGGTCCTGGTGGGCACCACGTCACAGAAATCCTCCCCATCGTCCTGCACCCGACTTCCGGTCACCTTGTCCTTCTCTGGTTTCGATCATCCCACTATGGTTCTGCTCGACTCAGGCGCCAAGGGCAATTTTATCAGTGAGGACCTGGATTGTGCTTGTGGCATCCCTGCTGTCTCTCTCGAAGCTCCCCTGGATGTATGGTCCATCAGAGGTCAGCAGATGGCACAGATCACTCATTGCACGCCCCCTGTAAGTCTTTTTATTTCTGGCAATCATCGTGAGGAGATTGTGTTGTACATTCTGCATGCCTCTCTATCTCCCATCATTTTAGGGCATGCATGGTTGGCACAACACAATCCCCATGTTGATTGGCAACAAGATGTTATTTTAGCTTGGTCTCAGTCCTGTCATGTGTCTTGTCTTGGTTCTGCTGCTTCGGGTTCTGTTTCTTCTCTCCCTCAGGTTTCGGCGGTTGATTTAACTGGAGTCCCGGCGGAATATGCCGATATCGGTCAGGTGTTCAGTAAAGCCTGGGCCACCTCCCTTCCCCCTCACCGGCTGTACGATTGTTCTATCGAAATCCTCCCAGGCACTTCTCCGCCCAAAGGTAGACTTTATTCTTTGTCTGGTCCTGAGAGAGAGGCTATGGACCGTTATATTAATGATGCCCTTCGTGCCGGTCTCATCCGTCCCTCCACCTCTCCCGCAGGGGCGGGGTTTTTCTTTGTTAAAAAGAAGGACGGCTCCCTTCGTCCCTGTATTGATTATAGGGGTTTGAATGACATTACTGTTAAGAATAGGTACCCTCTTCCTTTAATGTCTTCTGCTTTTGAGCTTTTGCAGGGAGCACGGTTCTTCACCAAGTTGGATTTGCGCAATGCCTATCATTTACTACGCATAAGAGAGGGCGATGAGTGGAAGACAGCTTTTAACACCCCTACTGGACACTTTGAGTACTGCGTTCTCCCTTTCGGGCTTTGTAACGCTCCCTCTGTCTTCCAGACTTTGGTTAATGATGTGCTGAGAGACATGATTAACAAGTTTGTCTTTGTGTACATAGATGATATTCTCATCTTTTCTCCCTCCATGCAGGAACACACTCAGCATGTCCGCCGAGTCTTACGTCGGTTACTTGAGAACAAGTTATATGTGAAGGCGGAGAAGTGCGAGTTTCACAAGAGGTCGGTTTCGTTTCTGGGTTTTGTGATTGCCGAGGGTGAGATACGTCCCGATCCAGCCAAGGTCAGAACGGTGGCCGAATGGCCAGTCCCCGACTCCCGTAAGGCATTACTTCGTTTCTTAGGGTTCGCCAATTTTTACCGGCGATTCATTAGAAACTTTGGTCAGATTGCTCAACCCCTTACGGCTCTCACCTCCACCAAGGAGAGGTTTGTCTGGGGTAAGGAGGCTCAGGAGGCCTTTGATAAGTTAAGGTCCCGGTTTATCACTGCTCCTGTTCTTTCTATTCCAGATCCTACCTCCCAATTCATTGTTGAGGTGGATGCTTCGGATGTCGGGGTTGGTGCCGTTCTGTCTCAGCGATCGTCTAAGGATGGCAAGGTGCATCCTTGCGCTTTCTTCTCACACCGGCTTAACCCAGCAGAGCGAAACTACGACATAGGGAATCGGGAGCTGCTGGCCGTCAGATTGGCTTTGGGTGAGTGGCGTCACTGGTTAGAGGGGACCTCGGAACCCTTCCTGGTCTGGACGGATCACAAGAATTTAGAATATATCCGTTCAGCCAGGAGGTTAACATCACGTCAGGCTCGTTGGGCGCTCTTCTTTGACAGATTTAACTTCATCCTCTCGTACCGGCCTGGCTCTAAAAACACAAAACCTGATGCCCTCTCTCGGTTGTTCGAGGTTTCCAGTTCTGACAGAGACGAAACCATCCTCCCGGAGGGGCGGGTGGTGGGGGCTCTGCGCTGGGGCATCGAACAGCGAGTGAGGGAGGCCGGACGGGAGGAGGAAGTGCCAGAGGGGTGCCCAGCGGGTCGACTTTGGGTTCCGGAATCGCTCCGTTCCGAGGTCATCCGGTGGGGTCACGAGTCCAAGTTAGTTTGTCATCCCGGAGTTCGGAGATCGCTGGCTGCCGTCCGTCAGCGATTCTGGTGGCCCTCTATGGGCTCCGATGTCAGACAGTTTGTGTTAGCCTGTCAGGTTTGTGCCCGCAATAAGGCTTCTCATCAAGCCCCAGTTGGTCTGCTTAAGCCCTTATCTGTCCCTTCCCGTCCTTGGTCTCACATAGCCATTGATTTTGTTACCAATTTACCTAGTTCTAGAGGTAACACTGTAATTTTGACCATTGTTGATCGCTTCTCTAAAGCAGCGCATTTTGTCCCTCTGCCCAAACTCCCCTCTGCCAAAGAAACGGCTCAGATTATGATAGAACACGTCTTTCGCTTACATGGTCTGCCTTCCGACGTGGTTTCTGATAGGGGTCCTCAGTTTATTTCTCGTTTTTGGCAAGAGTTCTGTAGACAGATCGGCTCCACAGCCAGCTTGTCTTCAGGTTATCACCCACAGACCAACGGGCAATGCGAACGGGCTAACCAGGATCTTGGTCGTGCGCTCCGCTGTCTGACATCTCAATATCCGAGCTCCTGGTGCCAACAGTTACCCTGGGTAGAATATGCTCATAACTCTCTTCCTGTTTCATCCCTTAAAATGTCCCCGTTTGAGGCTTCCATGGGTTTTCAGCCTCCTCTTTTCCCAGCTCAAGAACCCGATGCGGCGGCCCCGTCTGCGCTAGCCTTCGTTCAACGTTGCAGACGTTGACCCTGTCCCTTCTGTTCCCACCCCTCCCACCCCGCAGCTTTTGGATGGTGCCCCAGTTTTCACTGTTAAAACCCTTTTAGATGTGCATCGGCGGGGCAGGGGTTTTCAGTATTTAGTGGATTGGGAGGGCTATGGTCCGGAGGAGAGGTGTTGGGTACCGGCCCGGGACATCCTGGACCCTGATTTGATTGTGGACTTCCGTCGGCGACGAGGTGAGCCCTCCCTTGGACCGCCTGGTGGCGGTCGGGGGGGGGGGGGTCCTGTCATGACTTTGGTTTATTGACTGCTTTATTTTGGGTTCTCCGTGTTGGTGTTTGTGTTTATAGTTTCACACGTGCGCGTCTCAGTCACTGGTGTAATTAGTGTTATTTGTTTCACCTGCGCCACTCACCTGCAGCTCATTTCATGGCCATTCGGTTCTGTATTTAATCCCTGTGTGTTTTAGTGTTCTTTGCAAGTCCGTCTTTGTATGTGCTCGCCGGTTTCTAGCGCTGCTAGATTCTAGTCTTGTCCTGTCTAGTTTTGCCTGTTTCTCTAGTCTGTTTTATTTTCCCCCGTCAGTCTGTGCTCTCTGCTACCCGTAGATTTTGGAGACTACTCGCCCAGTTCATCTCCTGTTCTCCGCTCTCTCACGCTGCTATTAAGACTGCTTTTTCATCAGCGTGCTGAGGATTCTCGCCGCGGCTCTGCCGCTCTCCTATTGGGCGGTCCCTCGCTTCGGGAGCTGTCCAGCCTGCCCTGTCAGATTTCAGCACCACTAACGCTCTCTCTCTCTCTGCCCGCCTCAGGATCATCTCGCTCGCCTCCCGAGCTGGCTCTGTGCCCTAGTGAGCTGTGGACATCTCTCACTGTGTCGTGTGTGTTCCTCTCTCTCTCCCACCGTTCGCCTGAGTGTGGCAGTAGCCCGGACGAGTGTGGTCATCCTCTCAAGCCCAGTGTGTGGTTTCTGTTTCGCCGTCTGCCTCGGAGTGGCCATTACGCCCAGACGTGCTTCTGACATTTCCCTTATTATCATTTAAATAAACTCTTCTGTTAACCTGCTCTGGGATCTCTCTCTGTGTGTTTTTCACCGTAACACTGGTAAGACTTTTGCACAATACTGTACAGTGTACATACATGTTCTTAAGATCAATCCTTAATTTATCCTCAGGAGGTTTTTTCTTTAAATATAAGAATTTTCTTGAATTGAAATCAATGAAATAGTTTTGCTTTCAGAAGATGTTGTCAAAGACTTTTTATTAAAAACTTTTTTACACTCTTTACATTTGTATGTACAAAATCTTACACTTCTCTGTAGCCCTAATATTACACTCTCAGAAAAGGTACAAGAAGGTACAAAAGCTGTCACTGGGGCGGTACCTTTTCAAAAAGTAAATGTTTGTACCTTAAAGTTGCATATTGATACTTCAAATATAAACTTCAGTACTTTAGAGGTACATACTGGTGCCTGAAACGACACATCTCTACCAAAATGTTATACGTATTAGTCCTTTTTTACCCTCCCAATGAAAACTTTTGTACTGAGAGCAGTAACTACCCGCACATTTTACAACTATGTAATACAAAAAGTTGATCCATTATGGCTCCATAACATATAAATACAATAAAATATACAGTACATGCAAAGTTCATTCAAAACTGAGAAAAGAGTAACAAAATAATACTTATATACTGTGAGTGAACAATTACTGTAGCAGTTCTTGCAGCGTAACCCAATGTGTCCCAGTCAGTGCATCCAAATTCGGAAATGCTCTGAAAAAGGTGCTGAAACAGTAACAGCTGTTCATCTAAGCATGGAATATTAAACTTTAATTTCATATTCATGCCAATTTCACCCACAGCCGTCCACTGACCCTCTTCAGGCCGGAGCCACAACAAGTGGGTCTGTTTGCTCCGATGAATTATTCATACAGGAGACAAAAGTGTTGGGGGGCAATTCAAGGAGCTGGAAAAAACAACAGCAAATGGTAGCACACAAGAGAAATACAGGGTTTTTAAGACAGGACAGGTAGTTGTAATGAGGTTAAAACACTCACTGGACTGGGAAGTGGCTCTCTATGGCAAAAGTTTTGTTTGATGTACGGACCAAAACGTTTTGCTGAACATCCCAAAATAATGGCCACGGCAATGACTATCACCACAGCTATGCTCACCATAACTGGTATTGCAAATTCAGGTGTGATCTCTAAAAAAAAAATGCCAATGTGAACAAATCTGTCAGAAGGCAAAATAGCAAACAATTCAAATAGAATTCAATAAGCTAAAAAATAAAAACAAGCAAAATACAATGCAGAAAGAGAAACAAAATATTATATTTTAGAATTTTGAATAACTTCACACAAATAATTCCTGCTTAATAGCTTATCAGTACAATTGTCTTCCCAATGCCTTATTATAAATATATACCTGTAAAAAGCCATCTATAGTCATTAATGAGTAATTTACTGTTTTTACATAAAATTATCCTACATAATGTTAAGCAGTGGTTCTCAAACTTTTTTGGTGTGCTGTGTACAGCTTTTCCTTGTGTACTGTGCATCCCTTCGTGCCCCCCCAAAAAATTTTTTTTATAAAATATTCTAAAACGTAACATTTTAATTAAACAAAAATATTAATTCATACAATGTACTGCTGTTTCTTTGTTTGTAGCCTTGTTTTTCTGAGGTTTAATTACACAGAATTCATGATATTTTCATAAAATGTGTTAAAGCTCACGTAACACACGCTGTTTCTGCATTTCTGATGTTAATCTGGAGTACCTATAGAGTAGTATTACATCCGTTTTATCTCCGAAGAGTCTTTAGTTTAATCAGATTTATAAAAGAAAGGTTAGCTTTACCGAATCTTTCCGATAACGTACGAAAAAATGAAGAAGGAGGAGTTATACAGCGGGAGAAGCGAGTACGAGTCATGCAACACTTATAATTTATGATTCACTACATGTTCGTGTCATTTATATAATATGCACGCGCCCATTTCCAACATAAGACAGAAGTCTTACTTACCGCGTGCAACTCATGACCCGGTTGGGGAAATCCAGCTCATCAAACACACACGCAAAACTCCGCTGCTACCCCGGATAATAAACTATATCCATTGTTTCCATAAGGCTGACTTTGTTCTCCTTACGTCCAAAAACACACTTCTTCTTTCGTGCCATGTCGAGTTTTGAAATTAAACAAAGCTATCTCGCGTGATATGATGTTTGAAAGTTCTAGCGTCTCCTGCTGATTGACAGGTGGGCGGGGTTTTCCGGGGGAAGTGCCCATATAAAGAAGTGATACGTATAGAAAACCCCTGAAACGTCAGCTGGACCTGTAATCGAAAAAAACTTTCCAAAACTTGTACGAACCCTGGCGAAGTGCATTCGGCACAGAAATACTCTGTAACAGGCCCAGCTGCTTTTTTGACACTTTGCCTACGTTTAGCATGAGGAAACAACTCTAGAACTGTGTTAATAAATCAGAATGCTTGAAATACCATTGAAACTCCCCTTTAAAAAACTAGGGCCCCCCGACACCATCTCATGGCCCCCAGTTTGAGAACCACTAATGTAAAGAACATTGTGTGAAAATATGACCTTGATATCTTTAATATTGACTGAGTATAAGGCCATGTCAAAGAAATTAAAATGAAATCAATACCGAAATCATATTGAATTATTAGAAAGGCTGTGACACATATGGAATGGGTGCATACTGAAACTATTTCTTTAATCAAAAGATCACACCCTACAATAAAACTTACTAGTTGTGACACACTGAGTGTCAATGTAGCAGCTCTTATTTATGTCCTCTACGAACACTTCTGCCCTGAAGCACATCTTTTCTCCTCCATGGGTCACGTTAGTCGAAAAATGATATGGAAACATTCCGATAACATGAGTTGAGTACTGCGAAGACAGCCATTATTGTCACATAAACATTCCTCAGCAAATTCATCATGTAATTATTATTTTTGTTTATACCACGATTACCATAAACATTGAAGAAATTGCAACATGGTCAGTTGTACGCTTGAAAAAAAGTGCATACTCGTGGAATTTTTTTTAACCAATTAGAATAAAGCATTCAACAGCCCGTGGTATAAACTCCTTTAAACATTAATATCAATTAATGTTAAATTGGTGGATGGTAAAATATGTCAAGATGTCTCACATTTTTTTCGACTCCTTTTATCGAGACAAAAAGTCGGACGGTCATATCAGGAAGGATTGGGCTAAATCCCACCTGAATAATGTCCCCCTCTATAGCCACTGTCATGTTGGGAGCCACCAGCATAGCTATTATAGACAAAAGCATTCATTTAGGCCATTTCTCATGTCTCTGATTAATACAAAACGTTATAAATCACTATTTCATCAATACTCAACTGTCTCTTCTATTAAAGGTAGTTGGTAGCTGTGTCCAAAACTTCTCGCCGTCACATTTTGTCATTAGGCGGATGCTGTAGTCAGATTTAAAGGCCAGGTCAGAGGTGAGGTCACATTTGTTTTCAATGATCTCTTGACAGTCGTGTGCATTCACCCAAGATCCGTTTAGATTGATTAGCTCAAACTCCCTGAATTGGAAAGCAAAGTTTAATCTTAAACCGACTTTTAGTTGTGAAAAATTGAAATGTGATGCGGAAACAGTGTGTTTGGAATAATTGTAATTATATAAGTGGTTTAAAATACTTTGGTTTTTAGTTACTGGTGGAGATTGAACGTGTCAAAAAACTTGTTCTGCTAGATAAGGCGGTGTCAACAAAGTACAAATGTTGAAAATGCCTTAAGCCTTAGAAATACCTGAGTGAGTGTAACTTTATATGAAGCATGTTTATGACCTTCAAACAACTTTTTTCAGTATATTATTAAAAAAAACTGCAGTTTGTCATTTAATACAAGCAATGTATCAGGACAATATAAAAAAACTAAAAATATACTGACAAATTGCAGACATTTTTAAAAGCTGGGAGCACTGCATTAGCACATGAACTGTACTTCTAGAAGCAGCCCCCCAAATCTTAATTTTTAAAACCTGCTTACCCTTGATACTGTATAGTATAGTTGACAGTGGAACAGGACAAAGGGGTCCATTTCAAAATGTGCTTCATATTTACAGAGTGCATTGACATGTTGAGGGGTGTGGAAAATGAACTTGAATCTAAAATAAATGACCAATATTTTGCAAAGATTAGAAAAATACAAACTGTTAACATTGTGAAATACAGCATGCACACAAATATAATTGCATCTTAGAGATCCTGAATCCTAAAATGATCACAAACCTTTAAACTATTTAGTAATTAATACGTTAGGACCAAATTACTTTAAATCAACTATAATCTCTTTCTTACTACTGTACACGGTGCAGGGCTCTTCAACAGGCAAGTGTTGTTATATTAAAAACATTTGTTATACAAAAATACATTGTTAACTTAGTTAACAATATGTTATTATCTTTAATAACATATGAAGTATCACGAAAATGGCTCAACAATGCATCAGCACATTTTTTTTTTAAAGCATATACAGTAAACATAACAAAATATATTTATATGCTAACACATCGCACAATACACATTTTATTAATATACTCAGTTTTGTATACTGGGTCTTGCTCCTTATATCTATCAAGAGATTATTTCTATCACATTTCTTTATGGTAATGTGTGAATTCATGAATGTTACTTTTAGAAAACTGATAAATGTGGTTAATAATACCAGGTCTTACTCACAGTTAATGGTGAAAATCAGGAGCAAAAGAAACTTGCTGCTCTGTAACATAACCTCTTTTCCTCTTTCTTTGGGAATGACCAGTCCTAGTCAAACCCTGGCCCAGTTTCCATCGGTCACAAACTTAAAGAGCTTACCATTACCGTTTTCATTTTGCAGTCGAGTAATTAGATCTCCGGGAGCGACGCTGATGTGATAAAGTGTGTGAGATATACCAGCAGTCTGTGTTATGAGGTATCTTGAGTTCATGTGTACCTGTACATGTTGTAAACTAAACGTGGGGCCAAGAAATGAAAGAGATGCGATGAACAGTGACTCGTCGGGCAAGATACGTCACGCCAATAGAATTGAAGCTGCAAGACCTGTTTTGAAATGTAAAATGATTGAAATTTTAAACGTCAACTAGAAGGCGTGACTCTTTGTTAGTGTTAATAAGAATCAAGCTACTGCTACTCTCTATAAAAGTACAATAACTTGTTATGGAGGTGTGGTATATTTAGGAATGTAATCTAGAGTCATCAATGTAAATTAATCATGCTGAAAATATGTGACCGTGTCTGTGAAATCTAGGCTAAAGTAGCATAATCTAATTTAAGATTAGGAGCATCAGAGTTTGACTTATTGATTTCACAACGATTGGCATGACCTTGCAAGTATTAACCTCCTAAGACCCGGGAATGTTTTTTTTTCAGATTTCTACCAGCTATTTTGGGGTTAGGAAGAACCAATTTACCTGTATAATAACCAAATATTTTTCTAAGAACTTGAAGCAGTGTATTTTCCATGTTTGTGTACAACAGGTTCCAGTTACACAGAATTAAGTATGATGGTGCAAACATAAAAAAATTGATGTCCACATATGTTGACATTCAGGTCTTAGGAGGTTAAATATATCAAGATTATATTTTCACAGAATGTTCTTCTATGTAGAAAACAGTAAAGCCAGTATATTTTTATAGAGTCAAAAGGTCAATATGTGACATTTACATCCTCTATTCTTCAGTCCAATACTTCTCCAAATTCAGAGGTGAGATTTTACCCAATGTGAGTTTTTGTATTCACTGCTTGCATTACTACTCACTGAATGCAACAAAAGTCTAGCACCAACCTATAGTTACTGGATTTAAAGTAAAGCAAACAATATTAAGCAAAATTGAACTTTAGTGCACACCAGACTATTCAAACATAAAAAAAAACCATTCAAACATCAAAGTGTCAATACAACAAGTTTTTTTAAGACAAGTTGAAATAAATCCTTATGCGATTTGTTTAATCAATTTATATGTTTACATTAAAAATGCTGGGTTATTATCAACCCAGCATTGGGTCAGAAATGGTAGAGCCCAGCCCGTTTGGGTTAAGTTTATCCAGAACATTTACATTTGACCAAACAATGGGCTAAAACAACCCAGCATTTTGCGTTGAAACAACCCAGCATAGGTTAAATTACAACCCAATTGGCTCGTCCCTTTTTGAACCAACGTTGAGTTGAAAATAACCCAGCATTTTTTAAAGTGTACTGTATCATGTATATATGTACCAATAAATATAAATAAAGTTTGACATTTTCAAAAAAAAAATTAAAAAAGTTAATTTTATCATATCTATTTATTTATTTACAGTATAACACGATCTATGGCTATATATTGCTAGGACAAGAACCGGTTAATCTGCCCAGGATGATCAACATAAGTGGGGGAACTATTTCAAAAATGCTTTTAAAGGTTTAAAGTTTAATTTGCATATAAACCAGGTTTGCAAGTGTTTACATATACAGTCTTGTTCAAAATAATAGCAGTACAATGTGACTAACCAGAATAATCAAGGTTTTTAGTATATTTTTTTATTGCTACGTGGCAAACAAGTTACCAGTAGGTTCAGTAGATTCTCAGAAAACAAATGAGACCCAGCATTCATGATATGCACGCTCTTAAGGCTGTGCAATTGGGCAATTAGTTGAAAGGGGTGTGTTCAAAAAAATAGCAGTGTGGCATTCAATCACTGAGGTCATCAATTTTGTGAAGAAACAGGTGTGAATCAGGTGGCCCCTATTTAAGGATGAAGCCAACACTTGTTGAACATGCATTTGAAAGCTGAGGAAAATGGGTTGTTCAAGACATTGTTCAGAAGAACAGCGTACTTTGATTAAAAAGTTGATTGGAGAGGGGAAAACCTATAAAGAGGTGCAAAAAATGATAGGCTGTTCAGCTAAAATGATCTCCAATGCCTTAAAATGGAGAGCAAAACCAGAGAGACGTGGAAGAAAACGGAAGACAACCATCAAAATGGATAGAAGAATAACCAGAATGGCAAAGGCTCAGCCAATGATCACCTCCAGGATGATCAAAGACAGTCTGGAGTTACCTGTAAGTACTGTGACAGTTAGAAGACGTCTGTGTGGAGCTAATCTATTTTCAAGAATCCCCCGCAAAGTCCCTCTGTTAAAAAAAAGGCATGTGCAGAAGAGGTTACAATTTGCCAAAGAAAACATCAACTGGCCTAAAGAGAAATGGAGGAACATTTTGTGGACTGATGAGAGTAAAATTGTTCTTTTTGGGTCCAAGGGCCACAGGCAGTTTGTGAGACGACCCCCAAACTCTGAATTCAAGCCACAGTACACAGTGAAGCATGGAGGTGCAAGCATCATGATATGGGCATGTTTCTCCTACTATGGTGTTGGGCCTATTTATCGCATACCAGGGATCATGGATCAGTTTGCATATGTTAAAATACTTGAAGAGGTCATGTTGCCCTATGCTGAAGAGGACATGCCCTTGAAATGGTTGTTTCAACAAGTGAATGACCCAAAACACACTAGTAAACGGGCAAAGTCTTGGTTCCAAACCAACAAAATTAATGTTATGGAGTGGCCAGCCCAATCTCCAGACCTTAATCCAATTGAGAACTTGTGTGATATCAAAAATGCTGTTTCTGAAGCAAAACCAAGAAATGTGAATGAATTGTGGAATGTTGTTAAAGAACCATGGAGTGGAATAACAGCTGAGAGGTGCCACAAGTTGGTTGACTCCATGCCACACAGATGTCAAGCAGTTTTAAAAAACTGTGGTCATACAACTAAATATTAGTTTAGTGATTCACAGGATTGCTAAATCCCAGAAAAAAATTTTTTTGTACAAAATAGTTTTGAGTTTGTACAGTCAAAGGTAGACACTGCTATTTTTTTGAACACACCCCTTTCAACTAATTGCCCAATTGCACAGCCTTAAGAGCGTGCATATCATGAATGCTGGGTCTTGTTTGTTTTCTGAGAATCTACTGAACCTACTGGTAACTTGTTTGCCACGTAGCAATAAAAAATATACTAAAAACCTTGATTATTCTGGTTAGTCACATTGTACTGCTATTATTTTGAACAATACTGTATAATAATACTATTAAAGCCTGTGCTTTAAAATGTTAAGATATGTCTAGTGTTTGAGGATGTGTTTGTAAGTCACTACTAATAATTTGAAATATATTGATACACATGTAAAACTAATCATATCATCTCATTCAGTTCAGTAGTAGTGAGATAATCATTTTATCACTCACATTACATTACCTCACATATAATTATAAAAACTAACAAAATATGTACTCTAAGTTTTTTCAATAATGTTTTTAGTGACAGAAAACAAGCCAAAGGATTTCAAAAATCTGTTCTTTATGACATCACAATGCTGCTTCTATGGAATCGGTAATCGCTGCAATACGAACAGTCAGCTTGATAGCTTTTCTGCTCAAAAGTAAGTTTACAGGAGCTTCGTTGAACCTTACAAAACTCTGTGTTGTTCCTATGGCAGAGATGAGGCAGAAAAATGAGGCCGCAAGTCAACAAACTGGTGCATTTTCCCTGGCTCCTTTACAAACACCTGGCTGGGATAAAGAAGAACTAATGGAGGTGGACCTGTCCCCGCCTAATGACCAAGTTTCTATGGACATAGATAAGCCAGTGGAAGAGAACAAGAGCATGAACTTGAATCCCACAACACCCAAAGCTATCCCATCATCAACATCTTCCTCTACCAGCTCACCTGTACTTCTGAGCACTGAAAAACATCCTCATCCTCATCATTGAAACACAAAAGAAGAAGAATGTATTTACCTTTTTATACAAGCAAGAATTAAGTCTTCTGAGCATAAAATGTGCATGTTTCAGTGCTAGGGGTAAAAGATGTATAATCTTCTCTGTTGCATCTGCTCTGAATAGAAATACAAAAATAATGTCAGAAAATAAATTACTCATACTGCTCACAATCGACCAGAATTTATTATTTAATTTTACTTAAAGTTGTGTTTTCAGATCTCTTGCATATAAGTCAACCAAAAATTTTAATTTTGTTAATGACTCTTTTCTTAACTGGATAAACGTTTTAGTAATAATATAATGAGAATTATTTGAAATGTTGTTTGGTTGACCTTGTAACAAAATATAGTACATGACATATATAAAATCCATTGTAATAATAATTGCATCTTGAAAAATTTAGGAATTATTAGCACTCAAATAGAGATATGTTGTGTTACTTTTGTTTAGTTATGCAAAGTCCACACTTTACATTTTAGAAGAATATGAGTTATGATCAAGATAATCACTAAATTTAAATGAGTACATTAAAAGAATACATTAGCAAAGTATATACAACATTAGCTGATATTTGTATATCATGAACGTATTAAATATTTAATAAAATCCAAGACTATAAACCATACGAAATATACTTTTAGAACTATTTTAGACTATGATATCAATTGTTTGTCATGTAATGGAAAGTCTATCCTGAAGATGGCAGAAGTGAGTCTTGCATTGAGTTTCTTCAGAACATTTGTTTGCAGAAAATAAACACTGATGAGAATGAAATGATGCACAAACACTCAATGGCTGTAATTTGTGCTGTTAAATCTTAAGGGAAACTACCAACAACATCAGGGCACCTTTAAAGGAATCTCAAATAGCCAATTTATTTAATACTCTAAAAAATGCTGGGCTATTTTCAATCCTACATTGGGCAAAAAAGTGACACGCCCAGCCCCGCTGGTTGTAATTTACAGTTTTTTTCTTTATTGCTTTGACCTGGTTAAAGAAACTAGGATCCACTCAATTTTCATCATTACTATCTCAGCAAAGCAGAAGACACCTCTTGCAAATGTGTTAACTCTTTCCCATTGGATTGTCACATTTTCCCCACCCTTTTGTAAAACAGTAAACACGGATGTCATTCAAGCAGTCCAAACTCCATTTTTTTAGCTATGGTAAACAAACAGAAACCATCTATTCCTAACTATTAAAAACTACCTTGATCAGTATGAAATCACTGAAGCACCTGTTTGACACTCCTTCACACAGGAAGTGTGAGAAAAGGATAATTGCATATCGAAACATCAAACAAGTCTCCATACAAAAATTATCAAACACTCTAACTGACCATCTTATCAGCTATCCCCAAAACTGTGCAGTGGATGACCTGGTTAATCACTATAACCTAGCCTTGTCATGTAGTCTGGACTCTGTTGCCCCCCTCATTACACGATGTGTTTCCTTCTCCTGTCCTGCTCCCTGGTTCACTGCTGAACTTCGTCTCATGAAGGCCACAGGGCGGAGGCTGGAGAGGTACTATAAAAAACCGGCCTCACTGTCCATCAGCTGGCCTACATTGACCATGTTAAAAGCTACAAAGATGCTCTGTTTAAGGCAAAAAACAGCTACTATTCCAAACTTATTGGCAACCAACAACATCAACCTAAACAGCTTTTTTCCACTATCAACCGCTTACTCTGCCCACTTGACACTTCTCAACCTCCTGACGTTGCTGGCTTATGCTCCAGATTCCAGGATTTCTTCCAGAGAAAGGTTGAAACCATCCACCAGCAACTTCAGCTGTCTAGCTCCTGTCACCCAACCACACTACCGCTGCTGGATACAAAGTCTCCAACTGCCTTCATGCCGGAGGACTGCCTCTCCTCTTTCTCCTTGCTCAAAACAGCTCAAGTTTGTGAGCTAGTACCAAAGGCAAAGTCTACGACCAGCAAACAGGATCCTATGCCAACTGCCTTGGTTAAGGCATGTCTTCCAACTCTGGGTCCCACCCTGGTCAACATCATCAACACCTCCCTGTCTTCTGGGGTGGTCCCCACCAGCTTCAAAACTGCTGCGGTTATCCCAACACTTAAAAAACCTGGCCTAAACCAAGATGATCCAAACCACTACCGCCCAATCTCCAACCTACCTTTCCTGTCTAAGTTACTGGAAAGGGCTGTAGCTTCCCAACTTGACCATCATATGCTACAGCACAACCTCTATGAGCCATTTCAATCTGGTTTCAGGATACAGCATAGCACTGAAACTGCTTTAATCAAAATTACAAATGACCTTCTCATGGCAGCTGACTCTGGGCTTGTCAGCATTTTAATACTTCTGGACCTATCTGCTGCCTTTGATACAGTCTCTCATTCCATTCTTCTTACTCGCCTCTCTGAACTCATTGGCCTTACTGGTACTGCGTATTGCTGGTTTGAATCCTATCTCACCAACAGGCAACAATACACCACCCTAAAAGGCATTTGCTCTGATCTAGTGCCAGTCTTACACGGCGTGCCACAGGGATCGATGCTTGGCCCATTATTATTCAACATCTACATGTTACCTCTAGGGATGATCATCCCGAAACATGGCTTACATTTTCACTGCTACGCTGATGATACTCAGCTCTACATCAGTACTAAGCCTTCCACTTCTCTCCCACCCTTGCCACTTATCAATTGCTTGAAGGATATAAAGCACTGGCTTGTCAATAACCTTCTCAAACTCAATAAAGACAAAACAGAACTCATGGTGTTTGCTCCCTCGTCACTTCTTAAAAAAGTTGATGACTTTACACTGGATGTGGATGGCTGCTCAATCTCAGCATCTTCGCAAGTACGCAACCTGGGCGTCATTATGGACTCTACTCTCTCTTTTCAGCAACACATCAAAAACATTACCAAAATTGCCTTTTACCATCTAAGGAACATCTCAAGACTCCGACAGTATCTCTCCAACTCTGTCGCTGAGACCCTCATTCATTCTTTCATCACCTCACGACTTGATTATTGTAATGGCATCCTTTTAGGTCTGCCTAGTAAGGCTACTGACAGACTCCAGTATGTACAGAACTCTGCAGCTAGGATGCTTACACACACAAAACTTGGACTTCATATTACTCCAATGCTGAAGAAGCTTCACTGGTTGCCAGTTAAGTCCCGGATCACTTATAAAATCCTTCTTCTGACGTACAAATCTCTCCATGGACTTGCACCTCAGTACCTCAGTGATCTACTACAACCATACAATCAAGCACCATCCCTGCGGTCCTCTGACAAGGACCTGCTCGCTGTCCCTAAGACCAGGCTAAAGACGTTTGGAGATAGAGCTTTCTGTGTGGGTGCTCCATCACTCTGGAACAAGCTTCCTTATGCCATTCGCTCTGCCTCCTCTCTAACAACCTTCAAAAAGCAGCTAAAAACTCATCTCTTCACTGAGGCCTATGGCCTGTAGCGCCCCCTCCCCCTTTTTACCCTCCCCATGTTTTGTTAAGCGTCCTTGGGTTTTTGAAAGGCACTATATAAATTAAAGTTATTATTATTATTATTATTATTAAATCTTCGAATAGCAATCAGTCTGCAGGCATTATAAAAAAAAAGGCTTTTTTAAATTGTCCTTAGGACTTGTTTTGATTTATGTATGTGTTTTTACTGTTTTTCTTTTTAACTTAGCTTAATATGTACTCTGTAGCACTTTGAGATTCTTTTATGAAAAGTGCTTTATAAATAAAATGTATTATTATTATAATTTTTATTTAATGTGATTTGGATGAGGCCTGTGGCCCATCGTCAAAACAAAAGAGACTGGGTATCAATGGCTATGTCTTATACTCCAATAGATTTTACTGTGTTTTGGATTAAATGTATTCTCTGTAATATTTACAGTTTTTAATTTTTTTAGATATGGTTTGACAAAAATATATGTCATGGAATCTATAAAAAATGCACCAAAGCATTTCTTATTTTGGATCCATTTTTTGCAAAATGGCAAATTTGACACAGCCTATATAGAAAGACAACAAATGGCACTAGCAATAGGCTACATGGACAGGCAATTGTGCACTGTTTCGCACTGAGTTCTGTATTTTGTTGTCCACTGTGTAATGATTGACTGAAAGAGCTCATATACTTGTGAGCAAGTTGTGTTGTTTGAAGGCAAATTTAGCTTTTGTTGCATTTTTAAATGTTTTGGGGCTGGGTTGTTCCCCCCCAAAATGCTGGGTTTTAATGGGGTCAAATATAAACATTTTCTGGGTTCATTTAACGGCTGGCTCATCCCTTTTTGACCCAAACCCCAAATAGTGCTCACTGCAAATTTCACCTCACAAATAAAACTGAAGTGTTTCTTTAAACCACGAGTTTCGTTAAAAATGAAATGGTGTCTATACATCCAGTAAGTTTGATTTTGACATTGGTGGGGGAATAAATAACATTGTCTTCAGAGCCGCATTGTCACAAAGGTTTATTGCTGTTTACTTGAACAATAGTTAAAATAGTATTTTTGTTATCATAATCAAAAACAACAAATACACAATAATTTTATTTTATTTATTATTTTTGGTTAATTTTAACTTTTTTGTGAAGCAAGTAAAAATTCTGGCATGGCAAGTTAAAAACTAAACCAAAATATTTCCTCCAGATCTGCTGTATTTTAAATTAAATACGTAAAAAAAAACAGACAGACATCAGTGGTTATATGTACATATAGATTCATTGTTTGGTCGAAATTATTGCTAGGGACAATTCAGTGTTCCCTGGATATTGGTATGGAAATGTCCCTAGCGTCCCTACCCAAATCAACGCCTTTGCATCAAGTGATCAAAGCTGAGTGTGCTCCATTTTGCATCTTGTCTAACGTAAGTGGTAGGTAAATTTATTACGGAAAATGTAAAAAAAGAGATTTACAAAATAGTGAACATCACACTGCCATAGTGTGAATAATATATAATCATGTAATCCATAAAAAAGTAACAGTAGTCTGATTAAGAGTATTTTAAAATGTAGTTCAATACATTTACAAGTACTTGATTTTTGGAATCTGATTACGTGATCCAGATTACATGTAATCCATTACTACCCAGCTCTGTAAATAAACCTATGCTGGGTTGTTTCAATGCAATGCCAGGTTGATTATTTTTAACCCAAAATGTGCTATGTCCAATATTTACACAGCATTGGTATAAAAATAACCCAGCAGAATATAGAGTGAGCATAGCCTTTTTTATTATTACTAGTCTTTTAGTAACGTGGAAAAGAAGAATATGAGCTCAGCTATCTAATCTATAAAGTTCTCTCGCTGAGTCATGAGTCATTGGCACATAAATGTTTTAGTTTCTCTTTAGTCAATAATTTTATCAATATACTCCAAATAATAATGCAGTAAGGAGTAAAACTATCGATTTGGATTTCTGCTGAATGGGATTGGTCTTCTAGAAATTGATGCTGTGCGTGAATAGCTCAAGTTTGAGTATTTAATGCTAAAACATTCTCCTAAAAGCAACTTATAAAGTAGTCTTATAAAGGAGACATCAGCACAATAAACAGAAAGTGTCTGGAAATTACCGGTGTGCTTACATGGGTTACATGTGTTTACATGTGTTGTACTACAGACAAAAAAGCTATTTAATGACATCATTCATATACTAGGACAAAATGGCATTATGTTTACAATTGAGAGAGAGAGAGAGAGAAAACAGAGAAAGGGTTCTGCTTATTTAGAAACTGTGGACTTTGAGCTCTGATGATAATCATCCACTAACTGGCAAGCCATAAAGCCATAAACTTTTGAAAACACAGTCCTGCCTCTCGAAACCAGGTTACAGTGAAACTGTTATCTATCCAGGGCAGATGTATTACTTTTATTAATGTCAACTAACAATAAATGTTTTAAGAAAATGTCTTTGTTATCCTAAATCTTTGTTTTACACAGTTTAGCGTAGATGTTCTGTGCATACAGTACAGTATGACACAGTCTTTGTTGTGATTGTGAAAATGACATTTAAAATAAAATAATAGTAGAATAATTATACACTGAAATAAATAAGAACATTCAGAACCAATTTAACACTGTTTTGTAGGTAAACTATTGAAATTCCTAAATATAGGAACAGATACAGATAAAACTGATGTCACTTGTATTGAACATTAGTATAATGGTAATCCAAAGAGTAGAATATTATTATGTAAGTTGTGTACATGATGAACCTCCCACAAATAGATGACAAAAATGAAGAGGACAGTCATACTCGTTTCGAGTGACCGCAGATGATGATGTACAAGAAAAAACACCTGAAAAAAGTTCATGAAATGACACATGGAAAGTTTCCCTTGGATGGCGATCTATGCGAAAGGGCTTTCTGCATAGGCCTATTGCTTCAAATAGGAAGTGTTGAAAATTTCCCCATAATGAGAACAGGAAAAATAGTGAGCTATCTAAAAAGCTATCACACCCATCATCATGGTATCGTCATCACAAGATGAATGGTTTCTTAGGTGTGGCGATGGCTTTATGACCCTCTGCAAAAGATTGAAGTCCAGCTGCCTAACCGAAAGACGATTCAAACTCGGGTTACAGGAGCAGTAACGGCACCAGTTGCTTCATTGTCGTACTCTTTGGGTTTGTATTCTAGTGTAACATCCTTAGAGATTGAGTACTTTTTGAGTACTTTACGTTGCGATTGTCACTCACTTTTTGTGGGAATTAAGGCGTGAAAATGTCGACAGCATTAGAAGTGACTGGATTCTTCATGTGTGTGGCCAGCTGGCTGGTCACTGGCGTATCTCTGGCTAATGACTACTGGAAGATATCAAGTGTTTCTGGTAGTGTGATCATTTCCACCCGACAGTATGAGAATCTGTGGCATACCTGTGCCGAGGACAGCTCTGGGATAGCGGAGTGCCGGGACTTTCAATCTATACTGGCCTTGCCAGGTAGGCGACAACTTATTAAGTCTTAACCGGTAGAATCTCATTCAGTTTGAGTTATTAATTTATATCTAGTATAAATAAATTGTGGATCTGAAATTTCTGAAAAGATTGATATAATTTTTTCCGTATGACCTCAATCTCTGGCAGCCATTTTGTGTTGTAACTGTCAGATAAGAATATGGAGAACATCTACAGCCGCCATTTTTTTTTCTTGATTCCCTTTGTTGATTTTAATAAACTGGTTCTTTATTAACAAAGATAAATCCTTATATAAAAATCATAATCATTTATATAATAGGTGGCACTCGTAAGAAAACCTTTTACAAAAAAGCTATTTTATATGTAAACCTGTCCATCCCAAAATAGCAATAGAATTTCTGTCATTGTATGCAGGTAAACACAATCTTTATGATTTTATGTCTCATTTTCAGTTCATATTCAGGCATGCCGCGCATTAATGATCATCGCCCTTATCTTGGGTTTGATCTCTATCATTGTATCAACCATGGGACTGAAGTGCATTAACATTGGGAAAAGAGATGAGGAATCTAAAGCCAAGATTGCAGTCAGTGGTGGCATTATCTTCATTATTGCAGGTAAGCACTATGTATGTATGTATGTATACATATGTATACTGTATACTGTGTGTGTGTGTGTGTGTGTGTGTGTGTGTGCGTGCGTGCGTGCGTGCGTGCGTGCGTGCGTGCCTGCGTAATAATGATATAATGATTGTATAAATTGAATATTGAATTTATTAAATAAAATATGTTTTATTCTCCTCAGGTCTTTGCATTATAGTGGCTACATCTTGGTATGCTTCACGAGTCATTTCTGACTTTTACAACCCACTCTCTGGTGGCATCAAGTGAGAAGAATCACTTTCATACTTTTCAAGTGTTAACACGTGTAACAAAAGTGTATGTTTGTTTGTGACCCCCATAATTGACTCACTGTGTTTGCAGGTTTGAGCTGGGTGCTGGTCTCTATATTGGTTGGGCGGGTGCAGCTCTGTCTGTTTTGGGTGGATCATTCCTGTGCTTTGCCTTTAAAAAAATCTGTGACGCAAAACCCAAAGGGTAAACTTTGTAAACTATTTTGCTATTCTTGTCTTAATTTTTTTAACTCAGTATCTGCCTCTGATGTTTTGTATCTTGTATCTTTTAACAGTGCATATTATTCAGCTAAACCAAAGACAATCTACACAGCAGCTCCATCTGAAGTACAGCATGCAAAAGCCTTCGTTTGAGTCACTCGCATTAGCAAGGCTGAACTGTTGTTACGTTGTGTTTGTATAACTCCTTTACGTTTTTGCTTCTTATCTTTGTTTTAGAGGTACATTGTGTAAATGATGAATGTGAAAATCATTTAAATGCAATTATCATCAATGTCAAACTTTGGAATCAAAACTTCTGTCATTAATATAATCTTAATTTTTTTGATAATTTAGTTATGTAGCTACTTTGAATGTATGCTTTATAATGTATGAAGGTGCTGAAGAGACCGTTTAATATTCAATTAACTAGATAATGTTTCTATTTTGTAAAGATGCTTGTCAATAAAGTTTGAATAAAATGTATAACTAAAACACTTCCAGAGGTTCTTATTTTTGAATAACCATTTTCAACAACACAAAAAAACTTTTTGTTTTACAACACAACATATGTACTGAAAGTAATATAATTTTCATTATAAATCAATTTATTTATTAAAAATATTGCCATTTTATAAACATTTTAAAAGTCGCCTAATAGCCATCTAGGCCAGTGGTTCCCAAACTTTTTCAGCGTGTGACCCCCCTTGTGTATGGTGCATTCCTTCGCGGCCCCCCAAAGAAACTTTGTGACAAAAAACTGTTCTAAAACTCAACATTTTATTAAAAAAAAACATTATACAATGTTTTTATACAATAAATTATACAAAAAGTAGTGCTGTTGGTTAGTAGCCTTATTTTTTTAGGTTTAATTAAACAGAATTCATTATAATTTAATGTATTTCATAAAATGTCATAAAACTGGGGCCCCCCTGGCACCATCTCGCGACCCCAGTTTGAAAACCAGTGATCTAGGCTAAAACAAGGCGAAATTTGGGCTGTCAATTAAAATTTAATCGACGTTTAAATTATTGAAAGAAAATAAATAAATAAATGCAATTTAAATAACTTTGCTTTCATGATGGAATATCACAAGTTATTTTGGCAAAAACATGTCAACAAATTCAAGTTTATTTTGGCTATAGTGGGCTCCTCATATATAGAGTCTAACATAGAGCTTATAATTTGCATTGCTTGTTTCCATCATGCTGTAAAAATGGAATATAAAATATACAACTAAATCTCACTGGGTAATCTGAGACAACCACTCCAACAGATTTAAGGTTCAAGTCTGTATTTGGGTAATTGTGTGTATCTGTGGTTGGCTTATGGAAACAATTACTATTCACTAGCTGTCTGAAATACAGAGTTAGATTACGCCACTCATGAAGGTAATCCCATATCAGCTTCCTATAGAGTCTTACATTGCTGACACTGACTATCTGGGATTAGGCAAGGCAAGTTTCTTTGTAATGCACATTTCATATACAAAGGTCATTCGAAGTGCTTTACATAGAAATGAGAAAACAACAGGCTATAAAGAAAAAAAAATACAAATACAAGAAATAAAATCACAATTAAAACAAAGATACATATTCCCACATCATGTAATTCCTAAACACTTAAACACCCCTTATTTGGAAAGGAAATTTAACTTCTCATATCCACCATGTCAGATGCTCACTACGCTTTTTCCCAGACTCTTTCGCTATTACTGCTGTGTGGCACATCACACTGAGCCCTTTGGGGATTTCCCTTGCAGTTTACACTTTTCACAGACTCTTTCGCAATTACTGCCGTGTGAACCGTCAGCAGGGTGGATTACTGCTATGGACTCCTTACTGGGATCCCCAAAAAGACCATTAGACAGCTACAGCTCATACAGAACGCTGCTGCCAGAATTCTGACCAGAACCAAAAAATCTTACTTTTTTATTGATCGGCATTCTGATATTACTGATCTTCTCGGAGAAAAAGGTTGCAAAGTCATTGCATTTGTTGTCAGAGAGCATTTCACTAGGAACTTGATTTTATGTTGTTGTTTATAATGTTTGAGAAAAAGGTCTGTCTAGCTGTGCGTAGTTCTACATTGAAGGCACGAAGACTGTCTTATAGATGCTATAATATACTTTAAGTTTTGTTTTCCACCACATACGTTTAGCTTTTCTACATTTATTCTTAATCATGCATTACCGCCCTATAAAGTATTTATATTCATAATCTCAGTATCCAACCTTTACATGTCTGGTCTGTAATTGTTATACTTTCATTTGAAACATGCCCAAATTTTTCCTATGTTTTTAAAATTTCTGTCTACCGGGTCTATCGCAGACTGATCTCATATAAATCCTCATCCAGTGTGAGCTGTTTACATACAAAGCCCATTGCAGACACCACAGTTCTCTGCATGTGAGCAAACCATCCCTCCTTGAGCCCTGACTGTGTTAGGTAATCTCCTCCAGTGCTGACCAAGAGGAACCAACCCAATCCTCTCAGGTAGATACAACCCCCTGCAGGAAGGATCGGTATGTGTCTGTATATTTGGGAAAGATGGAGAATAAGTGAAGGGGATTGTAGTTAAACTTGGTTAACCTGATTAGTTGGGCAATACCTCCTGTCATCCTTGGTACAAATACCAGTTCCCCCACGTCCCATTGCTCGCTCTCTGTCTCAAATCTCATACCTCACTAATTTTGTGAGATCATAACCAGCAGGTAAGCTCATAATAGATTTCAGAGGGACTTATTTGATGGGTTAACACAATAATGTAGTTTGAGTTTATAACGATTTCTAGAGTGGCTACAGCAATAACCATTCTTATGCATGTATAATCGAACAGTTTAATCGGAAGTGTTTGTGATATTAAATTAAGATAATACATTGACCAAATAATGTAAAAAGAATGTTATTGTTAAGTGCAAATTTAAATACCTTTTGCATTTTGTTTAATACCATTGAATGTCATTGGCCAATGGTGTGACATGTATTATGATGTTTTACATTACAGCTGGATATTTATCTCAGCACTAATTATTAAATTGGTAACACTTTACAATAAGGTTCATTAGTTTACATTAGTTAATGTATTAAGTAACATGAACAAACCATGAGGAAAACATAGTTAGTGCATTAACTAATGTTAACAAAATTTTAATAAAGTTTTAGTAATTGTTGAAATTAATTGTTGAAATGCTGTGCAGTTCATTATTAGTTAATGTTAACTAATGTAGTTAACTAATGAACCTATTGTAAAGTGTTACCATTAGATCTAATTCACTGTCTTACTCTGTTCAGGTCTCTTAGCAATAATGAGTCCAAAACATGTCATCTTCAAGAAAATATCCAAAGACAAGTCGGTAGGTTAAGATATTTGTAAACTAAATATTTTTAATCTATGTATCTGTCCAAGTGGAAATAATAAAATAAAATATTTTAAATATTAATAGAAAACATTGCCTTCAAAGTAATCTTTTAGTAGATAGTAATAGTTGAGTTGTGTTTTTGAATCAGGTGGGTGTGTACATGGGTAAGAGGGACTTTGTTGACCGTGTTGACTCTGTGGAACCAGTAGGTACGTGGGAAAATAAACTTCCATGGTATGAAAACAAACTTTCTTTAAACTTTATATTGTTTGCTACTATAATTGCATTTTCACTTTTTTCATCATCAGATGGCGTCCTTTTAATTGACCCTGAACAGCTGAAGGGAAAGAAAGGTTTCTTAATTTTTAATTACATTTTTTTTTATTAAGGAGTTAATTTCCAAATATATTTTTGATATATTTTTTATTTAATACATTTTAACATTTGGTAAAACAATTAAGTGGGCAGCTTTTTTAATTGTAGGTGATATAGGTACAGAGAATTACATTCTTTTAAATTGTACTTTGCCTATTTAAAGTCACAATGATGGAAGTAGCAAATGTTTTATTTTTTTTCCATATCGGACATATATCCGAGTGACACAACTTCTGAAATGAGAAAAATGTAGGGCGGGAATTGAATTCTTCCATCGAGAATTGTTTGGATCGTTGGTCAAATGGCTATTTGCTTATCGCTGCAATCATTTCCTGGGCATTATTTTTAAAATAATGAAGCTTGATAAGTCTTTTGTAAAAAAAAAAACACACAATATTCCCAAAAAATGTAGTTTTTCATTTCAATTTCATTGTGACTTTAACAACACTATTATTTTCGCGGTTGTTGTCATATATCTAACATACGGGTCACATGACAATGAATATGGAGAATGATGTTTGTCTGAAATGTATTACAAACTGTATCCACAAACGTACTGCTCAATACCGAGCCCCTAAGGTGACATTGGAGTAAAAAAAATCTAAAGTTTTTGTTTCATGTGGTCACGCGAAACCTTCATGTGCAGAATTTGTTTTTAAGTTTAGTTTCACGTGCGCACGCGATAGTTTTATGTGCGCAGGTGAAACTAAACTTTATTTCATTTTTGTTTCATGTCCCCTTAGTGGCTCCGTAGTTTAACGGTCAAGAAGTATGGATTTAATTTAATGGGCACCTATTATGCAAAATCCACTTTTACAAGGTGTTTGCACATAATGTGTGTTGGCAGTGTGTGAACACAACCACCCTATGATGAAAAAAATCCACCGCTTCTTGTTTTGTAATCCCCATTAAACCAAAGCAGTCTCATTAGACAAGCCGTTTTGATTGTCTTATCAGTGTGAGGTCACATTGATAAAGCCCCGCCCACTTACATTCCTGCTTACCATAGGTTCCGCCCTCAGCAAGTTGTACTCTGTCCAACAGATACTATGGTCTAGATACTACTGTATTAAACAGATCTATTAAGCACTCACTGTCTGTTTGTAAGGAAGTGAGGAGCTGTAGCTCATTTGCATTTATAGGTACAGCCATAAAAACAGCACGTTTTTGCTTCCACCCAAATAGGGGCATTTTGGACATGCTATAATAAATGATCTGTGGGGTATATTAAGCGGAAACTTCACTGGGCACACCTGAGACTTATATAACATCTTGTAAAAAGGCCATAATAGGTGCCCTTTAATTCAGTGCGCAGTGTAAGTGAGAGTAAAATCTTACCTTATGTTTCTGTCGCCCCCAAGCGTACGTTACCTTATCATGCGCTTTTCGATATGGACCCGATGACATGGACGTGTTGGGCATGTCGTTCAGGCGAGAGATCTACCTGTGCACCAGACAGATTTACCCACCACTGCAAGACAAAGATCAGCGCATTCTCACCAAAGTGCAGGACAAACTAGTGCGCAAACTGGGTGACAATGCCTACCCGTTTTTCTTTGAAGTGAGTAAGTGTTTAAACCAACATTGACCATGCAGTGAAATAAGTGTGTTCGATTTCATGCGGCGCTAACTGATAACTGATCAGCATATGAAAATCGAAGTATCGCGAGATGTCACAAGATGCAGCGATACTTTGATGTCATACGCAGAATGGTCTGCACAGCGCACCTAGCCTATTAAACAAAAAATAACCTATTGTGTTGATGATCCTAAAATGATGTGGCGGTAAATGCACCATTAAGCTGGTTTGCCAACCAACACAAAACTCCTAAAGAAGAAGAAACTAAAATGACATGTTTTTTTTCGCTGTTGTGTTTTTAAGTTTCCAGATAATTTGCCTTGCTCTGTAGGAATGCAGCCAGCTCCGACTGATGTTGGAAAGGTAAGCCTATATCAGTCATTTTAAAATCATTCTAGTAAACTTTACAGAACATAGATCTTAAAAAGATCACATAGATTTCAAGACTTATAGTCTCTACACATATTGGTAATTGTTTTTTAAGGGGACATGGCAATTTAAAATCAGGCTTCTGTACCTACCCACTTAATTTTTATTAATGAACATATCATATGTGTATATTTGCCCAGGTTATAAGTAAAGTTGAACATTCCGCACTGAAATTAACATTCACACTGGTGTTATCTTCAATGTAACTAATAGTATTTGTTTTACAGTGACAGTTTAACTTATATGCATGTTGAATTTAAGTGTTATACATCATTAAGCCCATACATAATTTTTTACAGCACTGTGCTGTTGAATTTGAGATAAAAGCCTTTTGTGCTGAGAGCCAGGATGCCAAAGTTCGCAAAAGGTTAGTCTGATTTACCTCTCATTTAGTTTTTCTTATCCTCCAGACAGGTTGAAATAGTGTGAATATACTGTAACAGCATTCAGTCATATATTTGAATAATGACTATTTACATATTATCATTTGGATCAAGAAACAGAACAATTTAGAATAGTGAGCAAAGATATAAATCAAAGAAATAACACATAGCCTCTATCCCGTTCCTCTCGCATCCTTTCTCAGGAGCACAGTGCGTTTGATGATTCGCAAAGTCCAATATGCTCCAGAGCAACCAGGACCAGCACCTTGTGTCAAGACCACACGTGACTTTCTAATGTCTGACAAGCCACTTCATATGGAGGCAAGCTTAGAGAAGCAGGTAACTCATTTTTATTTAACCTCACTGGATCATCAGTTCATCAGAATGTGGTTTACTGGTGTTGTTAGCAGTGTTTTGCATATAGATTTGTTTTGATTAAAAAGTTTATTTTATAAGAATAGTAATATAGCAAATGTATTGGAAGAAACATAATTGTAAATTTCTTTATTGTAGACATACTATCATGGGGAACCTATTAATGTACTGGTAAAAATCAATAATGACTCCAACAAAAATGTGAGAAACATCATTATAACAGGTGAGAAATATATTAAATTATATGAAAAATATAGAGATTTGTACATGGCTGGTTAATGCATAATGTGTCCAGAAACTTTATCATAATCAAGATTCTATTTAAAATTCATATGAATGTTTAAGGGAATTTTTTTTACCATTTTTAAAATATGTAACACAAATTTATCATCACTAGTTAATTTCAAATAATCTTGTTGTACTGCCAAATAAATTACAATTCAAATGTATGTATATGGTTTTTTAATTAACAAAAAGTGTAGAAATCTGGATTGTTATAATTATTAAACAACCAGGGGAAAAATTAAAGGTAGGGTAACACATTTTGAAAAATGCTAACGGTAGCCTCCTAGCAATGAAATCCCGATCCCACCCTCAAGTCAAATCACCATCCAAAGTCACGCCTCTTTCCAAACACATGAACACGCACAGATCAGACGGTCATCATGTCTCATTCAGCAGTGAGAAAACTTTGCAGTACAAAGTCAAATAACACTTCCAAAATAAACAAACAACTGGTTTACATCAGAATTAGTTTAAGCACACGTTCGGTTGTGTAGACTTAGTAACTATATCGTTACGCTAATCCGTAAACGAACACAAATTTCATAAGCAACACAATGTTTCATCAAAGTAGAATATCTGAATCCATCTCAGTACAAACATATCGCGTACCTACTTTACCAAAATAAACAGTGCAACGACCCTTTCAGACCCTTTTCCTCCTGCAGCTGTTTCATCTCGTGGTAAAGCAGTAAAGTTACCGATGTTCATTTGGGTTTTTGCTCTTGCTGATCCAGGCAGCTTTTGCTGTTGTTGTTATAAAAGATGTCTTTCATTGTGTGCCTCCTGTGTAGGTTGTCAATTCAGCAGAAAAGTTTGCTGTTCTCACTGTTTACAGACAGAGCGCACGTGAACGCGCCGATGACGAATGGTGTCTGCGTGGACTCGCTGCGTGGTGGGCATTCAAATTACGCTTACGTATGAGGGACAAAAATGGAAACATCCGTTCGGACCGAAATCTATGATTTGTTGAACATGTTTTGGTCCTACGCCTTTCACAGATGACATAAATTTCTACAAATACATTTAAACAACTTAACACAGTGATTGCTATCAGGATGTGAGGAGACTTTTAACCAGCATAACACAAAATGTTTCAGGATCAAATCTGTTACCCTACCTTTAAAAGAGGGAGTATACTGCAGATTCCCCAAATCATTTCATATCAACCTATATACAAACAGTTAGACATGCTTGAAGCAGACTGTCTCAAATACAAAATAATGCACTTGTGTTTTGATCATATTTTTTAGTGGAACAAATTGCAAATGTGGTTCTGTACTCCAGTGACAGTTACTTGAAGGCAGTGGCTATTGAGGATTCTGGGTAATATTTTAATTCAGACATTTGGATGGAAATTCTAAAAATGAATAAAAGTCTTACTATATGTGATTAAATATTGTCCTTTGGTTCAGAGACTCAGTTGAATCTGGTGCCCAATTGAAGAAAGTCTACACTTTGCTCCCCCTACTGGCCAACAACCGAGAAAGGCGAGGAATTGCACTTGATGGAAAACTAAAGCATGAAGACACCAATCTAGCATCTTCAAGCATGTGAGTCACTCACCATGCATAATTTGGGCATTATAAACAGAATAGATTTTTAATAACTTTGTTTAATTTTGATAACTGTGTATTTAGGAGTTCAGATATATAGAAGCATAATTTATTAAAATATATGGTTGCACAGATGTGTCTGCTCTGCTTTGCAGCATTAAAGAAGGTGTGCTGAAGGAGGTTCTGGGTATCCTGGTGTCTTACAGAATTGTTGTGAAGCTTATTGTTGGAGGGTAAGTATCCTGCGACAAAACTATTGTTTACTGTCAAAATAAAACCGTCGCTGGGGTGGGAAAAAGTGATTGTTGTGTGTTGTGGTCCATCAAGTCCTAATCTTTTCAACCTGTTCTTCTCTTTAATAGGATCATAGGATCCAGGTAAGCGTTATAATGTCATTAAATTTTGGATTTACAATATATAAATATAGTCACAAAGTGTGTGTTTGCACATACAATGGGATCCAAACATCTTCATCAGACCACATTCAATCTGGGTTTAACACTTGGAAATAAACATAAATGTTGGGATTTTTTTCATTTTTGACACTTGAGGAGTCCATGCCATCTTTTACTGTCATTATAGTGTAAATGGGTAGCCTATACTAAAAAAGAAATGCGGAAGTTCTTAATTTAATTTCTTTAACACAAATTGTTTTGCTCATAATATAATTAAGGATTTTTAAGTGAATTTAAAAAAATGCAAAATAAAAACATATAGAGATCTTTTGGACCCTACTGTATATTTAGTTTTCTTTTTCAGCTGCTTTGTTGTTTTTATATTTTAGTGAGGTGGGGGTGGAGCTTCCTTTCCAACTTATGCACCCGAAGCCTGATACAGGTATAATATACGAGCATGCGTTCTTCCCTTTAACATAAAAATCTTCTAATGCACAAATATACAAATGATGCAATTGCTTAAAAATGTCATTTTCTTTGTTGCCTCTGGAAGTGAAAGAAAGGTCAGTAGAAAGTTTCCCATCTTGTCATAATGGTTATACTATGTACCTTAAATTCAAAGAATTAATTGAACCAAGGAAAAGCCTTTGCTTATTTTGCTCAAGTGTTTTCTAACCTGTATGCTGTTACATTTTCTGTGGACCACAAGAATACATAGTATATGGAATACTATTATGGAGTTTTTTTCTTCTTTTGAAGCTTGAAAGTCCTTTAAATCGTTAAATCAAGAGCTGTGATTCGATTCCTGAAAAATAGTTCCACGGAAAAAACAGTGTATGGTTTAGATCAAGTTTTATATTATCATGCTTATGTGATCTATGGCTTTTAATAGTGAACTCGGGGATGAAATGGTGTTTGAAGAGTTTAAACGTGCCTACTTGAAGGGCATGATTGAGGATGAGGATGAGGGGAACGTGTCACCTGGCGAGCATTGAGGAGCGCATGTAACATCACTTTGCAGTAGTGCCATTAAGGTTTTAGATTTTAGATAATTGTTTA
This sequence comes from Paramisgurnus dabryanus, assembly GCF_030506205.2. Taxonomy (NCBI): domain Eukaryota; kingdom Metazoa; phylum Chordata; class Actinopteri; order Cypriniformes; family Cobitidae; genus Paramisgurnus; species Paramisgurnus dabryanus. The sequence goes on along the minus strand of NC_133342.1, from coordinate 20,063,608 downwards.
TAAAACAATTTAGAAGTTTTCCAGAAATGAGCATTCCTCTGCTGCTTAATCTCCATCAGGATGATGGACATATCACATAACAGAATGAGTTGATTGCTGCTTTTAAGTATATGGTGGGAGATCTGTAGATGTGTGCTTACTTTAGTGTCATATCTATGAAAATAAAGAAACTGCTGTGCTGGCGTTCAGTGGCTACACTTTTAAAAATAAAGGTGCTTCACAAAGCCATAGAAGAACCTTTTTGTCAAAATGATTCTTTAAAGCACTCTTTAACATCTGATTAACCTTTCTGTTTCACAAAAGAAAAATTTATTAAAGAAATTATTATTAAAATATAAAAGATGTCCAAGCTGTATTTCTATGCACACTTTTTTTGTAATTTATGGCTAAAAGGCAAATCAGTATTATAGTTGAATTAAAGTATAAGTTACTGTCTGGATATGAATTTAAAGAATAAAGGAGCAAGATTTCATTTTACAGAAAATCAGTGACAAGATTACAAACGTTTGGAATGTATTAGTTTACTATTTCAATTTAATATTTTATTAAAATAATAATAACACAATGACAAATCTCTGAAATTTGTTCAATATTATACACAGTGTATACACATGAATTGCAGCAATACAGATTCAATAAAGTACAAGCACAGAAATATTATCATATAAAAGTTATGTTTTACACACACACACAATCACAAGATACTTCATATGGTAACATTAAAGGAATAGTCTACTCATTTATTTTCAATATTAAAATATATTATTACCTTAACTAAGAAGAGTTGATACATCCCTCTATCATCTTAGTGCGTGCACGTAAGCCCTGGAGCGCGCTGCGACACTTCGATAGCATTTAGCTTAGCCCCATTCATTCAGTGGTACCACTCAGAGATAAAGTTAGAAGTGACCAAACACATCAACGTTTTTCCTATTTAAGACGAGTAGTTATACGAGCAAGTTTGGTGGTACAAAATAAAACGTAGCGCTTTTCTAAGCGGATTTAAAAGAGGAACTATATGGCGTAATAGCACTTTTGGGAGTACTTCGACTCACCTGAAAAAGCTCAACTGGAATCGCTTTAGCAGCGCAAAAGGTCATGGGTTCCATCTCAGGGAACACACATACTGATAAAATATACAGCGGGGAAAATAAGTATTTGACACATCCGCATTTTTGTCAGTAAGGGGATTTCTAAGTGGGCTACTGACACAAAATTTTCACCAGATGTAGCCATCAAGCCAAATATTGAATTCATACAAAGAAATCAGAACATTTAAGTATACAAGTTGAGTCCTAATAAATAAATTGAAATGACACAGGGAATAAGTATTGAACACATGAAGGTGCAAAATGGCATAGAAATCCATGAGATCACCTGAAATCTGTCAGTATGGAGAGAGAAACCCTTGCTGCGTCCGAAACAGTCTACTTCATACTATATAGTACGCGAAAAGCAGTAGGCGAGGCGAGTAGTATGTCCGAATAGATAGTATTCGAAAAACAGTATGCAAAAAGTACCCGGATGACCTACTTCCGGTTAGATTTTGCAGTGTGCATACGATGGACGCTTCACTATCCCATGATGCCTCGGGAGAGGAGTAATCCAACGAAGAAGAAGAGGCAAGTGGCTGTTTTTGCGCTGAAATGACATGACGTGATGACGACGTATGTCACGTGATGTAGCAACATGGCGGATGTAGTACGTCCGAATCTCATTCATACTACCAGGATTCATACTATACAGTACCTACTGTTTTAACGCCAAGTAAGTAGGTACTTCAACTAATTCAGTACCTACTATACAGTATGCGGTTTCGGACACAGCCCCTGCCTCCTATCAGTACTAATTGATATCAGCTGCTTTAGTCCTAATTGATGGCCTATAAAGGCTTCTCATTACCCAGGAGGCACAAAGGAAAGACTTAATGATGGTTAAAAGCAAAGAACTCTCTCAAGATCTTCGTAATCTTATCGTTGAAAAGCATTTTGATGGGAATGGTTATAGGTGCATTTCCAGAATGCTGAATGTTCCTGTGAGCACTGTGGGGGCCATTATCCGAAAATGGAAAGTGTCAGGAAAACGGACTCAGAGTCAAGTGCAAGTTAAATAGTTTATTTAGAAAAATATAGAAAACAGGAGAGCAAGTCACTGGTAGATCCACACACGGCGATCACTCCCACAGTAGGGGAGAGTGAGTCGGCGCTACACAATAATTTAGTACAGATCCAAAGGAAGAGAGAGCCACCCACGCGCTCCGTCGAGAACGCCAGCACTGTCACCACACGCAACAGAGGGATAAAACAACGCCGCCCTGAAGGTGGATGACAGGCGGAGATGGAAGTCCAAGTTCTCAGACGGGTAATCCACAGTGTAATCCAGATGTAGAAGGACCACCCGGAAACCACTGGTCACCGCCTAAAAACAAAGCGAACCAGCGGTTCCGAGAAACAACAGTCGTTAAATCAATATAATCCACAAGGTAAAATGGGTGAACTCCACTCACGGGTGAAGATGCAAACCGGAGAGAGGGAGACAGCTGGTATACCGCCTAGAAACGAAGCGAACCAGCTGTATCGAGAGACAAACAAAGTCAGTATAATCCAAGCTCCTACAAGCGAGCGGTCCGGGTGAAGACGCGTCCCCGAACGCCGAAACCAAACCTGGGGTAATACAGGAGAAGACAGAGAACGACTGACAAGACAAGGCAGGGCAGCAGGACTGTGATAAAACAATGAGCGCGCAACAAAGGACAGGACTACGTGCAATATAAAAGGAAAGGTAAACGAGACACCACCGGTGAACAATCAACTGAAACAAGGGGGCGGAGTTAGTGAACACACGAGGAACCGGCACCACAGGTAAACAACACACACACACAGATCACACAGCCATCGATCACCCAGCAGTCATGACAGTAGCCCCCCCTCCACGACCGGCACCAGACGGACCGGGGGACTCACCCTGTCGCCGACGGAGGTCCTCGATCAGCCCAGGATCCAGCAAATCCCGACCCGGAACCCAGCTCCTCTCATCAGGACCGTATCCTTCCCAATCCACTAAATACTGAAATCCTCTGCCCCTGCGGCGGGAGTCTAGTAACCTCTTAACAGTGTAGACAGGGGCACCATCCACTAGACGAGGGGCGGGGGGATTGGGGGCAGAGACAGGGGGGTTATAGCGAGCAAACATCACAGGTTTAACCTTGGATACATGAAAAACAGGGTGAACCCGACCAAGAGAAAGGGGTAACTTAAGCTTAATCGTCACCGGATTAATGACCTTAGAAATACTGTATGGCCCAATGAATCTCGGAGCCAGCTTACGAGAAGGCTCACGGAGAGACAGATCCTTGGTAGAAAGCCATACCTTTTGACCACAAACGTAACGGGGTGGAGGTCGCCGATGACGATCAGCTGCAGCTTTGGTTCGTCTGGAATTAGATAATAATAGTGTCTTAGCTCTCCTCCAGGTGCGTCTGCACCTGCGTACGAAAGCTAACGCAGACGGAACCGCTGCCTCGGGCTCCTGTGATGGAAACAGGGGAGGTTG